>NC_135482.1:169767778-170070808 GCF_052094955.1 Ictidomys tridecemlineatus
TAATGGATTGTCTGGACAATATACTAGGTAAACAAATACTTTCTTCATATTATAAAAATATATAGTACTTTAAGTACTTAACTCACCCCTTCTAAGTGTATCTCAGAACTGCAGTTTCCAAGTATCTTAGGGGTAGGGGTTCACAGTTGACATGTTTATCCCAAATAGGTACTCAATGTAACTATTAGATTGGTTCACTCATAAAAATCATCATATTTCTGAAGTCATGTCATAGCACTAAATGTCCAGTTTCATTATGTTTAATGTTATCACATAAAATAATGTTGTAGCAAAGATATCTCTGAGAGAAAATAATTCAAAGCCTTTTAGATATTAGCCCAATTATTTTAGTTAGAATTGAAAGAGCAAAGTTAGAAAACCAGTAAAAGAATTTCAGTGGCTATTTTGAAGTTTTTTTTGATGCATTGATTTGGCTCTGATATCCCAAGATTGAGTTCTCTGTATCAATAGACCTTATTTTTGATTAATAAGAGAAGGTATTATATTTAACTACCATTATATTCATACATTATAAGATAATATGTTATTTATAACCATTAAGTGTGTTGTTTTTATCCATTACAATGCTTGAAAAGCTGTTGACTAAGACTATTCTTGCTCATATTGAATTCTGAGCAGTTCATCTCTAAGGAAATTGGTTCATTATCAACAAAAGATGTAGCCCAAGCAGTGAAGAAACATGTGCCAAAAATAATCCAGTGTCATGATAAGATTTGAATTCAAGTGTCCTCCACAGTCCTAAGACAACAAATTTTAAAAGTTTATATTTCATGTACAATTAATTCCATTTAACAAACTCACTAAATGTATTTGAAACAAACATTTATGTGGTACAATTGTAGATAATTCACCTTTATGTTGTATCCAATTTTGAAAGTTAACTTAGACATTTTTTAGGATTATTTTTAGTTGTACATGGACATGATATCTTTGCTGAGAATCGAAGCCAGTGCCTCACGAGTGCTAGGCAAATACTCTATCACTGAGCTATCACCCCAGCCCGTGGATCTCCTGTTGAAGAATTGATGAGACTTGTTTTCCCTGCTAATTCATATTCCATAATTCTATATAGAGAAATCCTCTTTGTCCCAAATTTGTGGCAGTTGGTTGTGGATTGGCTGTGATTTGGTTTTGCATTATCTGTAAAGAAAATCTTTGATAATGTAAAGGTCTTGACACATTTGAAGACATTTTATTTTTTGCATGGCCAGCATTCAATTTTCACTATTCTAGGCATATTAAAACAAAAGCAAACAAACAAAAATGCTGACAAATGTCAGGTTTTTCCAACTTGAGTAATGCTAAACTAATACATCTCCTGCCGAATGTTAAAATCATCAAAGGAGAGTTCTCAAAACACCTGGCTCACAGGCACAATCTAATAGGCTTCATACTTTCTTTGTAATCATATATGTAATATAAATAGATGTATAGGTTAACATGACAGATTCCTTTAATGTGCATAGCTTTGGGTAAAATTACCAAACTGATTTGGTGTGAGTTCAGTAAAGGTAGACTCTACCTCCTGATTTTTCTTTTTCTTCTCTCTTTTACCCTACCACCAAGCTCATACCCTAATCATCTGGATGTATCATCTTCATCTCCATGTTGCTGCCAGAATGAGCTTTTGGAAATGCAGACTAGATCGTGTCAGATTTTTAAAAGACATTTTAATTCAGCTTTTCTGCAGAACATGTCGAAGGTCCTTATTCATGATATTCAAAGCTGATCCCCACCTGTCTTCCCATCACTCCCTTTACCATCCTTAGCATAAGCTATGCTATAAGGCTAACCTTGTCCAAATATGCCTTATATTTTTTCCCTATTCTGATATTTGATATAAAATTGAGCCTTTCGGTTATGTGGCCTTTTGCTTTCTTTTGCATGGGAACATAGCATCATATTTTCATCATTCATTTATAATGCAGCCCATTATCAGTAGTTCATTCTCTTTAATAGTCAAATAATATTCTGTTGAATAAATATACCACATTTTGTTTATCCATCAACCAGAGATGGATATTTGGATTGTTCCCACCTTTTGACTATTAGGAATTATGCTGATTGTGAATAACCGTGTACAAGGTTTTGTGTGGACATAGGTTTTCAGTTTTCTTGGAAATATACTTTTGTTCATTTGCATGTGAACATCTAGTTGTCTCAGAACCATGTGTTAAATGGACTACTCTTTCTCAGCTCCCTTAAAGAAAGTAAATTGACCATTATAAATGTATGGTTTTTTTTTCCTGTATTCTCAATTCTATTCCATTGATCTATTTGAATATCTTTTATGCCAGTATTGTCTTAATTGCTGTTAGTTTTTAGTTAGTTTTGAAATTGGAAAGTAGTGGTCTCTGCCTTGTTTTTCAAGATGGTCTTGTGATTCTGGTCTCTCATATTTCCATAAGAATTTTAGGATCAGTTCCTAATTTATTTTTTAAAAAGGCAGTTGAATCTGATTGGGATTACATTAAATATGTAGCTTGGTTTGTGTAGTTATTGATATCCTAACAATATTAATTCTTCAAATCCATAAACTCAGGATGTATTTCCATTTACTTAGATACTTTTTGATGTTTTTTTCCAATGATGTTGCTATAGTTTAAATATGAGGTATTCCCCAAAACTCGTGTGTGAGACAATGCAAGAATTTTCAGAGGTGACATGATTAGAGTTGGAACTTAATTAGTGTATTAATCCACTAGTATGAATTAACTAGGTGGTAACTATAGGCAGGTAGGAGGTGGCTGAAAGAAGTAGGTCCTTGGGATATGACTTTAGGAATTATATTTTATCTCTGGTGAGTAGAATCCTCTCTGCTTCCTGGTAGCCAATGTCCTGAGCTGTTTTCTTCTGCCTTGTCCTTCTACCATGATGTTCTGCCTTACCTTGGGCCAAGAGTTATGGAGTCAGACAACCATGGTCTGAAAGTTTGAAACCATGAACCAAAATAAACCTTTTCTTCTTTAAGTTGTTCTTGTCAGGACTTTTGGTCACAGCAATGAAAAAACTGACTAAAACAGGGGTTTTTAGTTTTCCTTGCATAAATTGCACTTCTTTTAATTAAATATATTCCTGTTTTATTCTTTTTGATGCTACTGTAAGAAATTGTTTTTCTAAATTCAGTTTTGGTGTACTTACACAAACTGAAATGGCTATGATGTCACTAGGTAATAAAATCTTATGGGCTCACCATTGGAAATGTGGTCTGTTGTTGACTGGAATTGTTATGGGCTCATGACTGTGTTCCTTTCTGATTTGGATCCCTTTCATATCATCTTCTTATATAACTGACCTGTCTAGAACCTGCAATCTAACACTGAATAGAAATAGTGAGAGCAGATGTCTTCATTAAGTTCCTGATCTTAGGAGGAAAGTGTCTTCAGTGTTAAATATGATGTTCTCTATGGGTTTTTTGTAAATGCTTTTTTATCAGGTTGCGAAAAGTTCTTTCTATTTTGAGATTTTCTTGCTGAGCTTATCATGAGTTAGATTTTTGTCAAATTTTTTTCCTATGTGTTTTGAAATGATGGAGGTGTTCTTTACTTTTATTAATATATGACATTGATAATTAATTGAATATTTTGATGGTTAATATTATGTGTCAAGTTGAAGAATGACTGGGAAGAGATTAACATTTAAATTAGGGAACTTCAAGTAGGTCAGAAAGCCCTCCAGTGAGTGAGTCTTGTCCAATCAGTTAAACGACTGAATGAACAAATGTCCCACTTCCCAGAACAAGAGGGCATTCTCCAGCAAACTGCCATCTGACTTTATTGCACCATTTGACCCTCCTGGGTCTCCTTCTATTCACCTTTGGACTGGAACTGCACCAACAGGTCTCCTGGGTCTCCAGTCTGCCAGCACATATTGCAGATTTGGACTTGTCAATCTCTATAACCATGACACAATGCCTTATAAGAAATCGCTTTCTATGTGTGTATAAAATTTTGTCCCCTGCAAGGACTCTGACCAATACAGGTATTAAAATAATCCTGGGAATAATACAACTTGGTCATGGTATATTATCCTTTTTCCATGTTGTTGGATTCAGGTTTCAAAAGTTTTATTGAACATTTTTATGCGTGTGTTCACAAGGAATCTTAGCCTATAGTTTTCTTTTCTGGTGATATCATTTTCTTGCTTTAGTATCAGGGATCTGGTCTCATGGAATAAATTGGGAAGCATTCCTTTCTCTTCTATTTTTTTTTATAAAAGAGTTTGTGAAGAGTTGGTGTTAATTTTTCTTGAAATCATTGGTCACTTCTTGTTTAAATGTAATAAAGCTATCAGTCTTTTCTTTCTCTCTTTCTTTCTTTTTAAAATATTTTTTAGTTGTAGATGGACACAATACCTTTATTTTTTTTATTTATTTTTATGTGGTGCTGAGGATCGAACCCAGGGCCTCACACCCACAAGGCAAGCGCTTTGCCACAGACCCACAATCCCAGCCCCCTGAAGCTTTCTTGTGGAAAGTTTTGTGATTACTACCTCATTTTTCTCTAGTAGAGATCTAATCAGATTTTGTACTTCTGTGACAGTGTGTGTTTTCTAGGGATTTGTGCATTTCACCTGAGTTATCCAATTTATTGATTTGATACTTTAGTATTCCCTTTAATCCTTTTTTTTTTCTGCAAGGTCAGAAGTGGTGACCCATCTTTCATTTCTGCTTCTAGTAATGAGATTCTTCCTTCCCCCTTTTTTCCCCCTGATTTGTCTAGCTAAAAATGTTTGTCATTTTGTTGAATTTTTCAAAGAATGAATTTGGTTTCATTGATTTAACTTTTTTTTGTGTGTGTGTGTGGAGGGGGCAGAGGTAACAGGGATTGAACTCGGGGGCACTCAACCACTGAGCCACATCCCCAGACCTATTTTGTATTTTATTTAGAGTCAGAGTCTCACTGAGTTGCTTAGCTCTTTGCCGTTGCTGAGGCTGGCTTTGAACTTTCGATCCTCCTGCCTCAGTCTCCTGAGCTGCTGGGATTACAGGTGTGTGCCACCACGCCCAGCGATTTAACCTTTTTTATTAAAAAAAAAGTTATGTGTTTTATGTATGTCCACCATGATTCTTATTATTGCTTCCCTTCTACTTGCTTTGGTTTAATGTTCTCTTTTTCTCATTTTGTTAAGGTGGAAGTTTAGATTAGTAATCTGAGATCTTTCATTTTTTTTTAAGTTTAGAACTTTATTAGCTGCTTTTGTTCCTGAGTACTTATTTAACTCCATCCCATCAATTCATTTGTGTTTTCATCTTTTTAAGCTACTTTAAAATTTTTTGTTATGATTTCTTCTTTGACCTATTTATTTAGGAATATATTGTTCAATTTCCATATATATGTAAATCTCCCCAATTTACTTCTTTGTTAATTCTTAATTTCATTCAAATGTGATGAGAGGACATACATCCTTTGTATAATTTTAATACTTTTACATTTATTGAAACTTGTTTTATAGCCTAGCATACAGTCAATATTAGAGAATATTCCATATCTATATGGAGAATAGTTATATTCTGCTTCTGTTGGGTGGAAGTTTACTGTGTAGGTTGGTTGTTCTGTTGTTTCATGGTGTTATTCCAGTCTTCCAGTTCCTTAATCTTCTGCCTAGTTATTATTGAAGGCAGAATATTGAAGTCCCCAATTACTCTTTGTGAATTGCTGTTGCTTCTTTGATTCTGTTAGTTTTTGCTTCATGTAATTTTGGACTTTAGTGTAGGTGCATTTAAGTCTATAATTATATATCTTCTTGATGGACTAAACCTTTTATCGTTATAAAATATTTTCTTTAAGCTCTTGGGAACATTTTTTTTCCTTAAAGTTTATTTTGTCTTATATTAGCAAAGTACTCCAGTTCACTTTGTGACTTTAAATCTAAAATGTATCTCTTTATACCACATAGACTTGGATCATGGTTGGTTTGTTTTTTAACCAGTCTGCCTTTTGATTGGAGTACTTAGTCTATTTGCTGATGTCATTACTGATAAGATAAAATTTATGCCCGCCACTTTGCTATTTGCTTTTATCTATTTTAAGATTTTTTTTAGGTTCTATTATTCCATTTTTCTTTTCTTTTAAACCCAGTGGATATATTCTAAATATAATTTTAAATCTCTTGCTATTTCTTGCTTTCTATATCTTTGGTTATTTTTATAGTTTTGGTTATTTTTCCATCCTGAGGAACACAATTATCATCTTGAAACAATTTATTTTGGTATAATACCAACTTAATATCAGTTTTTTTTTTTAAAAAAAATGCTTTATCTAGCTCTTTTCCTTCCCCACTCTTGTGTTGATACAAATTAAACCTCATATTGCCCACGTCCCGCACGTGTCCTCTTGGGTGGGATGGGCTGGCTGAGAAATAAAAGCTAAGAAAAGTAGAATAGTGAAATCATCACAGAACACAGAAAGTAGCTTTAAAAGTGAGGGCAGGATGGGAAAGCTGACCAGAAAGGTCCAGCTTCTAACAAACAACATCTGCAAAACATCAAAGAAGTTCTTGGGTGAAAGTTTTTCACCACAACAGGTTCAAGGTGGGGGCAGGTAGGCTGCACAGTTCCTAGCGGGTTATGCCCATCTTCTGTGCTGAGAGTAGCTTTCTAGCAGAGTGGAGGGGGATGTTCACCTGCCTCAGGTAGTCTATCCTTGTGGGATTGCCACAGAAAGTTCCCAATGCCAGACTTATCCCCTCTCTGGCTATGATGCTGAAAAGAGGTCCTCAGGCATTTCTCGGATGGCTTCCTGCACCTCCATACGTCAAGACAGTTGTAATTATTACTTTATGTAGTTGCATAGAATGTGGCACAGAAGAGAAACGTTGTAAGTAAAAATTTATTTATAGTGTCTTTTATACTTACCTAGGTACCTGGTTTCCTTTACCAGTACTCCTTACTTCTTTATATGAATTAGAGTAAATTCACATTCTTTTATATCAGCTGAAAAACTCATTAGATTTCCCTTAGGGAATGACTACTAGTAAGAAATTTTCTCTTTCTGTTTATCTCTCTTTTTTAAACTTTATTCAAAGTACAGTTCTGCTGGTTATGGCATTTTTAGTTGACACTCTTTCTTTCAGCACTTTGAAAGTGCATTCCACTGTCTTCTGGTCTCCATTATTTCCAGTGAAAAGTCATATTTTAATCTTATTTAGAATCCTCTGTGGATGATGAGTCACTCTTACCTTGCTGCTTTTAAGATTCTCTCATTGTATTGAGCTTTGGACATTTTGATCATAATGTGTCTAGACCTTGAACTCTTTGTGTTTATCCTTCTTGGGGTTCATTGAATTTCTTAAGTGTGCTGATCAAGGATTTTCCTTAATTTGAAGAAAATTTCCAGTCATTATTTCTTTAAATATTTTTTCTCTTTCCCCCTACCCCCCCCCCAACACTCCTTTGCTTGCTGATTCCTTGTACATAACTGAGGTTCTCTTCCTTTTTTTTTTTTGGAGACTCAATTCACTGTGGAGAAATGAATGGGACTAGGGGGAAAAATATCCATAAAGTTCATTTCTCTATGTAGTGTCAGCTATTTTTTAAATAAATGTTCCTCATATTGCTACAAACCCTTGATTAGTTTTCAGACTTTTAAAAATAATTGATTTTAATAATCTTTGCCATTGTTATCAAGGAAAGGCCATTCCAGAAGTGCTTCCTCACCACAAATATTTTAAACTCATTGCCTTTTCTCATTATTCTCTCAACCAATGATTGTGATCATTTCATGTAAGTTCTTCAATCAGTATTTATTGGGAAGTAGTGTGAGCCATGTATTGGGAATTGAAGATTAGTACCGTTTATGTTAGTTTCTTTCATAGTTATCATTTTTATATCATCAAGAGGGAGGCAGAAAACTTTGAATAAGAATTATAGAAATCAATAGGTGAAAAAGAAAATTTTTAACATAATAGAGACTCATTTCATACATGAAACTTCACCGACAATGTTTGCATATGAAAAGTGCTGTAGGATACATGAATGCTTTAGTGAAAAAAGTGAAAAGAAAGTAAGGTCATTATTACATAAATTTAACTACATAGATGCATACATTAATGACACATTTATACCATGTGTTAAGCAAATAAATAGGCTGACTTGATACTTTGGCTAAGGCTCAAAATAAGTAATTTCTGTTAATCTATAATTGATACTTTTACAGACTTGGTATTTGATGTATGCCAAGAAATATATTTCAGTAGAAAGATCCAAAATTTAAAATGACAGTGGTTAAGATATCTGAAAACTACAAAGGCTTGGATCTTGGGAATACAGGACAGTTTGTTTTTAATCACAGGAAACATTAGTTCCTATAATAACTAAAAGAAAAAAAAAGGTGAAGAAGGTTAAGAATCAGCTTAATTAAAATGTTTGGGAAAGAGAGTGTCTTTGACATTAATCATAGAAACAAATGCAGCTCATTTTGGTGGTTCTTAGGAAATACAAAAGGAGAATAAATTTGCATAATAATTAAATACAAAGATACCACTTACACCCCAAGATCAAGTAATACAAGCAACTGGTTTTTATAATATCATATAACATATCATTTGAATATCTGCATTTTAGTAAAGGGAATATATTCAATCAGTAGCAATATGAAAAGTGCTATCAAAAATATTTGAAGTAATAGATTAGGGATATAGCTCAGTTGGTAGAGTGCTTGCCTCATATGCACAAGGCCCTGGGTTAAATCCCCAGAACCACCAAAAAGAAAAAAAAAATTTTGAGGTATTAAAGGAAACTCAAAGAAAATTGTCCCTTAAGCGCACTTATAAGTAATATATGTAAGTTAATGGAAATCAAATTAAATATGAGTGAGAAAAACAAATAACAAAGGGCTACAACTTTTAAAATATTGTTCAATATTTCATAATTGTTAGCTATTTTTTTCGTTTAAAAAATGTAAAAATGCTATTCTTAGGACTAGAGGGTGAGAGTGGGGGAGAAAGAGGGAAGTGCCGGGGAATTACATTGGCCAAATTATATTGTTACATACTGTGTGCATGTATGAATATGTAACAACAAACCCCGTCATGAAAAAAATAAAAATAATACTCTTCCATAAATAATTTCACATGAAGAAATCTTTATATATAGCCTTATGAAAACATCTATGATAAATTAGCATATTTGAAGTAAAAGTTGATAGGATCTGGCTGTCTATAAAAGAAAACTATAAATTTTGATTCATCAAATTCGTTCAATTGAGCAATCATGTAAAAAAAAATACACAAACATTTGGCAGACTCAATTTGAGGGTGAAAGAAAGATGATTCATGATTTTTAAATACAGAAAAATATTTTAAACTAATTTCTTAGGCATGCTTGAGATAATTATTAGTTAATTTAAAATTGTAGATTCTATAAGAAAATAGAATTATAAATTTTAAGCCATAAATTAAATTTGTTCCCATAAGAGAGATTTTTACTTCTATTTAATTGAAGAAAATAATATAAAACCAATAGGAAAGTTATAAACAAAATGTGATCTTCATGTTGGAATGTGTACAATTCAGAGTATACATGGCAATTGGTTGTAATTTTATAATTGTAATTGTGTAATATAGAGAAATCACCAGCATGGAAGAATCACCCTAACACATTGAAGTACTTGTTCAAATACAAGAATTGTCCTCTTGAATAACAGATTTAAAAACTTTTAAAAAAAAATTTTCACACCAGGGATTGGATCCAGGGTTACTTAACCATTTAACCACTTCCCCAGCCCTTTTTATTTTTTGAGACAAAGTCTTGCTAGATTACTTGCAGTCTCACTAAGTTGCTGAAGATGGCTTTGAACTTGTGATTCTCCTGCCTCAGCCCCCTGAGCCACTGGTATTACAGCCAGAATTTTAAAACTTTTGGGTGAAAGGATGTATTGTTAAGCTTTCCTAGAAATGACTAAAATAATGATCTGAGATGAACCAGACCTTTTCATTATCAGTGACAAATAGAATAAGAATGGTCATTAGCTAGAATTGACCTAGTGTGCCTAGGAAATACACCTCCTAGTTACAGATGGGTCTTATACAGGGAGATGATGGTAGCTGTGGGTCAGTGTTTAAAGTCTCTCTTTAAGTCAAAGATTTCTCTGTGTGTGTGTGTGTGTGTGTGTGTGTGTGTGTGTATAGGTTAAAATTTATCCCATGCAGGTTAAATTTTAAACATATCTGTAGAACAGAAATAGAGCACTTTTCATTACTACGAATCTAAGCCTGGAATTATATGTATAAAACAGTAGTCACACACACACACAGAGAGAGAGAGAGAGAGAGAGAGAGAGAGAGGGGGGGGGGGAGAGAAACAGAGTCACAAGGTTGGACTGATTAGATGTAAAAAATAAAATGTAGCTGCTTTTTAAATAGTAAACAGCAAGATGGCTAAACAGTAATTATGGGACCTGATAATGGTAGGGAAAAGGGGATTCTAGTAATCTAATCAGTTGGCTAATGAAAATTGTCATAAACACACCATCCCAATGACCAGTTTCAGAGGTTGAGAATCCAATTATATACCCACAATAATATGCCTGTGAACATCATTTAATTTTTTTAATGATTCTGAAATCATTATTTGGACATATAATACCTTAGAGTAATCACTATAACATGAGACGACAAGTTATACATTTTTTAATAGGTGTGTTGGTTAAAAGAGAATTCTGGTTTTCCAGAATGTTGGAAATCGTGTTTTCCACTGTACTAGATTTTGTTTAATTCCAACACTTGTAGACTTTGCAGGTTGTGTTACATTCTATCAATATTAGTCTGAAATGGCATTTTGTCCATGACATTCAGTTCTTCGATGTCTAGCCTGGGAGTTTTATTGTTCAGTTGCCTAAGGATATGACCACTTTCTTTTGAAAGGGAACCTGCAATTTGGAGATACTGTCAGGAGATCCAATTTTGTATTAAAAATTGCTATAATCATCTTCTCCCTTTTCTTACTTCTAGAATTTTCATTACCTTTCCAAAAGAATGCGCCCTGGCTTTCAGAGGCATTCATGTGTTCTATTATCAAGCTTCTCTGTATTCATCTTTTTAAGATATTATGTAGTTGCTAGAATTCTTCTTTAAGGTTAAGTTGTGCAAAATTTCTCACTTTGCTGGAATTATTTTTAAGAGGTTCCCTGTCTGATGTATGTGGTTATTAAACACTTAAAATATGGGTAGTCTGAATTGAGATGTGCTATCAGTGTCAAATATACATCAGATATCAAAGACTCCACACAAAAATACAAAATATTTCTGTAGTTTTTATATTGATTAATGTGCAAAGGATAACATTTTAGATATGTGGGATTAAAATATAAACATTAATTTTTCAGCTTCTTTTTCTTTTTTAACATGGCTATTAATATTTTTAAAATCACATGGAGACTGAATTATGTTTTTTTGATTGAGTAACTGTGATTTAGAGGATAAAAAAAACATATTCAGGGTACTGCAGGAACCATGATAAAAACTTGGAATCACCTCTTTGATGTAGAACTATTCCACTGCATGCTTCTCAGGTCAGATGAATGGTGGTAAGAGGGAGTCCTGATAAAAAATTACTTGTTTGGTAATTATTGACCATTCCTTTCTTTTCTATTTCTACATCACGGGTATATATAGTTAACTTGACTTGCTTTGTTTAATTACTGGGTTGAAAAGCCTTGCTGAAGGAGGAAATGGAATCATTTGGCTATTTAGGGTTACTTTTAATGGTGACCCTTTGACTTTGAATCATTAATAGTTGACTCATGACTCTGGGAAGTGTGGTGGCAGAAGAGGAGTACAGAGAGTTAGCATTCAATTGTGGCTAAAGCAAATATAAAATATGCTGTCTTAAATATAGGTTAAATTTTTTAAAATGTTTTTTTTAGTTGTAGATGGACACAATATCTTTATTTTATTTGTTTGTTTTTATGTGGTGCTGGGGTTTAAACCCAATGCCTCATGCATGCTAGGCAAGCACTTTATCACTAAGCCACAACCCAAACCCATGCAAGTTAAATTGTAAACATATTCTGTAGAACAGGAATGTAGCACTTTTCATTACTATGAATCTGAGCCTGGGATTATATATATAAAACAGTGGTTAGATTTGACTAGTGGTTTTAGATATTTGCCATGAAATGTGAATTTTACTGCATAATTTTACTGGTTGTTTATATCAGTATCTTTTGGCTAAGCTTCTAAGTGAAGTAAATTGCCCATGTTACAATCTTCTGGTTGTTCTGTGTTTTACTCAAATACATATGTGAAAGTATTCAGTGTCCCAGCTAATGAGTGATTTGCTGGTTAACTGATTCTTATTTTTAAACCTACTCATACTTAGATTTGCAGAAGTGTGAAAGAATTAGTGTGGTCACAGGCACAGTCTTCTAATGAATCAATGATATTTTTCATCTTTACTCTGAATGAGGCAGTAAAAGAGAGAGAGCACAGTTGGATCAAAGAACATTAAGAGAGTGAAGTCAGTCACTTTGGGGAATGATGAGCTATGAGTGGGTGAAAGGAAGGAATGAATTCCAGGTGGAGGCAAGGGCTGAAGGGCGAATGTTTGTGCCTTCTACAGGGTAAGGGCTATTTTATGGAGAGCAGCATTGAAGAAAGATTGTGACAGTCTCTGTTAGTCAAGTTGGCCTCATAAAATCATAGAGGCTGTGGGTTGGAAGAGTAAGTCCATCTAGCTCAATAACTTACAGTAGAATATAATAACTATTAAAGGGTTTTTGTTGTTTGTTTCCAAAGCTCTGTGCCAGAAACTGGAATTCATCATTGAAAAAAAAAATAGCTGGCTTATTGGAGGATTTCAGTTAGCTTACTGAGGTGTCATTATAAAATAGCCTTAATGATTCCCTTCCTCCCTACTCCCCTTCCTCCCTTCCTTCCTACACTGGATCACCCAAGGGCAGGGAACTCCTTGCGGATGAGAGATGGCGCTTTGTATTCCTGAAGAGACTCGGGGAGGATATTGGTGCAATTAATCTTCATTGATATATTGAGTATCTGCTATATGCCAAGTGCTGAGAATGTGCTGGTGAATGAAACAGTCACTGTTCCTACAGAGCAGACACAGGCACATACATGAAAGTGTGTGTGTGTGTGTGTGTGTGTGTGTGTGTGTGTGTGTGTGTGTAGAGAGAGAGAGAGAGAGAGAGAGAGAGAGAGAGAGAAACCAGACATTAAAACATAGTAGGAAACATGAGGCTGGGACCAAGATCTGAAGGATAAGGAGGAGCCACCACTGAGTTGTGCAAGAGATGGTCTTTTGTGGGTTACTACTAAGGTGTGAGGTTGAAAAAAAAAAGGTGAACCATTAAAAGAACCATTTTGATTAATCTGCATTTTTAATATAAACATGTTTTATTTTGAAAAATATAAATTAGCTGAATGTGGTGGCTTTTTAATGTATTGATTATGGACAAATTGGCCTGGAGCCACCACAACTGGCTAAATACGTTCCTTGGCTGGGTGCAGTGGTGCATGCCTGTGATACCAGTGGATGGGAAGGCTGAGACAGAAGGTTTGCAAGTTCAAGCTAGCCTCAGCAATTTAGTAAGTTCCTAAGCAATTTAGAGAGATCCCATCTCAAAATAAATAATAAAAAGGGCTAGGGATGTGGCTCAGTGGTATAGTGCCCCTGGGTTCAATCCGTGGTGCTTATATATATTGGCTTACTGAGGTTAATTTTAATTTTCATAATTAAATCCTATTATATGGAATAATTTGATTATTTTTCTCAATAATTTATTCTTATTATAAGACTAAGTTTTTATAGAAGAGTGAAAAGGTACAGAAATTTGATCAATTCATACTTAACATACCTGCTACTTTTGTTATTATTTTCCCCAAAATTCCAAGGAATTGCAAATGTTTTAATAAAATTTCTCCTATGAATAACTTTTCTGAAAACAATTCATAAAGGTTAGGCTTTTATTTATACTGGATTCATTAGTTGTTCACAGGTTATTAGCTGATTCTCACAGGTTGCAAGCATTGCAAGTGGGATAAAACAAGGCAAACTGCTCACCTGCTTTAATCTGAAACTAAAAATGTGAAAAAAAAAGTTGTTCTCTCAAATATCAGCTCTGAAAAAGAATACCAAACAGACTTCATGTGAACTGAAAAGAAGTATTGAGACATAATCTTTCAAGTATATGTTATCTTATCTGATTCTCATAGTAGTATCATTATTCTGTTTTACAGTTGGAGAAATTTAAGCCTAGAGTCTTCAAGTTCCTTGACTAGGGTCAGCCAGCTTTTGCCCCAAACCAAGTCCCCTGAATCCAAACTTCATCCTCTTTTGTTCTCCACAGATTTCTCCTGGATCTAGGTCACCCCAAGAGAAGGATCTTTACCCAAGAGTTTGCAAGTTAGTTTCTCTAACAAAAACGTAATTTTTTTTTCTCTAAAGCATCTTCTCCCAGGACTCTACCCTATCCTTGGGCCTCTCAGAGGACACTCTGGCCTCCTGGGTATATTTTTAAACATGGAACCTTGCAAATCAGGTTTTACACAGCAGACAAAACACATTTCACAATAGGGCTTTGAATTGTTAAAATATAAGTGTAAAAAATAAGCACAGCTTCGATAATGTGGTGGTAGAGGGTATCATGTTTCCTGCTTTATTCAATATAGTTTCACATGTAGATATGGCTATCAAAGTCCTTCCTTGTTTCATTCCCCCATTTCAACCAAAGGTTCCCATAACATTTCTCTAAATGAGGTGTTTGTCCAACTCCCTGGATTATTGGTCTCCCAGCTCTTTAGTGCTGCTCCTTGGAAAATGTGCTTGCCTTCATTTGGGTTTTCTTCCTGTTTCTTTATGAATGGTTCCCCTAAAAATTCCTATGTAATCCCAACTTCTTTTCTGTCTTTTGGCAGCACAAGACTGCAGTTACACTGCTGGGTCATTTCTGCCCTTTGCTATAACAGCCCTCAGCAATTACAGCTTTTACCACTGTGCAACATCTTTTCTTCCATCCTTTTGTAGCATTTTCTAGAGATAGCTGCACAGTGTTAGTAGATCTCCTTATAAAAGCATTTTTTTGTCTTTTCAGTGTTTCATTACTGTTTCTGCCTTGACCTTAAAAAAATTAACAACAATCTGAAATATGCCTTTTATGATACAATGTTATGAATTGAATTTTCCTTGTATATAACTACTTTCTTATCATTTCCTGGCCTCTGAACTGGGAGGGATAATGTAAGGTAATTGATTTTGTGAAATATTTTCTTTTTGCACACACATTTGTATGTGTTATTCTTTATATTCAGATTCAATAGCCTTTCTCATAATAAATACCTAGCTACTCTTATACCTACAAGTATTTTAAAATTATAATCTATTAAAATCAGCTAGCACTCAAACTTCTCATTCATGTTTTATGACACATAGGAAAGCTATCTTATTTAGAATCTCTAAATTGTAGTTTTGAAATTCATATTTTTTCCTAGTGAAAGAATTGTGTATCATGGATGTTCACTTAAGCTTTGTTGGGCTTATAGTGTCTTCATGTTAGTTTGATGCTAGTCATTCAAAATTTCAGTGCAATAGTTTTATTTATTTGTAAAGATATTAATACTTAACAGGGTTGTTGAGAACATTGGATGCCATAAATACAGCACCTGGCACATAGTACACAATAAATGGTAGCTGTGATTACCACAGATGGTCCCTGCCTTAGGGTAGTTCCACTTAGGACAATTTTTTTACTTTATGGTAGTACAAAAATGATACACGTGCAGTGGAAACTGTGGTTGGAATCTTTAATTTGGGACTTTTCCTGGGCTGTGTTATATGGTCCCCTCCTTTCTCATAATGCTGTGAGCAGTGACTGCAGCTCCCACTGCCAATAGGAGGGGAAACAACCAAGACTCCACTGTATGTTGAGTTTCTAGGCTAGAATGTGCAGGAGGTTAGGTGGACTCAAGGCATTTTTTACATAATGAGATTCTCAACTTATAATAAGTCTAACTAGCCTTAAAGTAGAGGAACATCTGTATTTATTTATTTATTGAAGTCTCTTCTCATTTACCCTTATAGGTTTCCACACAAAGTTATGTACTGTAGGTATTTATGTATTATGAGTATTTATGTATTACTTAGTTAACACTGGTTTACTTGGGCAAGATTTTCAACTTTGGTTCCATGTTTTAAAATGGCCAGTCTTTGTGTAAGTTGACTAATTTTAACTGATCATACAGCTAAGATAATAATTATACATACATTGATTACAGTAGGATATCTACGAACTTGAAATTACAGAATTGGAAAAATTGGATAGTCAACTCACACAAGGAACATCTGTATTTAAAACTGATAAGCAATTTTGTTCCACTCTGAATATATTCCATGTTCTCTTCAAAATAACATGATTTTTTTCCTGGCTTTCTTAGTATATTTTCTCTTCATTTATTTATTCTCCCTTCACCATATTTTTATTCCTTCACTTATCTAACAAATATCTATTGAGCCCCTGTTCTGCATCAGGTCCTGTTTTAAGCTATTGAGATTCTGCAGTGATCATAAATCTCTTGCCTTAGTGGAGTTAATGTTCTAGAACCAATGCGTTACTTTTTGTTTTATTAATTTTTAAAGAATTGTTTGTAAAATACTCTAGGAGTTCCAATATTTGCTAGCCTGTGGAAGCCCCAAGACAACCTAATCATATGATTATAAATTGAATTATTAGAGCCAGTTCAGAAAGTTATGTTTTCCCCCTCCCCCCAAAAAGGCAACCCTAATGCATTTCCATTAACCCAGGAAGAGTCCATATTAAGGCAGAATGCCAGAGAAATGTATTATTTTATTGTTGTTGCAATTGTTTTAATTACATTATTTTTCATATTCAATCCTTGTTTTTAATTTGGCTTTTCAGAACCACTAGTATTATTTTAGAACAAAATCCACATTCAATAATAAAGTCAACACATAGACATAAAGCAATATACTCATTGCGTTTTCTTTCCTAAGAAAACTTTAATTATTATTTGAAAAAGCAATATGGGCTCATTATTAGAAAAATTGGAAACAGAAAATTCAGATGATTAAATTATTAAAATTGTAACTTCTTACATAAAGTCTCTGTTATACTTCTGCAAACTTTTTTGATGCAACCACACATCTTTTATAAAAATGGAATCATAGTGTACACGTTATATAACCTTTTCAATTAATATATGTGCAGTTTTTATACCAGAAATCAATATTTTGTAAAATATAATTTTATAGGCTATATATTTTCATATGTGTCTAACTTAATTTATGTTACCAGTACCTTATGGTTATCTATTTAATCTGTTTCCAGTTCTTTTTCTTATTCTTCATAAGCAATCTTGCCATAAATTCTCATCTCATAGCAAATATTCCATATGTTTTTAAATATTTCCTTATGATAAATTATTAAGAGTTAAATTGAGTAGAATTTTTCATGTTTTTTTTTTACTTATTATAAAGTTGCTTCCTAGAAAGATTTTTAAGTTTTGCACTTTTCTAGCAAACGTGCAAGAGAATCCATGTTTTTCCAAACCCAAAATGAAATGGGGGATGGCAAACAGGCTGAATTATACACACGTGCACACACAGAATTGGAAATGCAGTTCTCATCATCCTCTTCCCAGTCTTTGTGATTTCTTCCCTCATATGTGTCCGTAGCAGAATGAAAGTCTTTAAGGTCACTTTCTCCTCCCCAGTCTCCAAGGCTTAGCTCAGGTCCATTCTTAGCCTGGAAAATTTAGCTCATTGTCATCAAAGTCCCATGAGACTGATTGGAATCAGCTCGGTATCAGAATGTTCATTCAATAGTTTCTGCAACTGATTTTTCAGAATCAGATAAGATCAAATTGTTCAGAAAATATGGGCAGAGAGGACACAGCGCTAACCCAGCTGTGCTCCTGCACGGGCACCCTTGACTCTGGTCACATGGAGAAGAGAGGGAAGGAGCAGAGGTCAGAGTAGGTTCTATCATAACAAGATTTCCCCCAGCCTGCAGGACGTGGCTGAGGCTTTGCTAGGCTTAGGATGGTGCTTTTTCTTTGCCCCCTTAAGAACTGTGGAACTTTCAGAATTTCTTTATTCAGTTAACTTCTGATAGGATTTAAAACAATAAATAATCAAATCATATGATGAATGACTAGTTGCCACAAGGACAGTGGATAGTTAAAAGGAGCAACAACACAGAAGAACGTGTGTGTGTGTGTGTGTGTGTGTGTATACATACATCTGCAAATGAAGCCACAAGCTGGTATTTTTCTACTGGAATCAATATTTTGTAGTTTTTAATTTTCCAGCAAGTGTTACCTTCCCTGTGTGTCACAGTATAAAACTATACTCAAATTGTTCTTGTTGTTTAAAATAACTTATTTAAACCAATTAAAATTAAAACAAAAATGCAATGTAGCATTAGCATTTCAATAACTTTTGACATTCTAAAAAAATTGCTATTTCTCCAAAAGAATATGTGATACTTAACTTGAAAGAATGAACATAGCTGTATGGTTTATTTTAGAATGTTTCAAACACATGTTATTCTTTAGCACATATTATTAAAGCACATATTTATTAATAGGTCTTACTGAAGCAATCCATTGACTTAAGTTGGATAATACCAAACTGAAGTTCAAAATGATTTAAAAAATTTAAAAGTTGCCATCACATTGAAAGGATCATATTGTACTTGTTTGGGAAATAATATTTGTCACCTTGTGAGGCTAAAGAAAGATAAAATGTTGAAAAGACCCAAAAGCCCATGCCTGTGTATTTTGGTTGTTGGCCAAACCAAGACTTAAATTGGCCCTTGCCAAGGATGAAAGTTCTATATTTCTTATCACACATTATACCTGGCCTTTTGAATATGTTGTTGTTTTTAAAGAGATTTTTTTCCCCTCCAACCTCATCATACTTCTAAAAGGGATAAGGTAGATAATCAAAGCTAAAACAGTTCTTTGTACAATAATAAAAGGCTAGAGTGTGTTCAAGCTTCATCTAGCTGATCCTGAAAAGAAACCAAGCAAAGCTTCCAATTAGCTGGATCTGCACAATGACGAGCTTTCATTCCTAGTTAATTAAGAAGGATTCAATGAGATCAGACCATGAGTTCTGACCTTTCATCTTCCAAGAAGGAAAAAAAAAAATACCCTCCAAATCAAAACAAACTAAAAGGAAAGCTTTGTTTAGAGGTTCTCCAGGCTGATGAGCCTTGCATTTTTTATTGTATTCTCAAAGCAGTCTTCTTTTTGTGTCTCCTGACTTTGGCATTTGTAGGGTATCCATCCCATTCCATGGCACACATCCTTTCCATTTCAAATCTCAAGTGCATGAGGCATTCCCCAGAAGATAAGCAGGGTGTTGCTGGAGTTCCTTGTGGAAGTGGCCTTAGCAGCTTCAGGTTGACAGGGATGGAAAGGACCTGGAAGGGCATCTGGCCCCAGCCTCTTTATACATGAAGAAATTGAGGTCCAGGGAAGTGAAATGACCTGCACAAGACCACATAAACCAAGACCTTCTGAAACCTGATCTGATTAACAGGCAGATTGTTCTTCTCCTTGAGCTTTATTTCTTTAATGACACTGAATATTGTCTGGTCAAAATGTATCACTCTTCTTTGCCAGTAGATGCTTCTCTCAGCTTTGTGTTTTGTTACTGCTCTTAAGGAATCAGTTATATATACCTTTACTTTTATAGCAATGGGTAGAGTGCCTACTTAATGTAGTAAATATGTCAATAAAATTCATTTACCTGTTCTCTTAAGTAACATGCATTGATTGGCAGCTGTATGCTAAGTACTGGCAATATCAAATCAAGTAATAGATGATCTTTCACTTATATTTAGAAAAATGATGGAGTTCCTTTACTTTTTTAAAATAACTTTACTTAATTCATTTATTTATATGCGGTGCTGAGGATTAAACCCAGTGCCTCACACATGCTAGGCAAGTGCTCTAACCACTGAGCAACAACCCCATTTACTTTTTTGTTATCTTGAAAAACACAATATGATTAAAACGATATGTTTATTTCAAATGGCTTCAATTCACTTATGATGTCTAAATTCCTCCATAACACATTTAAATGACCTTTGAAAGACTTTGAAGTTGGACTACTTCCAGTGATTTTAGTAAAGGGATCTTGTGGTCAGAACAAGATGTCAAGAGTTGCACTTAAGTATGATGATACTGAATGGCTGGATTGAAGGGAAAGGGAATTGGGTGCAGATTGAGCATCGCTGATCTATCAATCTGAAATCCAAAATGCTCCAAAATCTGAAACTTTTGAACACGGATATGATACCATAACTTCAAAGTTAGATGCCAGGAAATTTAATCTCTTATATGAAATTATTAGGACTATTGTATGAAATTACCTTCAGGCTATGTATAAGGTATTTTCTTGAAACATAAATAAATTTTGTTTATATAGGGGTCCCATCCCCAAGATATCTCATTATGTATATGCAAATATTCCAATTTTTTAAAAATCAAAACCTAAAATACTTCTCATCCTAGCATTTTGGATAAGGGACACTCAACCTGTAGAGCCAAGGGAACTAGTGGACAGGGGCACAAGGAAGTAGAAGGGCCATCAATGTGGGTGTGAGGGGGTGAGTGAAGAAGACGGTTGACCATTTACTTCAGGGCTCATTTTCTTTTTCAGGTTGTTAAAAAGCAAATCTGTTCAAAAGTGTTTCTCCTTCAATCATTATTTATGTTATTTATCAAAATGTTTAGTGTTTTATGATGATAGGAGTGCATTATGTTGAATTTTTATTTTTTACTTGAGGACATTTTTAGTCCATTTTTCTTTTATAATTTCTTATAATTTTTACATTTTAAAAATTTTAATTATTTCTTAATGTTAGTGCTGCTAAGGATATAAAGATATTCAATAAGGGGGTGAATCACTAAGGAATTCCCAGTCTCTGAGGAAGGTGAGAATGAGAACACAGCTTGTCAAAAGAAGAATTTGTTGAATGATCCCACAGAACAGTAGTCAGAATCAGCAATTGGAACACAGGAAGCTGCTGACTACATTTGTCTTGTATTTTAGATCAATTTTTAGTAATAAGGCTTGAAGCAACAATGCTGAACATCAGACCCATGCACTTAGCTAACTAGAGCTCCTCAGGCCCTGTGCAGCCTGAAGGGTTTCTGCATAAGGGAACAAAGCCACTGTCATTAATCCACCAGAAGCATACTTTGTTTTGGGGGTTTTTGCTTTGTGGGAGAGTTTTCTTTTTATATCTGATTTAAAGACTCTTCTATTCCAGGTCTCATGACTTATGACCTTATTTGTAAAAATTCTGGATAGGAAATGAGGCTTTCATTAAAAGTCAGTCATTTTTAATCTAGTTAGAGGGCCCAATCAAGCCAACGCCACCTCATGACACTGGTATTAAAAACTATTGATAGAAGCAAACATGTGATTGCCTGTTCAGCTGTTTGCCAGCATCAGAATGAAATCAGTCCTTCAAATTAGAGCCCTGTTTGTTCTATTCATGCAGGAAAAGGAGCATGTTATTTGCTCCCAAAGCAAATTTTCAAATTTCTGCTCTCCTATGGCTGTTTTTCCCCCTTAAAAAGGGAGATGGGAGAAGAGATTAGAGATAATCACGTTGGTGTAGGCTTAGGTTGCATTGGGGCCTGTCTTCATCAATAATGTATCTCCTATTTCCCACGCTTGAAAGACATCACTTTTGAAGCACGTATTCATAAGGTCACAAGATCATTCAAAAATGGGCTAGCCTTAGTTTTGCCTTTGTATATGGATGAATTTGATCTTGGAATTAATTTCAAATCACTGAATGTAGCTCTGGAGAGAGGAACCATTCTGGAAACACATAGACTTGTTCCTGTCCTACCTTCAACTCAAAGCTTCATTAAACTCTTAGCTAGGAGGAGTTCTATTTTCTTTTATGCAAATGAAGGGAAGTGGTTAAGTGGCTATAAAGGGCTTAACTGCACAAAAATCAGAGTGTTAAAAAAAAAAAAGCCCTAAATAAAGAGCTATAACTTTGAGGCCAACACACAGCTCACTCTCAGTGTTCAATGTACAAAAATAAAGTTATGCTGTCTTTATTAATAAAAGCAAAACATATACAGGGCATGGTGCACAGAGTGGGTAATATGCTTCATGGAAGTGATACATTATGGTACTCTAGAGAGAAAGAAACAATAGTTCATACATGTATGGAAAGATGTTTACTGTAGAGAATTGAATCACATAATTATGAAGAGAATAAATATAAAATATGCAGGCTTAAGACCTTAGGAAAAAAACAATAAGTCCAAAGACTGTCTTCTTGCAGAATTCTCTCTTGCTCTGGGAGGTCAGACTTGTTGCGTTTAGGCCTTCAACTGATTAGATGAGGCCTATCTACATTATGGAGGGCAATCTGCTTTACTCAAAGACACTGGTTTGAATGTTAATAACCTCTCAAAATACCCTAACAAAAACATCCAGAGGAGCATTTAACTGCATATCTGAACACGATGCCTGAGTTGGGATATGAAATCAACCATAACGTGGAAATGAGTGTTATTGCACATGGATCTGTTTGCAGTACTGGCACAATTGGATAAATGCCAAGAGAGACCTTCCTCATTTCTCCTACTTAACCCATTGATGACTTATTTTACCTTAAAATAGATTGAGAATATTGTTTGCTGTATGAGAATTCTATAAAGAGGCTATGGACAAACCATTGTAATACGTTGCTTGTTTGAAAACTCTACTAGATTTGCATGTATAATACCAGGGAGGAAACAGATTTATAATAAAAATGAATGACCTCACAGATCTGGGTTAGTTTGTATACTCTCAGGTTGTCTATCATAGCCTGTCACAAAAAATAAGCATTCATTCTATTATTTGTCCTCTTGTGATTTGGTCAGAAAAGCAAATGTGTTTTCTAGTGATTTAGGAAGAGAAGAAATTTTCATTCAGAGTAATTTTCTATTAATTGTTGATGAAATTGAAGCATCTCCTAGATGGTTCTTCAACATCTGAATTGGCCTCAGTAAAAAATAAAGATAAAGGAACATTTATGTAAAAGTGAACATATTCTTATTCTTTCCGGTTTTACTAATAAAGCTACCATATTGGTCTCCTCCTTGTTCTTGGAATGATTTTCATTCCTTTTACTGCATTAGTGTACCATTAAAAACGCTACCCTGTATTAACCAGCATAGTGAAATGTGTAGCTTTAGAGTTAAGGGAAACAAAGAATGAACTTAGTACTGTCAAATATTAAGTCATTTCCTCCATGGAAGGTTCCTAGGCATACAGGCATTTAGGTGGTATCTTTTCAACATGGAAGTGGGAAAATGAGGGAATATTGGCAATTTGATGCAAAAAAAAAAAACCTTTATAGTTATAATTAAATGTAGAAACTTTTTGCTTTTTCTTGGGGCAAAGGTTTAAAACCAAAAAGCAAAAAAACAAACAAACAAAAAAAAACCAACCAACCAAACAAACAAACAAAAACTCCTACCACTATAAATATAAAAGCTTTGAGAAAATCTGGACAATAATAGCTCAGAGAATATGCTATTTGGTGAAAAATTCTCAAATTGCTCTTCATAGGTTTCTGAATTTGTGGCGTATCTGTATTTTAAAAAAAAATGAATGTGTTGCTGTTACAACCTGTATGCTTTTGAGTGGCTCTTAATGATGGGTTATTTCTTTTTTGCCCTCTTCTTTGCCTTTCATGGATGATTTATGTCAATTGCTTTTAAATGCATTGTGGTCTTTGGGCGGTGGATGGGATAGTAATGCCATCACATGCTGGTTGCTTAATGATGCAATTGCTTGAAAATTTAAAGCCCATAATAGCTGCAGGTCAGGTTCAGAAGTTCATAGACCATGCCAGACATTTGAAGACTGAATCAGAGCATGATTTCTGCCAAAATCATGCCACATTTGTCAAGCCTCGTTTTGGGCAAAAGCTGCTGGGTTCCTCCCATTCTTCCAAGCCAGTCATTGATAATGAAGCTTGAAGGGATATGAAATATCTTTTCTAAAAGGAAAAGTCAACTTCACCAGTTGGCTTCTTTCTTTTATTTTTAGCACAATTACCAGGAGCGAACTGTCTTGCAAAATTGGCATCATTTATTAGCTTAGAGTCTGTACTCTTGTAAGCTGATGCAAGGAAGTTTTATTAGTTAAGAATATGTGGTTTGAGGTCAGTTGGACATTATTCTTTGAGGATTTTTCTTGTGGGCTGTAATTTGATTGTCTTTTCTGCAGTGTGGGGAAGCTTCTAGCAATAAAAGCAGGAGAACCACTTCCCTGCCTTCATGCTTGCATTTTATCTAATTTGCTTGACTCTTGCAACAGAGATCCATCAATGCACAGATTTCTGTTCTTCGGAAAGTTCCAGAAGAGCTGCCAAGCTGGAACACCTCATTCAAGTCTGGAGCTGAAATTGTAAAAGTGACAGATTCCAAAATTACCATGCTCTCAACCTACCCCCACTAAATGGCTTTGATTTTTTTTTTTTTAAGGCTGCGTGCAATTTCCCTTCTTTCTTCTTTTCAAAGGGCTCATAGTATTGAGTCCAGGATCTCCAATGGATATTTCACAGATGAGAGAAAAGGACTTGAAAGTGTTCTGAAATGCTGGAAGGACCAGAGGCATTATTAACTGGACTCTTTCCCTCATTCTTTCTGCCTTTCATATTCTGCAGTCAGGTCTTAAAAGACTTCCACAGTGAAAGGGGGAGATTAAATATGGAGCCTTGAGGCTGACATTATCCTACCTCCTTTTTCTTGAGTATTCAGAGAAAGCAATTGATTCAGGCCTTGTGATTACTGCCTGGGATGCAGTCGCCCCTGGTCCTGGTTTGTCTCTGATACACCCAGTGATATACAATTCTGATTAGGTTGTGGCTAGATAGCCTTCTTTTTTGTGTGTGTTTTGGTATGATGGATTGAATTCAGGGGCACTCAACCACTGAGCCATATCCCTAACCCTTTTTTATATTTTATTTAGAGACAGGATCTTACTAAGTTTCTGAGGCTGGCTTTGAACTTGTGATCCTCCTGCCTCAGCCTCCCAAACCATTAGGATTATAGGTGTGTACCACTATGTACAACTAGATAGCCTTCTTATTACCAATTTCAAAAAACATGTATATGGGACTGTAAAATTCATAACAGACTCCCTTTACCTAATCCTCCCAACCACCTGGTAATGAAGGCAAGTGGGTATCATCATTACCATCATCATCATCCCCATGGCTTCATCATCCCAAGGCTTCACAGTTAATGAGTGGCATATGTAAGACAAACCATGCAAGGTCCTGTTTTTTTTCCCTGTATTTCTCGTTTCTCTGAGCAGACTGTGTGACTGTTCAAAGGGGAAAGAATTATAGTCATTCCTTAGTAACCATGAAGATTGGTGTCAGGACCCCCCAAGACACCAAAATGACAGAATATTTATATAAAACATAGTCCCATCTCTCCTATACTTTAAATCATCTGTAGGTTATAATACCCCAAACAATGCAAATATCAAGTAATTGTTATGAAGTATTTTTTAAGGAAAAATAACAAGAAAAACTGTCTTTATGTGTCCAGTATAGATGCAATTCTTTTCCCTAAATCTTTTTGACTCTAGTTTGTTGAAGATGTGGAACCCAACAATATAGAAGGTAACTATATAAGAAAAGGTCACTGCCCTTGGAGGACTCTACTTGGAGTCAGAACAAAAGACACAAAAGAGACAAAGAGAAGTGTGTGGTGGGTTCTGTTAAGTACCGAGTGGTTCTGAGGCTGTGTGCTGCTGGAGAGTTGTGTTGGGAGGGGATGAAGGCTGGGTGGCAGAGAAGATTTGAGGGAGGGACCAGGCTCTCTCCCTCAAGAACAGGCCTGAGATAAGAGAACAGAGCAGCTCAGGGGTGCACAGGAAGCTGAGCCAGCAAGTTTGCCAAACCCATGTGTCACATCAAGGAGCAACTAGAAACAAGGTCAGGAAAACCACACAAAGACCAGGGTGTGATAGATCTTAAATCCCCCCCCCTTTTTTTGTACTGAGGATTGAACCCCAGGGTGCTTAACCACTGAGCAACACCCCCAGTCCCTTTTTAAATATTTTATTTAGAGACAGGTCTTGCTAAGTTGCCTAGGGCGTTGCTAAATTGCTGAGGCTGGGTTTGAACTTGCTATTGTCCTGTGTCAGCCTCTGCTGGGATTATAGGTGTGCACCACCACACCCAGCTGAATTCCCCAATTTTGACCTTATTCATTAAATAATATGAGGACAAGGAGTAGCTACGTGTGTGCAACTGGTTGGAGATTTAGCAATTACAGACAGGGAATATTAAATCAGTACAGGTCACAAAGAGGAAAGAATCAAAATGAAAGAACAAATGGGCAGGTAACCCAAGGAAACATCAATGAGATTTTGAGGGGAAGGAGGAAAAAGAGTGATCTTACAAATGATGGTCCAACCTAGGACCTTTCCCAGGGCCAACCCAGTCAGGATGTCAGAAAAACAAGCCTAAACCGAGATTCTCCCGGGAAAACTGGACATCTGATTACTTTGGTCAAGAATGATGCAAAGGTTTTGAGACTGATAATAGAAGGGAAGCCTATAAGAAAACAGTCTGTGGGAAGGTTACTGATCTTGATTTGAAGCTTTGAGGTATCAACAGGATGCCAGGTGCACATTTCCAGGGCAAAGAAAAAACTGCACAAAAGTGTGTGTCCTTCTGATTTCACCTGTCACTCCTCTTTTAATCTCCAGACTTCAAAAAGCACTTTCACTTAAAAGAAGTCAGAAGAGGAATGGCAGGCACTTCCTAGTGTTGCCAACATGCCACTGTTATTCTCTATTTTGGAAACTGAGCCTGATGCCCTGCCAGGAACTCCTAGTGCCTGTCGGGGTTTGGCATGCTAGAGCAGGGCCTTTCACATTTTTCCATGTCAAGATGCATTCAGATTATGCTAAGTTTCAGAACAGCAGAAATGACTATTGGCCGTCAGCTGAGGACTTTAGGAAGAGGAAGTGTGAACTGGTGTGAGAATGGGGACCAAGTCATTATCTGTGATTTGGTTGTAGATCAGAAAAGGATTGGTCATTTGCTACAGGTTGCCTTGGAACTCCTTGGAGAGGCAATTAAGCCAAAATGTATTCAGATCAGTATAATTCAAATACAATATTCATGATTAAAAATGTCATCTAGATTTTTATTTCTACATATTAGGTGATGTATGTGACACTTCCAGGCATTTAAAAAAAGCCTTATCAATGCCATGTTTCCGATCTTCCAAACAGAAAAGTTACTTGTGATGTGAGGTTGGAACAGGGCAGGCAGCTTTCAAGCTCATGAAATGACCTTGAACTAGACCTGCATTTGCCAATGTAGGGGAGGAAAACGATGTTTTCATGACCCATCCTAAGTTCATGACCAAGGTCTCTGAAACAAAGAACAAATTAATCAGAAAACTTGTGAAATTTCATCAAGTTTGACATGACCTGGGGAGTCCCCATAAGGAAATGAAGACCCAAAGGAATAGTGAAACGTGTGCGTTGTTATGCTAGATTCGTTGAAGAGTGGACAGTCACGGAGAAACGTGCTTGGACAAAGAGCATGAGCCAAGGGTAGTAACCTCAGAAGGAACTGAACAAGATATGCTTATTGAGATTCTTCTTGGCTATTCTGTGTCATTGGCTCCTTTCCCCTAGGTTCGGGGGACATCTCTTACATGAAGGTCTTATGACATGTTTACAGAAGTTTCCATAATCCTTCCTACGTTTGGGGACCTGTTTCAGGGGATACAATGAGGAGTGGGGGTTGCCGGGAATGAAAGTGACCTTCCTGTCTCTGTTGTTTCTCAAATGTCATGGTTGCCACATTTGGGGGTAGCATGTCCTAAAACATAATCACCAAAAAGAGGGTCTGTCTTGTCACCCTATAGTGAACCTGATCCTCAGGGAGCTGAAGGCAGTCACTTCCCATCACAGGATCTTGAAAATGCCACTCTTCTTAGTCAATGGTTTTAGCCTCCAGGCCTACTTTGTAGACCTTAAATGTAAGAAAATCCTTTCGATTCTAAATAACTTGGTGCAAATATGCAGAAATACTTCCCTATAAAGTTTCCCAGCATTGGAATATCCACTTAAAACCAGCAGAACACAGTTGCATATGAAGTCTCACTTGGAGTTCAAAACAAGCTTGGAAACCATCTGTTCCAGCTTAATCAAGAGTGTTCCCTGAGTGTGGACAGCTCTCCACAGGTGCTCTGAGGAAGCCAGAGATTTCCAAGCCAGGCTGAAGGCAAGCACACTGTATCTATGAACTGTGGAGAAAGGGTTTTTACTACCCTGAGAATCACTGTTTCTGAGTGTGAAACAAGTTCAGAGAAGGGTGAAAACCCATAAAGGTTGGGACTGACCAGGAGCATCCTAGGGCAGAGTGGGAAGCCAGGGCTGTTGCAGCAAATGATGGACAGAGGGACCAGGAGAGCTCAGCAGAGAGTGAGAACCAAGGAGCCGAATGGGGTTGGTGTTCTGATATAAGGGAAGCCCCCTCTGTGAGCAGGGATGTTCCAGGGTCCTAAGAAACATAGAGGCCTTTTTAAGGATGCTGACAACTCTCACCTTAGCAAAGTATGAGCGGGGCTTTCTTTCTCAATAGGAAAAGTGGCCCATTGCCTTTCCTACCTGCTGCCAAAATCTTCCTGGTTTCTTTTAGTAAGGTTTCTGTGGGTTCCATGTCTATGGATTCAAACAACCACGGATCAAAAGTAATATTAGAAAAGAATTGAGTCTAAACGGAACACATACAGACCATTCCCTTGATATTATTTCCTTGACAATATGGTGTAACAAGTGCTTACATAGCATTCACATTCTATTAGTGATACTAGGTAGTCTAGAGAGGGCTTAAAGTACACAGGAGGATGTGTGTGGGTTCTGTGCCAAAATTGCACCATATTATATACAGGACTTGAGCATCTGTGAATTTTGGATGCGCAAATCCCCTGTAGGTAATGAGGGACACTTGTACTTTAAAATGTGTTGCTTAAGTTCAAACTTCTTTACTACCCAGAAATGTTCCCTGGCCGTGACTCATTGGCAAAGCTGCTGAGCTTTGGAAACTCTTGGGCTGCCTTTAAAAAGCCGCACAGCCTTTAGCATTCTGCAAGGCAGGATTTGAAAGGATTGCTTCAAAGTGCGTAGTGATGGCTGTGGGTCCCCCATGGATCAAGATATAGGTTAGGGATAGATACCAGAAATGTAGTATTAAAATACTGCTTACATACCCACAAATAGTGTCATCTGTAGCATACATCTTGTCATTTAGTGTTAGTACAGATTGTACTCTGAAATTCAACCATTAATATCCTTGGGCTCATTTGAAGAATTAACACATATTCTAAGAAGGGAGGCATTGTTGGGAACTAGGACCTAGGATCATGGATGTTTTCTGTGCTTGTAACAGTCCCCAGAAGTGTGCTGCCTTCAGATATAAATTTTATTTTTTATGACATATATAAAAATGTAATTAAAACTGCTTACCCCAGGAATATCTACTCTTAGTTTATCACATATCTTTTGTTGTTGTTATTTTGATACTGGTGATCGAACCCAGGGGTGCTTAACCACTGAGACACATCCCCAATCCTTTTTATATTTTATTTAGAGGCAGGGTCTCACTGAGTTGCTTAGGGCCTCAATAAGTTGCTGAAGCTGACCTTGAACTCTCCATCCTCCTGCCTCAGCCTCCCGAGCCACTGGGATTACAGGCATGAATCACTACACCTGGCAGTTTTTTTTTAAAATTAAGATTAAAGATTATTTCCTTCAAAGGTGAAAAAATATGAAAAAAAAGCTATAAGAATAACATTTTGAAATTCCAAAGTATGTATCTTTTGCAAAAATTAAATTCACAAGCTCTTCAGGCATACATGTATGGTAAGGGAGTTTGCAGGAGGAGGAAAACAGTTAACTCAGAAAAGAACAGGTTGCAGTAGGCACTGGAGAGAGGGAATGTGTGACAGATACTGTGTCCATTATCCTCTCAATCACAGGAGAATTTGTAAAGTTCCTAATTTTTCTTTTGTGGAGAATTTATATTCACATGGCAGAGGATGTGCCTGCAGCGGGGGAGAAAGCTCTAGCATGTGATTTCTGATGAGTGTTTAAATCCTGGAGTTTGCTTCCCTCGTGGTGTGTGCTGATGATGCCCTGAGAGTTGTTCTGGGCGGCTGCACGGATTCAGGTCTCCTGAAATGTTCTGGGTTGCTGCCATTTCTTTACTGCAAATGAATAATGAATGAGCTATGGGTGGAAGCTAATGGCTCAAGATAAAATCAGAAGCTCATTGCAACATGGGTAACGTTCCTTGGTCATCTCCATGGAAACTGTGGTTTATCAAGACTTGCTAGTATTTCAGAAGACAGTGAGGAGTAACCAACCGGTTTCTGTAACTTCAGGTCAGCTGTTGCAAAATAGACGGAAGGAGCACAGATTGAGACAGAATGAGCACAGGGAACGCCATCTGTATGCAGTGGGGGGAGTTCTGTTAGGAGATTCTTTGAGATTTTTCAAAACATAGATCATGAATGGCATGATCAATATTTAGCTGTGAGACTGAAATAAAAAATTGAGTTAATATTTTTTTTTCCCCAGGCTGGCTGGGTGGGCTGCACTGTGAATGAGTGCTCAGACACATTCTAGGTGACTTTCTGGGGACACAGCGGGGAGAGCTGGCCCTGGCATTAGGAGAGTAGAGAGCAGCTGGGTGCACAGCACTGGTACAAAGCGGGCACCACAGTCTCACTCGGGCATCAGTGACACAGCATGGCCCACAGCCTGGGCGTGTGGTCCTCTCTGCAGGCACTGATGTCAGTATGCTGCTCTCCCACCAGCGGGCGGGCTGGGAGCCTGTCTATAGGAGCCCTGAGCACAGGGTCGCTCCAGTCACTCAGAGGTAGAGGGAGAAAGCACAGGAGCTGGCTGTCACAGCCCTCTAGGACTGAGATGGAGAAAGAAGTGCTAAGAGGGGGGACAGGAACATCCAAAAGTAGAGCCCAGGTATCCTAAAAACGTAGGTCCAGCAGGTGCCCAAGCTGCAACCGAATGCAGAAGGCTGGACTGAGACTGGACCCCTGAGTATGGGGTGCTCCTTGCCCTTCTGTAATACATGTGACAGACAGTGAGAAGACAATCAAAAGACAATCAAAGCTCTAGGAATGTTCAGATTTCAATAATATGTAAGAAAAATAAATCTTCACACTGTGTAGTATTGAGTTATCGAAAATCTGGGGGAAAAGAAGCAAGTTTTATAGACCTGGACTTTGCCTTGGCTTGGATGTCTCCTCCAAAACCCATGTTGAAATTTAATTGCCACTATGATGATATTTGGAGATGGGGACCTTAAAGAAGTGATCAGGTTATGGGGGCTCTGCCCTCATGAATAGATTAATGTCATTATCATGGGAGTGGGTTAGTTAACTCAAGAGGGAGCTGGTAGCCAGCTGCGGAGGTGCACACCTGCAATCTTAGCAGCTTGGGGGACTGAGGCAGGAGGATGGGGAATTCAAAGCCAGCCTCAGCAAAAGCAAGGTGTTAAGCAAATCAGAGCAACCCTGTCTCTAAAATTCAAATACAAAACAGGGCTAGGGATGTGACTCATTGGTCAAATGCCCCTGAGTTCAATCCTAGGACCAAAAAGAAACGAAAAGAAAAGAAAAAAAGAATGAGCTATTTATAAAAGTGTCCCCTCTGCTCTCTCAGCCTCTTTCACATTCTCTCCTGCTCTTCTGCCTGCTGCCATGAGGACACACAGTAAGAGGGCTCTTGCCAGATGCTGGTGCTATAGTCTTGGACTTCTCAGCCTCCAGGACCATATGAACCAAATAAGCTTCTACTATTGACAATTAACCAGTCTCAGGTATTCTGTCATAGCCACAGGAAACAGATAAGACAGACATAGTCTTAGTTCCCCCACTGATGACCTTGTGACTCAGGAGGTTAAGTATCTTCTCTCATCCCCTTTCCTTTTCATCTGTGAAAAATCATTTGCATATGAAATGAGGCAATAAATGTGGAAAGAGAAGCCCAGGGACTAGCACTGCACTACTCAGAGTAAAAAAAGAAAAGGATATTTCTTCACCAGGACTATCTCCCTAAGTCTCCCCTTCCCTGAAAAAAAGGGAAAGAGGTAGATCCTCAGTTTGCAGCTGGAAGCGGTTGGACAAATAGGTTTTGCAGGAATTCCCCGGGCAGAGGAAGAAATGGTGGCGGCCAGTGTTTGGCCCTGGGCTCAGCGGGTTGGCCTTAGTCACTTGGCAGTACTCCCAGTCCTTCGGGGGGTCTTGGCCCAGCTGTCTCGGGGTGTTGTGAAGATTGTGTCTTCTGTGGTTGTGTGACAGACAGGCTGTCGATTGCTCATCTGCATGTGTGTCACTGCCTTTGTGAAGTCACAATCAATATTTAATCCTGAGCCCGTCCCCACTTCTATCTAAGCACATTCCCCAGCCCTTTTTCTGCTCAGTTAATAAGAGCACAGGGGGCGAGAAAGTAATGTTAATATTTTTCTACATAAAAACCTTACTGGGACAAAGGAGCTTTTACAAGAACATTAAATCTGCTCCCTCCTAACAGAAGTGCCGTAACAACATTGTGCCAGTTTCCACGGGAGACAGAACTCGCCTTTTTCTGTCTTTCCTCTTTGCCCTCCTTGACCCCAGACCTGTGCTCACATCACACCTGCGGTTATCTGCTAGATTACAGACCAAAAAGCCAGGTAGCTCTGCTTACAAGCAGTCTGCACTCAGGGAAGGATCTGGGGTCTGCTCTGAAGATCATGAGGGTCCCAGCAGGGTTTACATTCTTCCAACCCCTGCCTCCACCTCAAAGTCATTCCCTCAGAAAGGCAGAAAGCTGCCAGTGATCAGCACAAGAAAGCCTTTAGTTCTACAACCCTTAGTACACAACTTCCTGATTTTTCTATGCTGTTTAAGTGGCTATTTACATCTGATTAAAAACATAGGTACAAGCTGAGATATATCACTGAAAGTCAATCCCACCCTGAGCAGAGGTAGTGGGAACAAACACTAGGCTGCCAGGGTCAGGCTTCTAGACCTTCATTGACTAGGTAGACCCAGGACTAAACCTTCTACCTCTTTGCAGAATAAGCATAATGCCACTTCCTCTCTCCCTAGTGAGGCCAGCCTCATGAACTCTTCACATTTTAGCCAGCTCTACAGTGATGACCATTTACATTTTTTCCACTTCTCCTTAAATCTGGGAATGATGATAATTCTGTGCTCAGGGTGTGGCTCTCGTGCTGGTAAAATATCTATTTCGTTCATTGGAATACATTTCTATTGGGGGGGGGGCAATATCAACTGTAGGCTAATATTCTTTTGATTGACATCAGCCTCTGGCCAGAGGAGGACAGTTCTGGAAAGGGAAGAAGAGAGGGCCTGGATGAGGCAGTGTGGACTCCATGGGCCTCTCCTGGAGCCTCAGACAGAGACTTTCCTCAGCCCCAAGGGCCAAGGACCCCTTTCGACACCAAAAATGAGATGATGTCGGGTTACCACTGACTGGTGCCTGGAGAGTTATCGCGACCTTTGCTGATTGCACCGTAAACAGTCTACAGTCTGTCTTCATCACAGCCTCACCTGTTTTCTTAGCATTTTTGCCTCGGTTTCACTTATTAATTCCGAAATATTCTTCTCCTGTTTTGTATTTTAAATGCAATTCAATATTTTTTTTTTCTCTCACAAAGAACAAGGATGGGTGTCAGATTTTCTAAAGGGCCTGCTAGTGCCACACCTGCTATTGTTGATCCTCCTAACCTGTGAATCCCTGAGGCTGGCTAATCCCCTCTGCAGGAGGCATTGTTTCCAAGGAGAAGCAGTTTACTAGCTTTCCACACCTCTAGGAGGAGGCAAGGTGGAGATGGAGGATGTGAAAGGGAAGTCTGCTGGCAGCAGGGCTGGGTGCAACCATGCTCAGAAAGATTTCCAGATTTCTCTAATTGCTGTTTTTATTCACAGAACTTCTATTTTAAGCGCACACACTCACATGTGGATTGACAGGCACCAGCCACAGTAATGGCTGTGTCTGTCTGTAGTGCCTGCAAGTACTTGTTTCCATGGTGACAGGAGGCACTGCAGAGACCCGATTATGGTGCTTCTGGGACCAGGGACACTGCAAGCCTCGTGTGTGTGTGTGTGTGTGTGTGTGTGTGTGTGTGTGTGTGTGTGTGTGTGTGTGTGTTCACAGGGGCATTAACTTGTTGATAAGCTTAGGGGAGAATGAAGGGAGGTGATCCCTGGGTCAGGGACATTCTGAAAATTAAAGAAGGGAATAAGGGAATACAGATGCAGATGGGAAAAAGAAAAGGGCAGACAAAACTGGAATTCCTCCTCTCTACAGAACATTTTCACCCTTTCCTTTGAAAAAGGAGATGCCACCTGCTATGGTGGCAGGATTATCTCACGAGGAGATGGCAAATAGAGAAATCCAATTTAGCAAGGAGAGGTGGCTTGGGTGTTAGTTATACAGGAATTCCAGTGTGGGCAGCCTGTGGCCTCCAACCCAGCAGCACGTTCAAAGGGAAGGAGATGAACTGCTTTATGATCCAGTGCAGGATTTTCAGGTTATGTGAAGCCATTACTTCTCCTTGGTGCACTTCTCAGACTCGACTACCCCCCCCACCACCCCAAGGTGGAATATGTACACAGCTGTCTCAGGACCATGTCATTTGACCTAGGTGACAACATGAGGCAAGTGATGGCTTAGTCTAGGGTAGAAACTGTGTTTCAGGGACATAGAAGGATGCTCAGATTTACATATCACCAGCGAAAAGACAATCACCTACTTTAGGGGACAGCCACTCTAAGAACTTTCTGGGATTTTTCTGCTCATCTCTGCTTATAAAAATCAACGATTCTCTGGTTGCCACTTGAGCCTTTATTGACCACCTACTGTGTGCCAGCAGTTTTCATAGTTTAGCCTATATTTCTAGTGGTGACTGCCCAATTTGTAGACTTAAGGAGGCTGAACAATGTCCACACCTGAGCAGGTCAAGTCAGGCCCAGATTTCCCGATTTATCCTTTTCTCTCACATTCTCTAGTCCCTTTCTTATGCAAATCCTTCACCTCCTGATGGAAGGATCCAGGATGGAGTCTCCACTGAATCTGATTCCACACATGTCCTTGGTAATGGGAGGACTCAGGAGGTGACCAAGCCCAGCATGCATTTGGATCCTTGGAGAAGTTAATCCCTCCAGAGATCAGCTGTCACAAACAACCTTAAAAAGAAGGCTCTTGGGAAGAAATTGTTCTGTGCATATTATGACTTTCTAAAAGAGTTTTGGGCCCTACAGAAAAATTTAGCTAGAAAAAGCAGATGACAAAGCAATTCACGTGATTAATGGACTGTGAAACCAAGCACTTCAGAATCACATGTTTCTTCTCTAAGGATGTGACTTGCCAGGCAGGTTTAGATTTTGCAAAACCATATCTCAAATCAGAAGACCAACGGTGGAGCATTTGCTTGTATTGATTTATTTTTAGAAATGTGTGTTTTGCTTTGTGTAAATGCTCTCTCCTGGTGTGCCTGTTCTGGCTTAAGAATTAGTGGAACTATGAATTTTTACTTCATTAAGTTGGAATTCACATAAATTGGTTGCCCTCACCTAGGGGATCTGGTTCCTTCTTTCTCTTTTGAAAAGTGCTGATCACAGCGGTTTATGACCCCACTCTAAGCCTCCTCCATTCTGCCCCAGAATCCTTCCAGGTGATGGGTAGAACCTTAAGTGAGATACTTGTATATCCATGTGAGTATTAACATTATTTGTAGTAGCCAAAAAGTAGAAGCAACTCTAGTTCCCATGGACAGAAAAATGGATACACAAAACGTGATATATACATAAAATGAAATATTATTCCGCTTTCAAGAGAACTGAGCACAGACAATTCTGAAAGTGGTGAAACTACTCTGTATGATATAATTATAATGGAGGGTACATGTCTTAAACTTGTCCAGATTCACCAGGTAAGGGTGGTGCATGCCAGTAATCCCAGCTGTTTAGGGGGCTGAGTCAGGAGGATGGCAAATTAGAGGCCAGCCTGGACAACTTAGCAAGACCCTGTCTCAAAATTTAACAATAAATAAATATATGAGCTGGGAGCATAGGTCAGTGGTAGATTGTTGTTTTAGCATGCTTGAAGCTCAGGGTTCACTCATACCGTGCAGTATGGCAGTATGAGTGAATCCCAACATAAGCCGTGACTCCTAATTGATACTGATATATTCATGTAAGTTCATCAGTTGTGGCAAATACAGCTCCCTTGGTGAGTGTGTTGATAGAGGGGGGCAATGCATATGTGGGGGCAGGGGTTTCTGCACCTTCTGTTCAAATTTGTTGTGAACCTAAAGTTGCTCTTAAAAATGAAGTTTATTTTAAAATAAAAGGAGGGAGGTCCTGTCACATTCTACAACGTGGATAAACCTCGAGGATGTGTTATGCCTAAGTGATATAAGCCATTCACAAAGAGAAAAATACCATGTGATTTCTACTTATATAGGTTACCTCAAGTATTCAAAATCAGAATACAACAATCAGTTGGTTGTCAGGGTCTGGGGAGGGAAAAAGGGAGGAGCTGGTGTTTAAGAGGTACAGAATTTCAGTTTTACACGTTGAAAAAAAGCTATAGATGTGCAACAATATGAATGTGCTTAATGTCACTGAACATACAATCGAAAGCAGTTACTTTGGTAGATTTCAATGTTAAAACATTTAATAAAAAATGTTTAAAAGTATAAATAGGTAAACACATACACATACACACACACACACACACACACAAAGGAGTTCTTTCTACTGGTCCCAAATTATGAGATTCCATAATGTTTCCAAAGTCAAACTTGCATTTGGCCTGTGCTTACAAAAGGACCAGTGTGCTCAGACCCCCTGACTTCATGCCAGAGTTGCTCAGAGAATCCTTCATGTCCTGTGGAAAAGGGACCAGGCCTCCTGCATGTGGTCGCCTCTGGGAAGACAAAGATCACTCTCAGCTGTACTGCAGGGTAACCCGTTGCAAAGCTCACTGCTCTCCAGCTGTTAAAACTTGAATGAGGTAAATCACCACCGTTGGCCTTCTGCCACCGGGATTTGTTCCCCATGAATCATCACCACTTGACCGAGGAGCCAGCTCAGCATCTTTTTAAAAGAAAGAAACATCCACTTCATTCCCTTTTGGCTAAAAATGCTGTGAGTCAGTACTTTGGCGCTGGGAATGGAAAGCAGTGAGAACTGTATGGGCCTCTGGGGATCTCACAGGGAAGGACAGCTCTGGGGACAGTAGCACTCATGGATTGGCCTTTGCTGAGCCATGAAATGCTTTCTGCTCCTCGCCCTGTTCACAGGTTCTCTTTCTGGTTGTCTTAGTCCTCATCCCCTGCATGGATCAGCTGAGGTCCCTTAGCTAGTAGTCCTGTAGCAGGTCTCCTGGATCCATGGGGGCTAGAGGACTAATAGCTAAGGGATCTCAGATAATACTTCTCTGTCCTTTAACAGTTATTGGACAGCTACTTGGCCCTACTTCACCACCCTCAGACTGCTGCCTTTTCCTGGGGAAGATCTGTCTCCCAGATGCATGAGAGCCCTCCAGACCTGAGACCTGGCTCCCTCCTTTTGTTTTTATGACCTCTTTGCCTAGCAGAGACCCCCTATGTGAGATTGGGCACAGGGGAAGCTTGGCAAGTGACTACACTCTGGAGGGTCTTAATTTTAGAAACAAATACATGAGACTTCCATTCAAGAAAGATAGTGTCTTACGGATTAGAGAAGACAATCCATGTAACATATTTAGCACTGTGGTATGTACTCGATAAATGGTGGTTTTACTCCAGCTAGTATTTTAAGTCAAAGGTATATATGATGTTTGGAAGTTAACCTGAACTTAAAGTCTTCTTAGAAAATATTTAATTTGTTCTGATAACTCATGAGATTGTCATTTTGTAATATTTTTGCATGAAATGGGGCATTTAAAACAAATTTTCAAAAAAATGTTATGGGAGTGTAACTCTTGGGGCTGAGCTTCTTTGATTCTCATGGAGTTCTAGTGACACCATGTGGACGAATGTGATATTACATGTTAGTTCTTTTTGAGTTTAAAAATTGTTTCATTCAAATGGCAAAGGATTCTGCTATGCATCACTCTTGAGATTTTTTTCTCACTGAATTATAATCTCATTTTGAATATTAATGATGAAAAATATGTTATAAAAATATTGCATGTAGGCTCATTAAATAAAAAAGGGATCACTGAGTTGTACAAGGCAGAAAATCAATTCTTTCTAAAATGCGCTAGTGTCTTCTCCATGCATTATTAATGTCATGTCAATACAGTGACACATTTGAAATTGATAACAATTTATAATGAAGCATTTTCAATAAGCTGTTAATACTTCTTTCAGGGACGATGCCATTCTGCCTCATATTACCTTCCCCATCTATAAATGGGGTCAGCATTTGAACACCCAGGTGTTACAATGGTGCCCACTGAGGAGAGTTGGTTAGTTTTGTTACCTGACATTACTTATGAACCCTCTCTTTCTATCCTGACTTTCCTCATGGGAAACAAACTAACAACTTTCCACCATTTTTATACCTTTGGATGACATCTGGGTATGGAGTTAGCCCTTGGGCACAGAATGGTATTCATGGGGCTGAGTGTCTTTGACTTTCATGGGCTAATTATTATCCTATTAGTTACAGAATAACCAGTGTTGGTGGCCTGGAATTTTCTTGACCCAATCACTTGTTCTCCTCTGCCTCCTTTTCATTGCCTCTGGCAACAACCACCTCAGAATGAGGCATGACTCCATAAGGGTTCCCTCACCCTGATTATTCAAGATCTCCTGGGGAACAAAAAAGACGTGGCCCACCAGAACACACCTGGTGTTCAGTAATGAATGCACACATGTCTGTAATTTAGCCAGCAAATTCCCGATATCGGGACAACTTGCTTCAGTCAAAGTGCTTTACAATATCCATTTATCAAACGTAGAGTTCATCAGAAAGAAGTCTCTGGACTCATGAATCATTTGCCTCTTCCCAAGTAATTTATTTGGGGTGAGCTCTGAGTAGATGACCTACCCTTCCTCCTGCTACTCCCAGTGAAAGAGAACATACATAAAGACTGCAGATTGTTCAGGGGACTGCAGAATGCCCCAGGCTGCACAGACAGTCTGAGAGGAGTGTAATCAAAGGCATTTATGAAGTTCACGGTTTCTAATTCAATTTCTTGGTATGAATGCAGGAACATGTATATTTGGAAGAGCTGATAAAGTTTGAATCTGTGTGTATGTACAAAATACACCTTAGTTTTGTAGTCTCTTGATACCTGGAGAGGATGTGAGTTTCACAAAGGAAGCTCTTTGAGTATTTCCAATGCAATTCCTTAAGAAATAAAAACCCAGATTCTGCTAAAGCTTAAACTCTCTAGGTCTCTTTGAGCTTTATGCATCCTTTTGGGACACTAAAATGATTATCAATGTCCTGGGTCTGCCTGGTCAAATTGGCTGGAAGAGTTACTTAGATCCGTGTCCAGTGATTCTTCACTTAAAACCTCAGGGAAATGTAAGGGTTATTGTTACCAGCAGCCAAGCCAGGGAACCTGCATGGGTCACTGCTGACTGGATTTGGTTATCTGCCCACAAAAGAAATAAACAATGATGTAAAAAGGAAAAAATGGATTTGATGCAGTGTGACCCAAACTGGGAAGTAGCAGTTAATCTATCTCCATCTATTCTATGTAAGCAGTTTCAATTTATAGAGACAAACCAGGAAATATACGTATATCAATTTAGCTGGGATGAGCTAGCCAGAGAGCACATCAACCCTTGCTGTTTGACAATTCTCGCTGGTACCTTCTGAACTTTGGGGACAGGTCTTCATCTTCCTTTGAGGTGAAGAAAATAATAATAAGGAATTTGGAAGAAAAATAAGAAACAAAAATTAGGGGGTTTAATCTCAATCGGGAACCCTCCTACTCACGACCTATGTGGAAAGGGAATAAGTAACCTTCAGAGGTGTTGAGACCGCTGGAATAAAAGCTAGGAAGTGATATTAAGAAATAAGTACAAGGGCTAGAGACATAGCTCAGTTGGTAGAGTGCTTACCTTGCATGCATCAGGCCCTGGGTCCAATCCCCAGCACCACCAAAAAAAAAAAAAAAAAAGGAATACAAAAGATGCAGGAAATTATTTGAAGGGGCTTGATGGGTGGAAGAGAACGTGATGAGTCTGATCTCTAACAAAGAGAAAAGCCACAAATGCTTTATTTATAGTGAAACACACCAAAGGGATTCAATCAAGAGCTTCTTGAAGAAAACAGGATAAGAGTGGAGAACACAAATTGTTTAGGGCTTGGCAGGTTACATTCAGCTCCAGGTGGCTGCAGTTTGAACCCAGGTCTGTGAGCTAAGGCAGGCGCCAGTGTGATCTGGACTTGATCTTCAACTGGGGAATTTCATCTGGAATTTCCCAGAAAAGCAGCCTCCCTGCCTTATGGTGGCTCAAACAAACCTATAATTCATGCACGGCTTCCAACAGAACCCTTTCTCGTGATCGCTCATAGAATCTTGCCTCAGGTTCATGGTTTCAAGCACCTTCAGCTGAAGGTTCATAAACAGCAGTGCACAGAAGTGTCGCTGAGGCTGTGAGGGAAGGAGGTGAGTACAGGGTCAGCCTTGGCAAGATGCTGAGGTGAGACCAGTGAGGGATGGAGGACTCTCACTTGGGCCTTGGCTACTCCATTGCTATCATCCTCTCCTGCTCCAGGGCTCTGCACTGTCCTTCCTTACCCAGCCAGGCCCCTGCTGTGACCAGGGGTGGTCACAAAGCCAGCCCTGCATGCTCTGAAAAGAGCATCTCTGTGTCCCATCCTTTTAGACCAGCATGAGACCTCCAGGAAACGGTCAGCCTAATGAGCTCAACAATTCAGGGGTGGGAGGCTGAAGGGGTTCCCTGGAGGACTTTCCCCACTCTGTGTCATTGCCTAGTGGTCTGGAGTTAAACCACAGGGCCCACTCCAGTTGGAGAAATTGAGACCAGGGTGTATGGCCCCCTGCCCCCCCACATTATGAGAAGGTGTTTGAAGAGAAGGCTTTGCATCTTTCAGTTGACCCCGTCTCCTCCCACTGCTTCTCCTTCTTGGTTCCCCCATTGCCTGCTTTTCGGCATCCCTTCCCACCTTTCTTCCTGTGTCATGTTTGGGGGAAGCTTCTCTGATGTGGACCTCAGAATGTCCTGGGACTGACTTGGACAAGTGGATTAATAGTGACACCACCAGAAGACAGGAGGCAGAGCAAATGTTGAAAGGTGGGAACATTGTGCATTTGCTCAGTTTGGGGACTGCTGGTTTTGTGGCTGGTGACATTCACTGGATAAGGAGAAGAAAAGTCAGGACTGCAGCAGAGGATTGTCAGTTTCCATGCTCTTGAGCCATGTGAGTCCATGAGATTGGCCTCCCTTTTCCTAATTTCCCACATCAAAGTAAGCACAAGTCCCTTGTTTCTACCTCCAGCTGTCTTGTAGACCCAGGGCTCATCACTGCTTCCTTCTTGCTCTGTGTCAGTGGTGTCTTCTTGCCACCTGACTAAAGTACCACCTGTTCCTTGTCACTTTGGTGTGTTTGGTAACCTACAATGAGCCTGAAGTCCACACCATAGCAAGGCAGAATGCCTCCTTTGGGCCATTGAAGACTTTAACCCAACCCCATCCTAATTATTTATAAATTAACTAACAAATATTAATTGACTACTATGTGTGTGTGTCTGTTTCAGTCTCCCTTTCTCAACATACACACATACACCCAGGAGTTGGGCACTTAGTAGGCAGCCAATATCTCATGTAGATTGTTGATGGATGGGTTGGTAAGGAATCTACATGAGGGAAGAATTTGCTGACAGATGTTTGGGGAGCCACGTGTAGGACATTAGGGGGAGAAGGAGGAGAGGCATGAGGTCCAGGCTGGGCACAGGTTGGGTTTGAGGTGCACTGGTGCTGAAGCAAAGCACAAAGGCCAAAGGACGGAGAAGTAGCTGATCCCTGGGAAGAAGGCAAGCATCCAAGTCTGTGGGTGAGGACTTCAAGTCTGCTGTTGGAAAAGGAGAGGCCCCTGGGAGTGCAGGCAGGGAGATATTGCAGAGAGTTTGTCTGGACATAGAGAGGAAGTCCAAGGTAGGACTGTTATTAGTTGGAGGGAGACAGGAGAGGTTTGTAACTTGACCCCTGTCTGTGTGCCAAATGGAAGGGAGGCGCAGGGATGGGGTTTCCTCACAGTGTCATCTTGGCAGCACCAGAGCCCAGTGTGGGGCCCCTGGAGTGTCTTTGTTATGGCTTCTTGATGGCAACACAGGTCTTCTCAAGTCTCATGAGCTCTCACGGGAGCTTCATCAAGCTCTGGGCCTCAGCCTCGGTATTACATCACTCAGCCTCAAATAAGAGCAAATGTGTATGTGTTATTCCAGATGGTGGGGCTCCTGCCTGGGATCCAAGGAGCTCACTTTTAATTCTTCTCCTCTCTCGGGTTACATCAGAATCAATCAATCAATCATTCTCTGCCTAGCTCATTGCCAACATCCATTAAAAAAGAAAATGGTACCTGGGTAACAAGACTGTGCTGGTGTGGACAACCAATTGTTTAAGAATGGAAATCTCAGAGATTCTTTTGGTTGTTTGAGCTGTATGATGTGGGGACTCACTTTTCATTTTAGCTGAACTTCGTATATCCGTGTGGTATCGGCTCTTGTTTATCAAGCACGTTACTTCAACGACTGTGCAACTACTTTCTCTGTTATTCTGAAACCCTTTCTCTGTAAAGTTGTTCCCCTGACCTAAGATGTTGACAGGCCACCTATTCTCATCTCTGTTCTTCCATTGGTCTGAGTGTAGATTGACATTTTTAGAGCATTGACACAAGGCTACCCTTTCTGCTTCCTTATCCCACCAATTGTCCCTTAGCCTAAATTCTATAATATTAGAAAATATAAAAATGTACATTAATATGTGTAATTAATACAGTTAATAAAAATAATAAAAATAAACAGACCTCTGAGAACAAAACAAAAAACCTGTGAAATTAACTAGTTTTACTGTTTGACAAAATATTAGAAGCAGGATTGGTTAGAAAAATCCTTTCCAAAAAAAAAAAAAAATGCAAAAACCATGAGACGCCCATACATGAAAGCAAAACGAATGGTCTCAATGTGGGGAAGTGGGTCATTTTAATCTGACATTACCTCCAGGATTATTTGTGACTGGAACCATGGAGGAAAAAAAAAAGGATTAAGGAAGATTCATAAAGCTCAGGAAAACTAGGCGGGCTTTACAAAAAAAAGTATGAAGGTCTCAGTCCCCTAGAGGAGAGGAAAAATTGCTTAAGACAGAGAATTCTCAAGCAATGTCTTAGTCATTATAAAATGTTATAAGAAAATACAATAAACTGGGTGGATTTAAACAACTAGAATTTGCTTCTCAATTTCAGAGCTGGAGAAGTCTAAGCTCAAGGTGCTGGCAGATAAGGGGTCTGATGAAGGGTGGTTTCCTGGCTCATGGATGGCACCTTCTCACTGTGTCCTCATTTGGTGGAAGGGGAAAGGCAGCTCTGGGGCCTCCTTCAGAAGGGCACTAACCCACTCCTAGGGGCTCCTCCCTCAACACCTAATTGCCTACCAAAGGACCCACCTCTTAACCCATCACGTTGTGGGTGAGATTTAGCATATGAATTTGGGAGAGACACAACATCCAGATGACAGCAAACAGCTAAGTTGCCACTGGTTTTTGTTCATTAGGCACCTGAGGGGATGTGCACCACCAGGAGAGCACCCAGGATGAATCTCCTAGGGTGGCCATAAAAAAGGACCACACTCTGGACTCGAAACTACAGAACTCTATTCTCCACAGCTCTCCAAGCCAGAAATCTAAAATCAAGATTTTAGTAGGATTGTGAGTTCCGTGGCTGTGGCCACATTGACATCACTCCAATCTCTGCCTCCATCTTTACATGATGTTCTCTTCTCTGTCTTCTTTTATGTCCCTTGTCACTGATCGAGTCAATTCACTTAATTTAGGATGAGCTCATCTCAAGATCCTTGGTTATTTCCAAATAAAGTCACGTCTACAGTCCCAGTGGTTGGTACTCATACATATCTTTTTGGGGTCTACCATTCAGTCCATGTACCTTCCATCTGTGGAAACACGACTTCAGACACTTCACTTGATGTGTCCCAGCTACTGGCTCCAAAACTGTGCTCCTTATTGTGCAAGAGAAGTGAACATCCTGAGGCACTATGCACTTGCTGCTTAGTATGGTAATTTCCCTATTTTTTAACTTCTTCTAACTTGTAGCATTTTTATGCTAGACCCAGAGAATCTCACACAAGAGGTTTTGCTTTCTTTTGAACTGTGAAGTGTTTTGTTTTCCTGTTGGTTGGCTGGTTGGTTAGGAACAGGGTTTGGGACAGTTGGTAACAATCCCCAGGAAAAATTTCCTATAGTGTGAAGCAAAAGGCAGTTATTAGTAGAGATGTCCTCTACACTTGATCTAGGTGAGGTGAATTTTTCTTTTTTAATTTTTTTTAAATATTGTTTTTTGTAGTTGTTGATCAACCTTTAGTTTATTCATTTATTTATATGCGGTGCTGAGATTTGAACCCAGTGCCTCACACATGTGAGGCAAGTGCTCTACCACTGAGCCACAACCCCAGTCCATGTGGTGATATTTTTACTTTTTCAATTTTGTTTTCTCTTAGAAAGTAGGATCTATAATCCAGCAAGACTGGAAGAATTATTTGCAAATCAGGAACAGCCTGGATATATCTGAACTTGCAACCCACCTTTGTGAGAAAAGAATTTCAGCTGCAACCTTATAATTGACTTTCAGAGAAATTCCCATCAATTGTCATGTGGGCCACAATGAAATGTTGTTGTACTTTCAATGTGTGAGCTGTTCATGCTAATTTGACTTTCTGCCAAATACTGTAGGCAATAGTCATTGAAAATAGGGGCAGCCTCAGTGAGTATTCAGGAAAGGGAAGCAAACCGAAATTCTGCTAGATGAGGAGGTAGATGAAGGTGCTGTCTACAGAGGGCTAAGGGTTCTAAGCCACTCACGGATCCTTCTTCCTTGAGCTTTGTACCTACATCTTTCCTTTAAAGTTTATCTTTTATAGACCAGTGGGGGCACCTTCAAGTTAACCATAGGAAGTATTTATTAAATTTATTGCATAATGGATTAAAAGAAAGGTTGCTTTTGATTTTAAGATTTAAATAAAAGTGTTTCATAACCTTATTGTGTATATATATTATATATTTTTAAATATACATATAGTCTTAAATGTATACATATTTTAAATACATTATATATATAAATATATTTACATATTTACTTGTATATAAATATATTTATTTGTATATTATAAATATATGTATTTATATATAATATAAGCATATTTTAAAATATATATGTTGAGCATCGATATATATATTTATATATATCGATGCTCAACATCTATATTATATGGTTTTCTTATGAGGACAAATTTTTTCACATTAAATACAGCTCCAGAATTGCTTTTGAGGTCAAAGTTCTACGTATATTCTTTGGAGTTTTATTTTCCCCAACTTACAACATGTTATATTATCATCCAAGTTTATTTAATATGGCTTGGTATTTGTTCCAATTTAATCATCTAGACCTGTCGAAGCCATAAGCATCTGTTTTCCTTATTTTCCAGATTTGCTTTTTAATATAAGATGATTTCATCTCTCTGTGAATACAGAGAGCCTTAGGCCAAGTCACCCTTTGTCCAGGCCAGACAAGAGGTGGTAAGGTTTAACAAACTTCCAACACACTGTGTGGATAGAGTTTGGATTTGTTTGTTAGTGATTATACTTGTAAAAACTATTCAGACTATTTGTCTTAATGATTTTAAAATGAATCTATAGATTTTAGGGTTACGATTATACACACTAAATTTTGCCTTTTATGGGTCTCTGATAGCAGGACTGAAATACAGTGTAGCCTGGCTAAAAATGAAACAAAACAATGCAATACAAAAATTATAAAATAGGGAGGGAGGGAGGGAGGGAGGGAGGGAGGGAGAGAGAGAGAGAGAGAGAATATGAATAGTACAGGGAACAGGGTAGGGTAAGGATAGGAAAAGCCTGTCCCAATGTCATCTGAAGCTTATGTTCAGCATTCTAGCAGCTCCCAGCTGGCCTACAGTGACCACTTTATATAAAACCCCAAGAAGACCCCAGGGCCAGTCGCTTTCCCTTGGGGGACTACTTTTGTGACCTCCATGCATAAAAAGGTCAAACCTCAAAGCAGTGGTTGGTTCTCTTTCTTGCCTAAGAATCCATTGTCCAGCTTGTTGAAGAGCTGACTTCTCAGAATTTGACTACTCTAAGTACTTCACATAGGGAAACCAGATGATATTTGTCCTTATATGACTGGCTTATTCATTTAACATAATACCGTCAGGGCCAGAAAGCAATGGTGACTTTGTAGCAGAGTGCATAGACACTGACACTGCTCAGGGTACCTCTGAGAATATCTGAGACTGGGACATGTCCACAACCTCCTGGACCTGGGGAGCTGATGTGGAGCAGAGTGGAAGGCCGAACTTGAGTGTCCAGAGACAGCTCCTGACCAAGGAGTGTCCTCTCTCCTCTTTCCCGAATGTCCTACCTTTACCCTGCTGCCTGGGAAGATATCTCTGTGAAATCTACCCTTAGCTTAACAGCGTCCTCCTTCAGAAGTCCCGAGACTTGAGGGGAGGTGGTGGGTGGAGAGCATCAGGCTTGGGTGGATGTTCCCAATCAGTTTCCTCTTTGCTTCCTGGCTCTCAGTGCCTGAGGAGAGTCTGAGAAATCTTGGAATAGCACATGGGACAGGCAGACACAGATCTGGGGGATGGTACTTACAGGGCTACAGCTGGTAGCATCCCACTCTTCTGGGCAAATCAGGACAAGTTGGTCACTCTTTTGCATCTACCATCTTAAACATAATTTCCACCCCCTTTCTTTCCTTTTTCTAAGGAATAAATAAAAGAAACTTTGTGTGTGTGTGTATGAGAGTGAGTGTGTGTGTGTGTGTGTGTGTGTGTGTGTGTGTGTGTGTGTGAGATACTGAGGATTGAGCCAAGGGCCTTGCTCGTGCTGGGCAGTGATCTACTACTGAGCCACATCCCTAGCTCATTCTTTAAAATTGTATTTTGAGACCAGGTCTAAGTTGCTCAGACTGGTCTCAAAACTTGTGATCCTCCTGCCTCAGTCTCCTGAGTAGCTAGGATTAGGGGCATATGCCACCATGCCTGGCTCAATAAAACCTGCCCGCTTATGTATATGTTGCTGAATTCCTGCTCTCTTACCAGGATCTAACACAATTTTGTCTGACAAGGTGGGTGTACCAATGCTTTCTTGGAAGCCAATTTTAGTTTTCATTTTTAATTGTGGTAAAATATACATAACTAAATTTTTACCATCTTAACCATTACTAAGTATACAGTTCTGTGGCATTAAGTGTATTCACAATACATGGGCACCACCCCCAATCTCCAGAGCATTTTCATCTTCTACAGCTTAAACTCTGTGCCCATCAAACAACAGCTTCTCATTCCCTTTCACTCCATCCCCTTGAAACTACTGTTCTATTTTCTGTCTCTGTAAATTTGACTACTCTAAGTACTTCACATAAGGGAAACCATATGATATTTGTCCTTATATGATTGGCTTATCATTTAACATCATACCATCAAGGTTCATCTGTGGCATTGCACCAATCAGTATAATCAGTATTTCCTTCTTCTTAAGGCTGGATAATATTCTGTTGTATGATATACCATATTGTTTATCCTTTCATCCATTGAGGGACATATGCTTCCATCTTTTGACTATTGCAAATGCTGATATGAACATGGATACACAAGTGTCTGTTCAAGGCCTTGCTTTTAATTATTTGGGGTATATACCCAGAAGTGGAATTGTAGGATTATGGAAGTTCTGTGCTTAATATTTTGAAGATTCAGCATACTGTTTTCCATGGTAGCTGTACCATTTATCATTCTCATGAATGGCACAAAGGCTTCCAATTTTTCTGCATCCTCATCAACACTTGTTATTTTCTTCCTTTTTAAAAAGTGGCATCCTAAGGGGTGGCAAACCATTTCAGTTTTTAAGTAAATTATATTTTCAGAAAGTTCTTCATGTTTCTTGTGTTTGGTTTTAAAATTTTCCTTTCACCTTGTTCAATGAAAAAATATCAGAAAACTTTCCAAACATGAAGAATGAATTGGAAATCCAAATTCAAGAAGCCTATAGGATGCCAAATGTACAAAATCACAACAGAACAACACCAAGGCACATTATAATAAAAATGCTCAATATACAGAATAAGGAGAGAATTTCAAAAGCCACAAGAGAAAGGAATCAGATTACATATAGGGGAAAACCAATAAGGATAATGGCAGTTTTTTATCACAGATCCTAAAAGCTAGAAAGTCCTGAAACAACATATATCTAGCTCTGAAAGAAAATGGGTGCCAACCAAGAATCTTGTACCCAGCAAAATTAATTCAGATTCACCTTGTGTTCTCTATTCCTTGGCCTTTCTTTAACTCCAGTAATACTGTTTCAATCCTCTATGAATCCCCTCAATGGCTTTCCTCTTTCTGGGATGAAAATTTCAAATCTCTTACAATTTCTTTTTAGTGTTCTTGGTCTAGAATATTTTGGTCATTTTTAATTCTACATGGTTCTGACATATTTCTAAGGTTGGATACAGCACAAAAGAAAATGATGTAAAGAGAAAGAGAGAAGAAAGCCAGTGCCCTTCCTGAACTTCAGAGAGTGGAAGGTGATTTGAAAACAGGGACTCAGTACGGATTAATTCTTAGGGGCTACCAGCCAGCCCTCCGGGAAGAGGGGAGCCATCAGTGTGGATTCTTAACTATTCCTTAGCTGCTGTCTAATGAATTTTCCTTCATGGGAGGACATTTTAAGGTTTCCCTGAACAGGAATTTCCTTCTGTGCTTTGCACAGCAACTTGTAAGCTGAGATCCCTAAAGAGGTAAATATTTTTAAATGTGGAAACACCACTAACAACCAAGTGAATGAAATTTGGCTAAGAAAGAGCATGTTGGCATCAGAGGGAGTGAGGGCCATGTGCACACAGCACACAACCTCCAGATGCTTGTCTTAATTCCCTTAAATGTGAGTCAGAGAATCAGAGGGGCTGCTCCTTTGCATTCAGTGGTCATGTGTACAGATGGTGAGAGCATGCCCAGCCCGACTTACTGATCAGAACAGAGCAGCAATTTACTGGCTTAGACAGGAACATTCCTTTAACTCTGATAGATAGCTCTGTGCACCTACTTACTTAAAAAAAATTATTAGCATCATGTATGAAGCTTTCATGAGTGCCTGTACTATGTTCAGAAGACTGTTAGCTGGAGAAGGATCCCAGAAAATTGATACCAGAACCATGTCTTCTAGGGTCTGAGAGCAACGTGCCGATTTTATGTCAAAACAACTTAAACATTGAGGCAAAACAGGATGGGCACACTTTTCCTGAAAAGGGTCAGATAGAAAATATTTTAGGCTTTGTTTTGCCAATACAGTTACTGTTGGAATTACAGTGGGCCCTCCTGTGTCCACAGGCTCCATATCTGCAGATTCACCAAACACAGAAAATATTCAGGGAGCAAAAAAGGATTACACCTGTCCTGAATGCTGATAGGCTATTTTCTTGTCATTTATTCCTTAAACAATATACTACAATTGTTTTCATGGAAACTGCAAAGTATTAGATATTATGAGTCATCCAGACATGAGTGAAGCATTCAGTTGGATGTGAATACTACATCATTTTATATAAAGGACTTGAGCATCTGCAGAATTTTTAATCCAAGAGGGGGATCTGGAACCAATTTCCAGAGGATATTGAGATATAACACCATACTCAAATCTGAAGTTTATCTCAAATGTTGCTGTAGATGATACATAAATAAATGAGTGGGGTTGTGTTCCAATAATATTGTGTTCATGGACCCTGAAATTTGATTTTCCTATCATTTTCACCTGACGAAAAATATGGTTCTTATTTTGAAATTTTTTCAATCATTTTCATGTGAAAACCATTCTTACTTCATAGGCTGCATATAAAAATGGCTGCAGGGCCAGATTTGGCTCATGCATCTCAGTTTATGAAACTCTTGGAAGTCATAGCTTTTGAGAATGTTTCTTTTTGATGCTTAAGGTTTTTTGGTATGTAGGAAAACTTGGATGCAAGCAAAATTAAAAAAAAATATGTTCTAGCAGGTCATTTGCAAAGATTGGAATTTATAAGATGCAAATACATATTTCCGGCCTCCTGCCTTGGTGTAATTTGGTTAGTTGATTTAATGGTATCATGAAGGCAGAGACCTGGGTACAAGTGAGGCTGCCAAAAGGAAAGGAAGATGGGAGGTTTTAAGCCTTGGCACTTTGTGTGAATTCTGAAATCATGCACTCATGCAATTTGCATGTTCATTTCCTCTTCTACAAAACGTTGGCTCCTATAATTCTTATAGTTTCATTGTTTATAAGAAGTATTTCTTGGGGCTGTGGCTGCGGCTCAGTGGTAGCAAACTTACCTAGCATGTGTGAGGCACTGCTATGTGTTGAATTGTGCATCCCAAAATTCATCGATTCTCAGCATCACATATAAATAAATAAATAAAGGTCTGTCAACTACTGAAAAAAAAAAAGAAAATTCAGAAAAACGTATTCCTTTTTCCCCCTTAAAACCCAACATTATAAATTCTCAAAACCTAGCACTTCACAGAATATTCCTCCTGAATGTCTTTAGTTCTGCAATTTTAGACACCCCTTATCTTCTAACTTTAATTTCTTTCCAGAATTCTGTGGAGAAAATGAACCATAATAATTCATTATTAATCCCAATTATCTTCTTGTAATTTAATATGAGAGGGTTTTACTACATTTTTAAAGCATTTTTTAATCTGAAAAAGAATGATCTTCCTCAGGTTTAACTTTATAATGTAGTACTACTTTAACTACTATTTCCTGGTTCTAAAAGTATTATTATTATTTTTTCATCTTTTAAAATTTTAAAAAGGGGGTTTTCTCAAATTGTTGTACTACTGTGGTAATGATTTGCTTATTTTTAGAACAAGGTTCTAGAAACACATACAACACTGTTGTTCTGTTATCACTGACTAGAATGTGCAAAAATATAGGAATAACTTTTAACTTCACAGTATAAAATCAATTCTTGACAATCTCCATTTTCAGGTTCACAAAACATGGCTAAATAAAACTTCATCTTGGTCTTCTCTCCTATCAAAATACTTAATAACAGATGTCTCTTAATGTAGAATTAGTTATATTTTCATCGTTACTCACCATAGAAGTTCTTTAATGCAGTGATAGTGCTGCGTTTTCTATTCAGTTCCTTGGGCATAATAGGCTTGCAATAAACATTTGCATCCCAGATTTCCCTTTGGGTGTATTCCTTTGTAAATTACGAAGCAAGAACTAGAAAAGGCATTGCCCCTCTAATATGAACTCTCATCTCAAGACAAAACTGGCTTTCGGACATGTGAGGATCACACCATGAGTGATTTGTAGAGTCAAATTAGAAGAACCCAGTTTTAACTCATTTGCCACAGTCCAGGGATTGGCTCATTCTGGGACATTGTCAGGACTCCCTAAGCCAAGGAGGCGTCCCATAAAGGCTTTCTGTTCTTAATTCACTATTCTGCGTATAAAATGTAAAACAATGAACAATGAACAAAACAGAAAAGACAAAGAGTTTGGATAATGTAGGGTCTTAACAGTCCAATCAAGAATAATTTATTGAGGCATAAATAATAACTGTCATAAATGTACAATGGATAAAAACCCCGTGTTTGCCTTTCTTTCAGTTTAGCAGAACTTACATAAAGTTTTAAAAGAATGTCCTCAGCTTTAGAATTTGTCACTAAAACTCCTAGAACTTATTAAGGTTAACGGAAAAGTGAAGCTATTAACAGCTGATGTTACTAAAAATCTCCGTGTTTCAGTTTAATCATCTTATCCTTCTAGTCAAAATGTGATGAGTATTTTGTAGGAAAATTTTGTTTTTCTATGATTTTGTGTGCATGAGAAATGCACACCTATATCAGTCTGATTAGACTCCTGTATGACAAAGTACACACACTGGGTGGCTTAAAAAACAGGAATGTATTCTGTCACATTTCTGGAGGCCAGTGCTCTGAGGTCAAGGTACCTTCTGAAGGCTGAAAGGGGCATGTCTGTCCCCTGTCATCTGGTGCTTACTGGCCATCTCTGGTGTTCCTTGCCTTAGAGAAGGATCGCTCTGATCTCTGCCCTCATTTCCACATGGCATTCTTCCTCTGTGCAAAGCTATATCCAAATTTTCCCTTTTCATAAAGCCACCAGCCATATTGGATTAGGGTCCACCCAATTCCAGCATGATTTCGTCTGTAATCGCATCTACCATGAGCCTATTTCCAAATAAGACCATATTCTTAATGATGGGGATTCGTAATTCAACATATGAAATGTAGGGTGCACAGTTTGACACACAGCATAGTGAAGGATATTGCTATGTGTTGAATTGTGCATCCCAAAATTCATCATGTCATTTCTCATATTCAAAAACTTTTGTCAATAATTCATGTATTTGGATACCAAAGAGCAGTATTAACATTACAACATAAAAAACGAATTTTATGGCTTAATTACTTTGGAAATTAAATTATGGTGGTGATTTTCTTTAAACACATTTATAATCATAACTACTGCGTATGGTAATTAACTGCATTCATATCTGATGAGACTTAATATTAGAGTCAGACTTAAAACATGTGAATGACCCATTGAAGTTTGTCTAAGTGACAAACAAGGAGAAAACCTCAAATTTGAGATTTACGTTGAATGGTTATGCCTTTTTTTATGGTTTCGAGGTTCTGAATTGCTGTTCACTTTGGCAGTTCCGGCTTGGATCTCATTTCCTTTGTCATCAAGGAAGTTATGATTGGCGTGGACAAATGTTTCAGCCTGGAGAGAGTGTTCAGTCGCCTACTTGTCAAGCACTTGAAAAGAATATGATTTTCAGGGGATGTAAGGAGATAGTTTATATTAATTCAGTTATTGCACTGTGTTCTTCACATATAAAAGAAAAAATGGAAAATGTACAAGGGGGAAGAGAACATTATTTCCATGTGTTCGGTTAGTGCTGACTGCAGTTCCAGTGTCTTGCAGTTGTCTAAAATCTGACAGCTGTAAGACAGAGTAATTCTCTCTATTGAAGTAGTATAAGGGAAAGACCAACTGGAAAATTGCTGATTTATTTTGCCTTCTCATCCATGATCATTGACTTCCTGAGAGTCATCTTGGAAGTTTATGCTCCACCAACATTAATGTAAGGGATGTATGCTATTATTTGCCTCTTCCTGAACCCTTATATCATGCCTGACCCCAGCCCATGAACTATCTCATCAAACTTTCTAGATGGTAGGTACAAGATTATCTTCATTCTTTCTATAAAAAATGGGAATTTCCAAACGTTGAGTAGGTGACGTACATTACCCATCCATGAAATTGAACCTGAGTTTCTCTGACTCCAGAGCCTATTCTCAAAGCCATTACTAATATGCTCTCAATACTAGTGCATTGTTGAATGTGAATTAGAACATAAAAATATGCAAATGCAAGCATTTATTGGATTGCCATTTGGAAAACATCACTTTCTTGAGAAGACTAACTCATCAATAGCATCTTCTTGTGCTAGGTTTATGTGCCCTATAAAAATAGACCAGATCACGAGGGATATTCAGAACCTATCATGCTGTTGTAAGGAAAGGCCATCAGTTTGTAGAAGGAAAGAAGAATCATGTCAATTTACTCCTGACTTGTGAGAAACTCAATAAATAAAAACCAACCATTAAAAATTATTTGTGTAAAGCCTTGATTCCTTTTGCTTTAATTTTTATCCTCTCACTCTGATGTTTTAGCCCCCAAAGCTGTCTCCCCAGATGACTGAGTTTATATACTCTGCTTCCTTCCAACTAGAACTAACATCTCTAATAGTTTTTAATGGCTCTAGTGGTTATTTTCACATTTGGGCAGAGAAAATGTGTTCAAAAGGATGGCTGATTTTAAAGAGAGACTTTTCACTTTTGAGATGAAGCTGACAGTTTTGAAAGTATGATTAGACCTTGCAGCCGGAGGGTGGCTTCAGGGATAGAAGGAAGTGGATTATAATTCTGGGTTTTATTGGAGGTGTCTAATTTTTGTTTTTCAATCTCTGCTGAACTGTTAACACTTGCTCTGAAATCTCCTGTTATAGATTCACCAAACTTCATTGTCTCTCAGGAAGGGAGAGGCATGATAATCAGGCATAGGGGAAGGATATAGAAAACATTCTCAAATGACAAATTCATCAATGTAAGCACATGTAGTTGAACCCCCCCACACACACACACAAATGCACATACATACATATAAAAGATTTGCCATGTTGATTTTTTAGTTTTTGGTATGCTTTAATTTCCAGAAGTGGTGAGTCTTAACTTTGTCCTTTCCTTCCCTTGGAAATTACAGAAATTGGAATCTGTTGGGAAGTCGAGTGGTCTATCTTAAGACTTTGGCTCAGCTATGGGGACTGGTACCTGTGCATATTACCCACCACTAATGGCCACTGAGTGTGGAATTCTCCACCAGAAAATTCTCCCCCAGGAAACTGCCGGCCTAGGGGACATTGTGTACAATGATTTTTTTTTTTTAATAAAAATAAATCTTTTGCCAACTTTTAAACATTAGAGGCTTTCAAATAAAAAAACTGATTTCACTTTCTCTTAGGAAATTAATCGACTTGGCCTACTTTTCTGGAGGACAAATGTTGAGCTGCCCATTTAGACGGGTGGAAGAGTGTTCCAGTTTAGCATAGTCCCTGTCAATTTCCTTTTGTCGGAGTGTGTTAATGGCCATCGATTACTCTGTTGGCTGTGTTTTATTATGCTTGGACCACTCTACTGCTTATCAGGCCTCTATAGGTCTCTCTTATGTTGCTTTATACTACAGCCCATGCATTGTGGGAGATGGCAGCCAGCCATATTAAATCACTCAACTCTTACCTTTAGGTAAAAAACAGAATGGTAGAAACTCTAATATGCACAGTATAGGATGAAGAAGAAGAAGGAGGAGGAGGAAAAGGAAGAGAAGGTGAAGGAGGAAAAGAAAAAAAATAATATTGGACTAGGGTGTTTTAGTCACCATATATAATTTTTAAAAGACTATTGCATAAGGATATCTTCAAGTACATATTCATAGATGTATACCCAGATCAGCATTACTTTATTAAAACATAATGTCTTGAAACCAAACCTTCATATTGGACTATATATTTTTTTATTTTACCATCTTTCTCTCAACTTTTCATCAGCTGTGCTTAGATCTTAAAACAGCTGTGCAAAATCAGGATTAGTATTCAAACAATTCCAGAGATGTTTTCATTTGCAATTTTAAAAGCTGACTGGCTCTCAGATATAGTTTTGGAAGAATCAGTATTGTTCTTGAATAATGTTTTCAAAGCCATGTATACATCTTTACTAGCTGCATTTGAGCTTGGATGAAAAATATAATTTTATTCCTAAAATAGTTTTAGGATGCATTGGTACTGAATATTACTGTGATGATTATTATCAATTAGAAATGATTAAGCACCCAGTGAACAGAATCCTGGCTAATATGCTGCACAGAATGCACAAGAGAAAAAAAAGACCCTGTCCTCATAAAATAAAAAAGAAAGAACAAAAAAACAGTGCTCCTAAGTTTTAGTGGGCTCCCATCATGATTGAGGTGGTAATGGTAGTATATGAGGGTGATAATGATGGTGGTGGTGATGGTGATGATTGTTGTATGGTGGTGGTGATGATGGCAGTGGTCCAGGGGTGATGATGATGATGGCAGTGATGGTGGTGATTATGGTGATGATAAAGGTATTGGTGGTGGTGATGGTGATGGTGATGGTGATGGTAGTGCTAACAACCCTTTTGGAAATGTCAGCTTTATTGGATTGCCATTTGGAAAACATCACTTTCTTGAGAAGACTAATTTGAATTGTATAAAAAATATCTCTTTTAATGTCAAGTTATCTATGCCGACAAGTAGATTAGAAATAGAAACAGAAATATTTAAAGCAACTAACTCCATACTTTAATGTCAAGCAACACTTATAAATATTCCTGGCAGAAGCGTACTTTTATGGCTTTGAGAATATTATTTTATGCAATCTCAAGTCACAAGCCAGTTCACAAGGACATATAAGGTAAAGCGATTTATCTTTGTGTTTTCAATCCTTCAAATATATACCTATACTTTGGATTATGATTTTTTTAATAAAAATTCTTAATATATAAGTTTTCCATGGGGTTCTTGTGAGGAATCAGATAATATGTATCATGTCTGTCCTGTATTGGCCTGGCATGTCATAAACCTGAGCATTGTCTGGGCTCCTTCTAAAACACCAGGAGAGAAACTTTGTGCACATGTTGACTAAGAATACACAAAATTAAGAGAGCAACTAGTTGTTTTAAATACACTTTTAACTTCTGACCCGGAACATTCTACCAGAAGGTATTGCCTTACGTAGATTTTGTGGGTTTGGTTTGGTTCTCTGGGTTTGAAGCCTGACTTGTTTTAGTCAGCTTTTTTCGCACTGTGACTAAAAGGATCTGACCAGAACAACTGAAAGGAGGAAAAGTTTATTTGATGGATCATGGTTTCAGAGTCTTAGCTCATAGAAGACCAGCTCCATTCTTCAGGGCTCCAGGTGAGGGTGAACATCATGGCAGGAGAAGGTGGCAGAGGGAAGCAGCTCACATCATGGTGATCAGGAAACAGAGACTCCACTCTCCAGATACAAATATATACCCAAAGTCAGTCCCCAATTCCCCTTTCCTCCAGCCACATCCTACCACTTCCGTTACCACTCAGTTAATGCCCATCAGGGAATTAAGTCACTGATTGGATTAAGACTCTTACAACCCAATCATTTCTCCTCTGAACCTTTTTGCATTGTCTTACATGTGAGCTTTTGGGGGACACCTCACATCCAAACCATAACCCGTATATAACTCCACCCTCCTGCCAAGGCAAACATTAGTAACTCCATTTTAAATATGAGCACACTAAAACTTGAAGGTGTTAAATATCTGCCCAAGGTCACATATCTATTAGATAACAAAATCAAGGCACCTGGTTCCTACTCCTTACTAAAGGGTCATTTTGCACAAGCCACAACACTGTGGTCTGATCCTTTGTGTCCCCCTCCCTCCCAAATTCATAGGCTGAAACCCTAACCCCCACTGTAATGCTATTAGGAGATGGGACTTTTAGGGAGTGATTAAGTCATGAAAGCAGACCTTCATGAATGGGATTCAGGCCCTTATATGAGGCCCCAGGGAGGTGCCTCATCCATTCCACTATTGTGACTCATACGTGAATGGTGGCTATCTGTAAGAAAGTGAGACAACCTTTGATGCTTTGATCTTGGACTGCAAACTTCCAGAACTGTGAGAAATAAGTTTTTTTTTTGTTTTAATAAACCACCTGGTCTATGGTATTTTGTTGTAGCAGCCCAAAAGGAGGAGGATACAAATTAAAAACAGAAAGAGAAATGTTAGTGCAGATGCCCCTTGATTAATAATGAGGTTACATCTCATAAGCCCTTTGTAAATTAACAATATTGTAACTTAAAACTGCATTGAGGGCTGTGGTTGTAGCTCAGTGGAAGAGCGCTTGTCTGGCATGTGTGAAACACTGGGTTTGATTCTTAGCACCACGCATAAATAAATAAAATAAAGGTCCAGCACCAACTAAAAAATATTTTTTAAAAAATTGCATTGAATTCACCTAACCTACCAAACATCACAGCTTAGCCTAGTCTACCTTAAACATGCTCAGAACATTCACCTTGGCCTTCCTTCGGGCAGACTTAGTAAACACAAAGCCTATTCTGTTGAATACCTCATGCAATTTATGGAGCAAAACAGAATGATTGTGTACTCATGTTAATGGATGGTTACTATGCATTGGAGTGTGGTTTCTCCTGGATGAGAATGGCAGTAACACCATCATAAGGTCAAAAAGTTGTCAGTCAAATCATCAGGAACCATCTGGATAAGTAATGAAAGATCAATCATTTGAAATTGGTTGCCAGCCTCTTAGGTATGCCAGAGTCTGTAAAAAACTGTGACCCATGCACAAAGGACATGCTCCTGGGTCAGACCATAGGACATCATCAGCTCTGTCCAATGTCCATGTAAACAGCAGCTCAGAACACACCCAGAGAATGCATGCATTTTCATTTCCATAATTGTTTTTCTCTGATTGAACCAGAAAATTAAATTGTTAGCATTTCAAAGGAGAAAGTTTTCCTTTATTTCTTTAAACAGTAGCCTGTTATTCCAGTGTTATCAACTAGTCTATTCTGAACTTGAACAGTGTTACCTGTTTTTGCAGGAAAGTGTCTTAGTCATGCATTATAACTGGTAAAAAGTAGTTTGAGGATCTTTACACTTTCCTTTCTGATGATGATGATGATGATGATTAGTACATTTATTTCTCTTTTTATGCCTATATCTCTTTCTGGTCAAGAATGAGAGTTTCTCTAAAGGATTTTTTTAAATCAGAAATTTCTAGCCAAAGGTACTCCTGTAAAAATTAATTATCATTTCCATAAAGTTAATTGACAAATAAAGTGAAGAACATGAAAAAAATTATAGGGAATGCATTTTTATGAAAATAACACAAATAACTCCAATATTTGGCTGTAAAACAAATTGTAGACATATTTTAGAACTAATAACATATGGAATTACATGATTATAGAACAGAAAAATTCACAGTGTTTGACCTATAATATCACATGGTGTAAGAATTTCTCAGTGCTGAGAGGAGAAAAAAAGCCAAGTGTAGAATGAAATTGGAAGAGAAACCTTCTCTCAATTCAGTTTTGGCAGGACGAAGGGGGCTGTATGTGCCAGGATGGAACTGAAATCTAATTATAACGGTCACATTATGAATTATGCGGAAAGAACAAGTTTGTTGATTTGGCACCTTAGATACATAAGGTGACTAGATTATTTGGTTTTTTACAAAGGCATAAACATTAGTTTTTCATAAAGAGCATCTTGTTAAAACGTGAAGACAGAACCTTTAAGCCTACTACCTTTCACCGGTATCAAGAAGAATGAGAAATTATAAATAAACATTTTTGAAAAAAAATTAAAATATATAGAGAACTGGTATTTCACATCAAAAAGACAATTTTCAAAGGATATGCCACATTCAGTGATTCCAACAATGGAATTTATTGAATTCCTTGGATTTTATTTTTACAAGGGGTTATAACTTAAAATATATTAAACGGGTAACAGTAGAATATTTTAGAATCTCTAACCCAAGGAGAAACACCTGAGGAAAACACAATGGCTTCCCTGGCCTCAAACAAATGCAGCCCTGGCTGCAGCGCTATCCCCTGTCCGGCTTGTAGAGGGCGCTCTTGTAAAGAAAATATCTTTGCAAGACCTGGCTAAGAAACTGGCGGGGCTTGCTGAAGTCGGCATCACCATGGAGATCTCATTCCAGGGAGGGGAGAATGGATTCCACGGTCTTGCTTTGGAAATGTGTAAATAGCAGATGCTTTTATTGCCTTTGTTTGAATCTCTGCCTTTGCAGAGCAACTCATGCCGGAAGCGCAGAAGGGAGGAAGTCCATGTTTGTGTGCAGCGTTTTGTTTTTCTGTATGCTGCTTAGTCTCCTGTGACTGTGTGTAGAAGGACGACTTAAGCGAAAAGATACCATTCAGATTTCACCTAGTCGGAAAAAGGAAGATGTTTTCTAATTCAAGTAATAATTCAAGCTTCCTTTTTTTAAAAAAAGCAGGTGTTTTTATTAGATACTTTTTTATATACTACTAATATACAATATATGTGGTAATTGTTCATTGTAATGATTTGTCAACTAAAATTTCTAATATGCAGCCTTCAGGGTATGTTTTTCTAGGCATTTGAATAGACTTTTCCCCATGCATCTTGGTAGTTTACAGCCCGAATTTGAATTCTAATTGACCTGATTTCACATTTCTGCTGATCTGCTCAATCTGGCTCTTTTTTGTTTGTAGAATTGAATATTAATACCATTGTGTTTGCTTTCCAAGAATTTTACCTGAGATAATCAACTTATGAAGAAAAAGCGTTCTTTAAGCTCAAATTCTGGAAGTTTCTGTCCATGCTTGGTTGGCCCAATTGCTTTTGAGCCTGTGGCAAGGCAGCATATGGTGGCAGGAGCACGTGGTGGAGCAAACCTGCTCACTTCTTTTGAAAGTGAAAGAGAGAGGAAAAGTCTATGGTCTCACGTTCCCCTTCAAGGACACACTCCCAGTGACCTGAAGACCTCCCACTAGGCCTTACCTTTTAATGGTTCCATTACCTCCCAATAATGCCATGCAGGACCAAGCCTTTACCACACCTTTGAGGGACACATAAGATCCAAATTACAGCAATCTTCTAACTATTCCCAAATAAAGTCTGTGTCCTTCATAATGGAAAGCATTAAATGTAATAATATATGTTGAGGATTAAATGTAGTAATATATAGAGAACTGTGGTAATATATAGAGAACTGGTATTTCACATCAAAAAGACAATTTTCATCTTTATGTCTTCATCATGTAATTACTGTTATAACATATAAGAATCAATATGGAAATTGATAAAGCAAGAGACTTTAGTCAACTCAACCAAGTTCATACAATCATGGCAATTCTGGGCTCCGAACTCAGGCATCCTAATACTCATTAAAGGGCTATTTCTAGCACATCTGGTAATTCTAATCACCTATAGTATTTGAGATACTGTAGCTTTGCCATTACCTAAGCACCAATAGAGATAAACTGGAATACAATAAATAGAATGTTTTTCTTTAGTGTGAGATTTCTACACAATAATCAAAGAACTAAGTGAGAAGCCAAAATTAATAGGATATTAAGTACTGTGGGCCATAAACAGATTACCTTTTTTATGAATTGCATATGATATACATAAACTTTCTTTACTAGTGTAGGACAAGTCACTACACTAGTAGTTTTCTCAGAGGAAGGCAAATCTCTGATTCCCACAAACATCAAAGTTGGTGACAGAGTCCAAGAAGTTCTGAGTTAAAACAATAATTCACAGAACTGTACCTGTGATATCACATGAACATTCTTGCAAATAACTGTTTACAGCATCATCTTTGGAAGCCTAATAGAAATCATAGTCTGGATGGACGAGACTTCACCTCTGTGTGTTAGTGACTACTACCAGCTTTGCACTAATTCCATGATGCTAATTCATCAAAATAATGCTTTTCATCAAAATAATAATACCGGTAGAATCCTTGTTCCCAAAGCAATAAGAGGCACTCGTTTCTTACATTTTGTACAAATCTACTTAAAAAAAAAAAAAAAGCCTATTGAGATATTGTCCTGGAGTTAGTTAGTTCCTTCCTTCCTTCCTTCCTTCCTTCCTTCCTTCCTTCCTTCCTTCCTTCCTTCCTTCCTTTCTTTCTTTCTTTTCTTCCTTCCTTCCTTCCTTCCTTCCTTCCTTCCTTCCTTCCTTCCTTCCTTCCTTCCTTTCTTCCTTCCTTCCTTCCATTAGTTATACATTTGGTTTGTACTTATTTTGAAGTAAAAATATATTTGGCTAATAAAAATAGCTAGCCTGGTGTGGTTGCTCATACCTGTAACCATAGCAGCTTGGGAGGCTAAGGCAGGAAGATTGAAAGTTCAAAGCCAGCCTCAGCAATTTAGCAAGGCCCTAAGAAAGTTAGGAGACCTGTCTCAAAAATAAAAATTTAAACACGTGACTGCATGACCAATGTAATTCTGCAACCTGTACACTCAGAAAAATGAGAAGTTATATCCCATCTGATTCAAATGTATGATATGTCAAGATCATTGTACTGTCATGTATAACTAAGTAAAACAAATAAAAAAAATTTAAAAAGAGCTGGGGATGTCCATCAGAGGTTAAGTACCCCTGGATTCAATCTCTGGTACCAAATTAATAAACAAAATTAAAATAGCAAAAATGTATTGAGATCTTTTTCACATCTTATTCATTGTCTTAATTCATCTAATCTTTAAAACAATTGATATGATAAACTGAGGCACAAAGGAAGAGATTAACATCATAAATTGCAGATTTGGATTAACTCTAAATCCTGTCTATGTCAGCAGTGCTGTGCTCTTGGGGAATAGCAACATCTTTGTAGTGCTAAAGAAGAGCACCCAATAGGAGACTCAGCTTCTGCTCTGATTGGCTTTAGGATTTTAGAAACAGGACTCAAGACAGCTGTTTGGGATTTCCTGACTTGCTCAAGTCATAGATGACAACAGAGCAAAGAGATGGAATTCAAATCATCTGACTTCAGGCCTTGGACAAAATCACTGGAACATAATGCAAGTTGCCCTTTATTGAGTTACTGATTTACAGCAGTATCTTAGGAATTCTTGGGAAGATAAGACTGTAGACACATGTACTGAAAAGGAAAAGGTAAAGCCTAAGGACAGTTGTAGTCTCAAGGATCATCACAGTGGCTAGCAATGAACTTTTATTGAATGATGACTAGAGCTTCTGAGCAGGGATGAGTGCCTTTGGACTGGAGTAGATGGAGAGGCAGGGCTTGAATCTTCAACTGAACCTTGGCTCATAGGAAGGATTTAAATAATGAAGAGTCAGTAGGAATGGATGCAAAATAGGGAAAACTTTTTCATAAAAACAAACAACAACAAAAAAAACAACAACCCCCAAACAAACAAACAAACAAAAAGAAAACACAAGAAACCACATAAGCAGGAAAGAATAAGCCCTTATTTAGAGAAGAAAAAGTAACGCAGATAAATTGGAACATAATTCACTTTAGAGCATAGCCTGTCCATCTATCCATCCTTCCACCCATCCATCCATCCATCCATCCTTCCATCCATTCACTCAACAAAAGCTTATTACACACCAGGTACTATATCACATCTTAAAAAACTGGAAGCATCAAAGATAGGTTAGAGCCAGATTTTGAGGCATCTGGAATGCCAAGATCAAAAAGATGAACTTGAATTTGATGATTGTAAGCCATGAATGGTTTCCTGAGCCATGGAGAGTGATTTCAAAATTTACTAAGGAAGAGTAGGCTGAGTAGACTGACAAAATTAGGGGCGATGCGTTGGAAAGAAAGAAGGCAGGGTGGGGGGCGGTGAGAAAATTCACAAGAGGGAATTGCCAATGTCTAGAGACAGAAAGATGAACTTTGGATAAAGGAAAGGAGGGTAGGGAAAGATGGGCTTCAGAAATGTTGCACAAACACAACCCATGACCACAGGGGGACAACTGGGAAGAGCAGGCACTGGCACCAGGCCTTGGGAGAGGGGCAGGAGGAGCTTAGAAGGATGCTCTTCATAGGCTGGACATGTCTGTTCTCAAAATTGGTATCTCTACCTTTGCATCTGCTCTGTATCTGACCTTGATAAATGCTTGCAACATCTGATATCCACTGAGCAGAGATTTCATGATAGAAGAGGCCAACTGTCACTATCCCCTTGTGGCAAAGAAGCATGTTTTCCACCCAAAAATGGAACTCATTTTTTTAAGCTGCTAACCACGCTGAATTTTGAGCACATCAAATTTAAAAGGGATTAACACTTTATAGATATATAAAGTCAGGTTATTATGCAAAATGCAGGTTTTACATTTCTCTACTTTTTATAATCCCTTGATATCAGAATGCACACTAAAGCCTCAAGGAAGATTCTTGAAGTGTAGTTGCTTAGAGAAAAAGGGTTATAAATCTTCTTGTTATTCTTTTTGCTAGATGGAAGGCATTATAGCTAACTCTAGATCAATGGTGGAGCGTCAGAGCATGAATAAATTGACACAGAGCAATGATCCTAAATCCATCTGTATTGTAACCTTGTGTCTCAGCCTCCTTTGCCCTCAACTCCTTCAAGTCTTCTGTCAAGGAGCCGTTTCGTGTTTGAATTTCAACTATTGACCTTACCCATCATTTCCGATGGGAAGTTGTGAGCACGAATGAGGCCAAATGATTGAGAGCAGAAAGCACAGAAAACAGCAGAGTTTCTGATAGTTCAACAAATTCTTTGATTTCAACCATTGAAGCCTGAGAGGTAAAAGTCACTGGAATGAATTGCCCTGGCCTTTTTGTGCTGGGTGATGACAGTTACTTTTCCTTAACAATCACTGGGTTCCTTTCATATCCTCAGAATCCTGGTGTTGGAAAGAACATCAAAAGTTCATCATGTTTCGTTTCCCACTTGCCAACAGAATTATGCCTAAACCATCCAAGATGGATCTTTCTGTGTTCTGTTCTTTAAGTCTTAGAGAATGATCATCAGCAAAATGATGGATGTCAGTTGGCTGGAAACCCACTTATAACATGTTGTACTTTTCATGATAGTTATCTGTCCACTTAGCAGTAACATCAAACATGCACACATAGGTGAATCCAGTTCAGGTAGCAACCTGATGTTCTAAAATGCAAAAGGTGAGAATATGCAGAAAGGAAAGACTATTTTCTTAGAAAACAGTACTTTCATCTCTCAGAAATTTGTCATTGTAACAGTTGGCATAGAATGTGGGCACAGTAGGCCCATTTGAGTTAGTAAACAAATTAGCAAATAAATATTTATTACTAGAGAAACAGGTGCCTGGGAAGAAGGTGGGTAACTGTTCTGTCCTTTGTGTTTCCTGAGGTTTTTGTTTTCCACGGAGGGGGGTGGTGAGCCGGTTGTCAGCATAGGTTCAAAGGGAACAGTAAACACTGGGATGTATGTTGAGAAAGCAGTTCTAGAATCAAATAACTTTGGGACATACCGGATTTACCTGTCTCCTCTTTGGAGTCCAGGTATACATTAGCACACGAAAGGGTTTTTCCAAGTTCAGAAACAAAGGAACCTCTTTACATTGGGTAAACCTGATGTGAGATATTTGGCCTTAGAAACTTCTTTTGTACAAGACCTGTTCACCACCCACACTTTAGGAAATACAGCTCTTGGTGGTTCATTGTCCACATTTTTGTCTGAGAGAGAGATCATGTCTTTTGTTGAGGTTGTACTGGGAATTGATCCCAGGGCCTTATGTACCCTAGGCAAGTGCTCTACCACTGAATTATACCCCTAGCCCATGTCTTATTTATTTTGTATGTTAATGCTATGTGCTGCTGGCATACAATGGGCATTCAGTAAAGACTTATGCATGAAGAAGGAAAATGATTTTGCCTGGCATGGTGGCACACCCCCGTAATCCTAGTGACTCAGGAGGCTGAGGCCGGAGAATTGCAAATTGAGACCAGCCTCAGCCATGTAGCAAGGTCCTAAGCAACTTAGGGAGATCCTATCTTTAAAAAGGGTGGTGGGGGTGCTGGGGATGTAGCCCAGTGGTTAAACACCACTGGGTTCAACCCTCAGTACCAAAAAAGAAAAGAAAAAAAAGGAAGTGGCTTGCATGAGATTGGTTGAGATGACCCCAATGCTGATAGAGAAAGCTGGGGCATCATGAAGGTAAAAATGAGTGGGATTGGAATGAGAGAGAGAAGAGTGACACAGAGGGCAGGCTTGGAATTCAAAAGGCCTCTTTTTAAACCAATGGAAAATCAGATCTTCAGAGCCCTTGGGTCCATCTTCTTCCGTGATTACAACATTCCTTTTAAACCACCTGCATCTTCAAGCTCTCTTAAAATGCACCCAACTATGGCTGCACCTTAGTATTGCTTATCAAACTGTTAGAGGAAAAAAAGTTATTTTTAAATCTTCAATGATTATTTGGAAATGTGACATGATTTACAAAGACTATCTGAAGCCCATACATCGTTGCATTTGGGGACTCCAAATAATGCCATGTTCTCCCAATTTACAACTCGGTGTCTTCTGGCACATGTGATGTGCCGAAGTAGTGTCATCAGGGACTGCAAAAATACAGAACCCCAGAGGTGCTCACAGATGAAACTCCAGAGAAATATGGGAGATGTGGATAATAAGCATCAAATATTTTAGAAGAGTCTGTCTCTTGTCCTCAGATGCCCAAGGGGAAAATGCTATTCTAAAGTCTATTTCAGAGAGCTTTGGAAAGGTGCCTTCAATTGGCCACCTTATGATTTGCTCAAGTGATCAAAGGAAATTGCAGAGAGACAGAAGTCAGCAGTGTTCTCAGCATTGGCATTGTACAAACTGTGAACAAAACATTATTAGCTTCTCCCAAGACCGACAGCAATATGCTTGGGAACTATTCATTTTGACTACAGTTTCTTGTAAAGTAACATTTACCACTCTTAAAGTTCTTATTGGAGAGTAAGTGGGAAAAAAAATGCCACAAATTTGCATTGGGACTCTACTTTTTGCAGCGAGAAGCTGGAGGGTCTGGGGGTTGAAGTGTTTAGCATACCTTGGGTGGTGGGCTGGCAGTCTCCATAACTAGAGCTCAGCAATTACTTAGTTTTACAATTATTCCCTTTATGAAGGGTTCCATTTTTCTTTCAAGCAGAGGTGGAATGGGTTTAAAGGAAATTTTTAGGTTCATATTATGACACCAATATTTTTCTTCGATGATTATCGCGCACGTACAATGGCCTCAATTACTAAAAAACATATTTGTTGCTAAAACCATATGCTGACTTTTGTTGCTGTCAAGGAGTTTTGCGTTCAGAAGAGTAAGGGGGGACCTCCCTTCCCACATGTTTTTGCATCCACTCTATTATGGAAACAAAGGGCTCTTACCTCATAGCCTATTGATATATCAAGTAATAAATGTGACAGTTACCGGTTCTATTTGCCTTATCCAGTCTTCCTGCAGAACTGAAATGTAACATGTTTCTTACTAGTAACAGATGCTTGAGCCCTTCCTTTGAAATTCCTCTGGAGAAGCTGTCCTGTTGATTCTATTAGGAGGGAAGTAGCTTTATGCAGATGTCTGCTTGTAGGGATGCATTGTTGTAATTGCTGTTCTGCGACCCCTCGCTGAGTACCATGCTTTTCTCTTGTAGGTGATGTGCCTTCAGGACTTTTTTGGTGACGATGACATTTTTATTGCATGTGGACCGGAGAAGTTCCGTTACCAGGATGATTTCTTGCTAGATGAAAGTGGTAAGGAAAAAAAAAAAAAAGTTCAAAACCAGGGGAAATTTGAGGCAGCTTTCCAAAATGAGCTGTACCAGGCCAAGATTATGTCAACTCCAAAGCTACCAAATCAGTTTCAGATCCCCAACCAGCATGTCTTTCCTATATCTTGAATTTCTTTGATTTTTTTAAAATATAGAAAACAGATGAAATGATAATTGGAAAGGCTAGTCATTTAGAAGAATAAATTATTAAGGGCTAATTTATAACCATTTAATATCTAGGTTGATGTTTTATAGAAAACCACTCTTGGATTTCTACATTTTTAATTGTATATTTTTTTTCTCAAAATTTATAGTGGAGGGATTTGTGATCATAAAATTATTGAGTATGTTTCTAAGCTCAGCTTTCATGTGGCCTCCTTGAATTCCTAACTGAGAAAATGGTTTGGTGTCCCCTTTCCTGTAAAACTTTGGAATTTGTGTGTCATTAGCATCTGTGTGAGGTATTGAGAAAAGAGGAAAGACGCTTCCTTCCATTAATACACTAAATGCCACCCTCTCTAACTGATAAAGAAGGGACAACCGATAAAAAGGGGAAATGAATATGAAAGGTTGTGACTTTGAGAATTTTTTTTTTTTGGTATTATGCATCATTTCTTAAACGAATATTTTTTACAGAAAAGATTATTTTAATTAAGAGACCCATCCTTGCTAATACTTCATTAGGGAAATTTTGCATTTATTGACAATTCAAATTCTGTCTAGCTGGAAGTACTTTTTGAAATGATAATGAATTTTTTTTTTTTTGCTCCATTATCCTGAAAGAACAAATTATTGAGCTTTTGACAAAGTGGATGGGCAATACTTGACTGATAAGATCCGTGAAGTAATGTAGTGGTCTCACTCAAACACTGCAGACACATGTTCACATGTAGTATCTACATTATATGTATGCACAGTCATTGGCCACATAACAACATTTTGGTCAATGACGAATCACATATACATATATAAGAGTTATTCCATAAGATTATATCACTTAGTGATACCATAGTCATTCCAGTTTAAGCACATTCTATGATGTTCATACAACTAGATCAGCTAATGATGCTGTTCTCCAAACATGTTCACATCATTAAGCAACACAGGGTTGTATATGTATTATTAGTTGTATGCATTTAAACATTTTACAATTGTTTCATATATAAAAATGATTTAAGCTATGTTGGGAGGGATACGATAATTGCTCCATTATTATTAAAATTACAAGTGCCCAATGAAAGTGTGTGTGTGTGTGTGTGTGTGTGTGTGTGTGTGTGTGTGTGTGTTCATTTGAAGAGATTTGTTTTGGTTCAAGGACCCTAACTGAAGAGTAGTTTGACATCTCTTGTCCTCTAAAATAAATGCATTCCATCTTTCTAACTGATAGATGTGCCCTTTGAGACAAAGATGTATGTAAAAACATCACAGGTAAGGTGTCCTCATAGGGGTCTCCCTATGCCTACGTCTACTTAAGGAGAAGGCAGCTTTGTCATTGTGTAGAACAAGTGAATATTTCCAGTCAGGCAGAAGAGCTGACAGCACAGTTTTGAGAAAAATAAACGACTTTGACTTTCAATTTAAAGAAAATAGCTGCTTCTGATAGAATGGTCTGAGACCAGATGCGTTCTGAAATGAAAATCCATTTGTTGCTTTAATATAGAAAACAGACTGTCGAATGCAAACTGGAAGAAAGCTTAGTTTCCAATCAGCAGAGTTGGCTATGGGTTCCCAGGCTCTCTGGTCATTATTCAGCCCTCCAGGTAGACCTAGGGCCACACTGGGGGCACCCACACAGCTAGCTAAGCTTCCCCAGTTGACATTGTGCTTTCAACTCAGGAGGTGCCGCCTCCTCCTCCTGTTCACTGGCAGTGATGGGCAGGGAGACTTTCTGAGAAGTACAATAGCACATTGTCAGAAAATCCCTTGCAAATTTCCCTTAGAATGCTTTCTCCTTAAGAAAAGACATGTACACGTGAGCACATGTACACATGTACTTTTATACACGTGTATGTGTGTGTGCACGTGTGTGGGAACACATACACACACATACACACACACACATACCCCTCATCCTTCTTTTGTGGCTTGACTCCCTGAAAGGAAGGCTACTGCACCCCATTTTTGTGAGCACTCCGCATCCTTTCCCCTGATGAAGGTGCCCTAAACATTTCTTGGTGTGAAATCCATTCCTGAGTCACGTGTCCTCCCTCATTCTAAAAGAAGCACGTGGATATGGTGGTGGTGGGGGGGGTTGGAGAGTCGGATAGGAAAAGAATCTAAATCGAGCTTTTACTTCCTTGGGTGAACTTACCCTGAAACTAAATTCACACGTTGACAACTGCAATTTTCCTGTTGCTTGTACAGCATGTTCTGGTGCTAATGTATTAAAATTCGAATCTTTTTTTTTTAAGTGCTCCGAGCATGATTTAGCCCAGCTTATCTGTACTTGCTAAATGGTATTTGCAAATTGATGCTTCATTTGGCCTGTTCCACAGCCTCTTCCTCAAAGGCGTGTCAGCGGGGGGTACAGACATCTTCAGAATTATTACTCTCAGCCCTGAGCAGGGCTGCGCTTGATTTAATGGCGCCAAGAAGTGGCCTTTTGCTGAGAGGCAGCACTTTTATTTTATCTTTCAAAATTAACCCAGCTCCCAGTGAGTTTGGGATTAGCAATAATACATCCCCCTAATTATTGCTGGGAAAGCTCCTAGGGATGTAGCTTAAGGTCTTTCCAGTAAAGGGTTTTGCCATTATAGACTCATAATTCACAGGGTCACGAGGGAGCCAGATCGATATTAGAAACTGTGAGGGATCCTCTTTCCTCCCCAAAGTTTTCACATGCGGAATAAAACCCCTTCCTTGTTCTAGTTCAGAATGTAACCATTTTAGCGACATCGTCATCAATCAGTGGAGTCTTAGCACCTTCGAAATGGTGGATAGAACACTATATATAGAGACAGACAGAGAGGCCGACAGATCCTTCCTATGCTTGGCCTGCTGTCTAATTTAGAATGATGAAACATTCTCAGGGAAAATGCCAAATTGGAGACAGGAAGCTCAGCATAGTGTTGCTTAGATGTTGATGACAAACTGATGAGTTTATGATTTGTTTTTGCCATTCAAAAGTGACAGGATTGTCTTGAGAAATGTCCACCTGGCATTCATTCACTCCTTGGTGATGAGCCTGACACTGTATGTCACAGTTTGTCCACCTTCTTGTCCTCAAAGCCAATGTCCCCTCACTTACTTTGCCAGTTTCTTCACCCATTCACCTCACTGCCATGGGTGGCTCACCTCTGCTGATTCCTCCCACCATGGATAGCCTTAGGTATCTCTCAATCTCTCTTTACTTTTCTAAGATCTTGATTGCTTCATCAGTCAGTTTCCAAGTGTTCCTGATTCTGATGTCAATAGGCATTATTTTAAGCTTACATATTGTTGATTACATTGGTTGTTGCATTAGTGTCCTGGGGTTGCCATAACAAAGTACCATAAACTGGGTGGCTTAAAATAAGAGGAATTGGTTGAAATGAGAATCTTGAATGTTAACACACACACACACACACACACACACACACACACAAAGATAAATTTCTGGGATGAAGAATATGCTAACTTCTTGGTCATTATGCTGTGTATACATATACTGAAACCTCACACAGTATCCCATAAACACATAAAATTATTATGTGTTAATTATAAATACAAATTTTGAAATATAAAAAAGAGACCACCCTAAAATTCTTTTGTCTCAGAATTCTGGAGAACAAAATCCAAAATTAAGGCATGGGCAGTGGTGTGCTCCATCTCATGTCTCTAAGGCAGAATCCTTCCTGGCCTCTGCTAGTCTGGAATTTTCCAGCAGTCCTTGGCCTTCCTTGACTTGTGGCGGAATCTCTGCCTCTGTTCTTCTGTGGCCTTCTTCCCTGTGGGTTGGTATGTGTGTCCAAATTTCTTTCTTCTTAAAAGGGCCCTAGTTATTAGATTTGGGGTACCATATAAACTAGAGAATGTCTGCCAAAACCCTGTTTCCAGATGATTTCTCATTCACGGGTCCCGTGAGCTGGGCCTAGAACATATCTTTCTAGAGAATAAAATTCAACCTAAATTGTTGGTAGCTGTGGTGATTTTAGTTGATCTTGGATTACAAGTAAACTGATTTTTGTTTTCTGTTTGATCTGTCTTTGGGCTCTACAGTGCTAGCATTGTATTTATTGGTAGACTACATGGACAACAGAGCTGTGGCCAGGCTACACTTCACCTCATCTGAACTTTCACAGTTAGGGCTCCTCATCTGGTAGGTCAAACAGTTTGAGAATTTCAGTAATGTAGTTGACAATCCCTCCCTTGAAATCCCTTTGACTAAGATGAAAATGTATGGGCTGAATGGTATAGGAAGATATGTTTTGAATTGCTTGAACTACCCTGTCCATAAGGTACTGATTTATGGATTGATGTCCGATGTTCTGGTGGAGATCTCTGTTTAAATTAATCCTTAAGGTTCCTGTAGGTGGAGACTGTATTTGTTCCCTGGGAGCCACACCACAGGGTTTTGCATGATGGAAGTCCTCTGGGAGGGGTGCTAATGTGGTTGAAGACAGAGTGAGTTTCTACAGGGATTCTAACAAGACAAATTGCGTCCAAGAAGATCACATCAAATTGGTATAAACAAAATGTGGTGTTCTCGGGTTAAAAGAGAAAGGAAGGAAAAGAAAAGTCAACTCTACAATCAGATTATTCTATTTGGTTAGGAACAACTTAGTTTTCACTGAAAGACATGTGAAAATTGCTTTCAGTTGACTGCAGGTTTAGTGTGAGGTGTAATTTGCCTCATTTGCTGTGTGTATTGTACATATATCATGTATATGTTATAAAATGTTTCAGCCTCTCTGATTGAAGTTGGTGAATGTGGAATGAACCAACAAATTAAAACTAAAACTGGGGGCTGGGGCCTAGCTCAGTGGCAGAGTACTTGCTTCACACATGTGAAGCACAGTGTTCGATCCTCAGCATTACAGACATGTAAACAAATAAAATAAAGGCATGCTGTCCATCTACAACTACAAAAGTAAATAAACAAATAAAAATGTATTTCTTACCAGTTTCAAAACTAAGTATAGAGAAAACACAAGTCATTAAGCTTTCAAATGACTGCTTTGTGAAATGCATAGTGCTTATCCTTCTGTAGTTATTAAAACTAAAAACTTCACTAAGGCCTTTGGGACATGGTGTGTGTGTGTGTGTGTGTGTGTGTGTGTGTGTGTGTGTGTGTGTGTGTATCTGTGTGCACGCATGTACTCACACAGTTTCCTCTCTCTGCAGAACACCATTCCTGCTCCTCCCTATACTAGACAGACAGACCCATCTGTAATAGTGATCTAGAATCTCCCTGGTGTGAGATTCTAGAAGGGACATTTCCTTCTCTTAAGGACCTCCATGATGTTGGGTACCCAGGATCTGCTTGACAAATGTTTCTAGGAATATTCCATCCTAATCATTTTTCTGGGACTCATGTCCTGAGTGAGATATGATAGAAGTTCACAACCAGGGTCCCGATACTTTCTCCAACTCTGACTGATAAGAAAATAGGGTGCAAACCAGGGATAATAGAAACAGCATTGGAATAGCCTTAGAAGATATAGATTTTATTTAAGCTCCACCTCCCACTTGCTGTGTGGTCTGTACATCTCCAAGCCTGCTTCCTATTCTGTAAAAAACCTTTTTTCTCTGGGTTGTAATGGACCTCAAATAAGATAATAAATGTCAAAGCACGTTCAAAACTGTGTTCCTTATTACTTAGTGAATGACACCTCAGCTGAAATATACCTCCTGGTGGACTGCAGATGGACTCAGCCATGGAGATTCATTTTCAGGACTTAATTGGAGTCAGATGTCACCAAGATTGACTTTTGGTATTCTTTAGAATCCAAAGGCAATTGCTACTTCTTTCTTATTACTCTTAACTTTTATTCTTATGGTAAAGGTAAGAGGAAAATTAAGTGGACTTTGAAGATACCCACTCTTCTCTGAAATGAAGTTCTGGAAACTTAAACCAAATCACATTTAGAAGAACCAGACAGTTTTCTAAAACTTACAGCATTCAGGAGTTCTAGCCCTTAGGAAATGTCACCCCCTCAACCCTTTTTCTCTGTCCATAGTGGTCTGGGTCAAAGGGGTCTCTGATGGCCCTGCTGCTCTGTCCTGAAGCTGGTGATGCTGGGAAATTATGAGGTCATTGAGAACACTGGAAAATGTAGAGTCTGGATAAAGACCAGGCCTTCCCATAAAGTGTTTTTTGTTTTAATTATTTATTTATTTTGTGATGCTGGGAATCAAACCCAGAGCCTCACAAATGCTAGGCAAGGGCTCTACCAGTAAGCTACACCCTTAGCTACCCATTATGTGGTTTTTAAGCCACTGTTAAAAAATTCATTCATTTAATCATTCATTAATTTATTCAATAAGCTAAGCTAATTTACTATGTTGCAGGCCATGTGATAGGCACACACACACACAAAAACTATTGATGGTAACATAAAACACAGCCCTTTGTTCTGGCCTTTAATGTTGCTTATGTCTAAAGATGCCAAGGGATCATAGGTAGTGACCAAGAATATTAAACATTGCTGCTGCTTCTCATGGATTTCTCTCTCCTGAAAAATATTATGGTAAAAGAACTAATGAGTCACAGAAGACTGATAATTCTTTATAGATTTACATTTTAATTGGATTAGGAGGCCAGTTCACATTAAATATGGGGCAGATTCTTTGAATGTGTGATATTTGTTGGCGGTGAAATATTTTATTGTTTCAGTAGACATCAGTTCTAGGAATGTAAAGTTATTAAGAATTCGTTATAGCCGTCTTGTTGAATAATAGCCAAATTTTTGTGACATTTAACTGTCTTAATAGAGAAAAATGCAAAATATGATATGCCCATTTCTGGATTTCGTTGCCTTGCAGAGTTAATTCTAATGTTTGAAATAGAGGGTTTGGGGGCTTTTGTTTGAGTTGTGAAGAGAGAGCACATTGGCTAGCCTGCTTTTCTCGTATTCCTCTTTGCCTCTTAGCAGTGGAAAAACTGTAGGGTGTTCTGGAGACTTTCTTGACCATTGCTTCCTTTGAGCTCATGCACAAATATAAAGTTTCCCAGAACATAGTGATATTTCAAATTTAATCGACTGCCAAGCCGTAGAGACATATAGAGTATTGCACTTTGGAGACAGAATCTAACTCAAGCACAAGCTATTTCCTTTGCCACAAATAGATAATTTTCTACTTAGGAAATCAAGGCATTGTGTAACACATGCATCTTTTCTTAACATTTTTTTTTCTTTTGGCCCAAATGGACTTCTTTTTATTGCATTCAGTAACAGGAATACATAGGTTGTTGACATGGAAAACACTATAAAATGTGGCACTGAACATGAATCCCAGGAACTTGGAGGTCATCCATTCCCCCTTTCCCACCATATAGAAATCCTCCCTACAGCAAAACAGCAATAGTTACTCCATCCCCAGAAAGAATCTTCTGTGAGTGATGGTTTACAATTTTACAAGAAGGCCAATTCCACTGTCCACTAGTGCAGATTATTAACAAGTTATTCATTTTATTGAGCCAAAATTAATCTCTCTCCAGCTTGTACACAGTGGTCCAATTCTGAACTTCCTGAATAATAAATACCACCTACTGCTGCCATTCCTAGACAATGAGCTTTCCACCTAGCCCTGGAGGATGATCAAAGTCATTCACCATAAATGGTTTTACTTCCTTTCTTTCTGGACCATATCTTCATGTCTCCACATCTCTCCCCTGCTTCCCTTATCTTTTAAAGGAAGAAGAGTCTCTCTTCCTTTTTAAAAAAGCAATGACAACATTCCTGATTTTGTCCTGTTTGGTGGTGACCTTCTTTGTTAGAATCCCTTTCCTACTGCTCTTGTGGATTTGCTGCTTTACCCTATCTATCTGTCACTTTCTTCTTAGCTCACGGTCAGGCCTCCAGATCTCTCCTGTTGTAAAGGAGACTTCAGTCATCTCTGTTATCGTCTCAAACTACCAAGTCTTTTTTCCCTTCTGTGCAACTGTTAATAATAAATAAACTACTGTCCTGGAGCCTCGGGTTCCTTATTCTGACTTACTTTTGATTACTTTGGATTACTGGTACATGGGAACACAAAAGATTATGGGGTTTATCAGATTTTTTTTTAAAAAAAACAATTGTCTTTCACCATCCTTTTTGATTTTTTTAATGGCAAAGTTCTTTTGCCATTGGAGGATACCTCTGCAATCCGACTATCTTTCTAATCCCTACTAATATAGTAAAAAGTGTTATAGGCTCTTCTAGGTACAAATTACCATCTCAATTCGGAAGTAAAAAATATCTAGTCCCATGTGATGGTCATTTAAAACTGGAATTGTTTTTCACTCCTACCTAGGACCCAACGGAGTGAGTCATCAGCTCTGTAGGACAAGGACAAGCTTTATGCTTTCTTTCCTTTTCACTCACCTGCTCCCTGTAGATTTCAGTCCTTCCAGATTGGAATAGAGATGAAGGGTGTGGGGCAGGATGATGAGGAAGGGGAGATGGACATCCTTACTTGGCTGTACTGTTGGAAGATGATCTAACATTCTCTGGGATAGCAATTGTTATGTCCCCTTCAGGGACTTTCACTGGGAATAGTCCATTCTGTTCATGTGGACAGTTCTGTTTCTTCCAGCTTTGGCTCTGTCTCCCTCAGTCCTTATTTTCTAAAGTTCTGCCAATTGACCTCAGACGGTCCTCTTGGGAAGAACTTAAATCAGCTCCATGCTAACTTGATCTTCAAAAACATCAAATCAATTACACTTCCTTTGTCTCCAATGAACAACCCAAGTAATTCAACTGAGCCTTTTAGTTTTATCAGAAGGTCTCAGGTGAAAACCCAACACATGAACACTGGTCAGTTATTTCTGTCATTTCTCCCATCCAAGCACTTCGGGTCTCCAAGTGAAGTCCCTATTGAGACAGAGTGGAGTCTCTCCCTTCTTTTGGAATGATAGAGTTCATAGCACAGTTCCCTAAAGAAATCCTTCTCACAGATCCCATTTCTCTCTAATAACTTAAGTCTTATTTCCACTTAAGCCTTGAAGTGGAAATAAGGCTAAGGCCTGGATCCGTTTATATCTCCTTTGAGATTTCTGGAAGATGATCCATCTCATAATTCACTTCAATATCTGGAACACATTTCTTTGGAGTCTGGGTGAAACTTCCATTTTGAATACTATTTCATTTGCAATTGGCTTTCATACCTACCACATATGTAATAGATCCAATAAGCAAAAAGCAAGGATAGCTCTCAAATACTTGCATTCAATGTTCCCTCTCTCTATCTTTCTCTTTTTTTCTGTTTCTTCCTTGATGTCATTGTGGCATTTGATGTTTTTGATGATTCCCTCCTTGAAATTCTCTCCCCTTGATCTTCAGAGTGTTTTGCTCTCTTGGTCTTCTGCCCACTGCTTTGACTACTCCTGAGCTTCTTTGAGTGTTGTTTTTCTGCCATATATTCCCTAGTAATTGTTCCCTAAGATTCATTCCTCAACCCTTTTTTCTACTTAATTACTCTATTCCCAGCCAAGTTCATCTGCTTTAATGGCTTTAGCAATGATGGTGATGGTAGATAGTGATGGTGACAAATGGCTACCAGATGGTATGCAATAAGCAAAGCCTTTGAAGTATGTATAATTTTCCCAATTTTATAATTAAGGAAATTAAGCTTAGAGATGATAAATAATTTGTTCAAGGCCACACAGCTAGTTAGTGTTGAATAGAGAATTCAAAACCAAGTTTGTCTATATCGGACAACACATTCTTAAACTTTAAATATGCCTCCTCTCAAATCTGCATCTCAAACCCTGATTGCTTTCATGAGCACCAGAACCATATCTCCAACTTGCTACTATGAACTTGCCTAGGATTATTCCACAGCCACTTGAAATTCAACACATCCCACAACTGAACTCATCATCTGCTTGGCCAACTTTATTCCTCCTTCTGGTTTCCCGTGTTGGTTCAGGGCATCAGTACTTTCCCTTGCACAGAGGTTGCAAAACATGGAGCCAGTTTTACTCACCCTTCAACTTCACTCCCCATAACCAGCACTTTGTTCCTGTGCTTTCCAATTCCATTATGATCATCTGATCTCCCCATAATCTCTTGATTGGACTGTTATAAAGGTGTGTTAACTTGCTTTCTAGGTTACAGTCTTTAGTCATTCCACCCCATGTTTGGACATAGATTGATTCTCCTCCATTTACTTAAATAGCCCTGTACTGCCCACAGACTCCTTGGCATGTCATTCAAGGACAGTCAACCCAATTCTGTCATATCCTTCCACCTATTATCATCACTTTGTTTCTTTTCTGCATTCCAACAACAGGGATATTTGTTGGTCTCCCCAAAGCCTTTTATTTGCAATATCTCTGACTTTACACATACTGTCTCATCAACCTAAAATATTATTCATCCTTTCTTTCTCCCTACCCAACCAAATCTCTCTTATCGTTTGAGTTCAATTCAACAATTACCTTCTTTGCAATGTCTTACCCTATCTACTTGGTTTCTGTCCATTTCTGACTTCTCATTCTTTTTCCTGTTTTTTTTTCTTTTGTTCTTTTCTCTATCACAGCATTTTGATAATTCTGTCTTGTGTTATGGAGCTTTATAAAAATTAATATAACTTATAAATATTAATAATATTCAATTTTCAGAAAAAAAATTCTGTAGTATTGTTTCACAAATAAAGAAAACCAAGATAAGAGAAATTAAGAAACTGCCCAAACTCATGTATTAGTCAGGGCTCCCCAAATAGCCATCTATTCTCTAGGTGTGTGTGTGAGAGAGAGAGAGAAATTGATTATAAGAAATTGGTTCAAGTGAGAAGATCCATGATATACTATCTCTAAGCTGGAAACCCAAGAAAGCCAGTTATATAACTCAGTTCAAGCATAAAAACACGAGAATCACCCAGTGATGTAAATTTCAAGTACAGGAGAAAATGAGATAAGTTACCCCAGTCAAGCAGTGAGGAAAAAAAAGATGAGTTGCCTAAGGGAAGGAGAGATGTAAATTCTTTCTTTTTTTTTTATTGGTTGTTCACAACATTACAAAGCTCTTGACATATCATATTTCATACATTAGATTGAAGTGGGTTATGAACTCCCAATTTTACCCCAAATTCTTTCTTTCTAGACTTTTTTATTCTATTTAGGCCCTCAATGGATTGGATGCTGCCCACCCACATTGGAGAGGGCAGTTATATCTTTATGGAGTCCCTCTATTCAAATGGTAATCTCACTTAGAAATACCTTCACAGACATCCCCATAAAACATATTTTTTTCTGACCCATAACATTAACCATCATATTCCCATGCCCAGTGGGTCACAGAGTTGGAAGGAAGACTGAGGATTCCAGATTCTTTACATTTCATCTTACTTAATTATAAGTGTTTTGAGATTGGACTATGAATCATTTCTCTCTATATCTCACAGCACTTATAGGTTCCATGAATATAGGAAGGGCCTAAGAAATGTTAGCTAAAGCAATGGAATGCAGTGGGAATCTACTTCACCTCTCAGCCCTTCAGATGCTGGAGGACCATGACCTAGTACTTCCTCCAGACTGATTTTCCAGCTTTCTTAGGCAAAGTTGCTACAGATATTTCTCCTAAGACCACTCTATAATCTTGGTTACTTTTCTCTGGCTACTCCATAGTTAGCAATATCTTACCTAAAATGGCATTTATTACTGAACACAGTAGTCCTTGGGGGCCTTCAAGAATGTAGAGAATGAAAAATATTTGATAGAGACATCAAACTTGTTCAAATTGATCCTAAGAGCAATTATGGTTTCTTTTTGTCAGTAGCCAAACAATGCAGACTCATGGTTAACTTCTGACCTGCTGAAATCCGAGGGGCATTCTGATGTGATATCAAGCCAGGTTCTACTTGCTTAATTGCATATTTGAGCCTTCATCCAGTGCTTTAATTGTATTCATGCCAGATTGCATCTTATTAATTTGAATCATTAATTCTGGCCATTTGAGAGTCTGAACCATCCAAATTCTGCCTGAGGATAAATAATGGCAGAGAAGGTAGTGGAAATAAGGTCTTTCTGGCTTCTAGGTCTTTGCCCTTCCCAACTAAGTTGTGTTTCTTGGGGTCATCCAGCCAAAGACCCATAGCGTAGCTGCTTTAAAAACTCTCAGACAAAAAGAGAAAGAAATGAAAAGCTATAACAACTCTCAGATCTGTCCTTATAGGCAACAGTGGCAGGGTAGCTTCAAGCCCAGGGTTCACATTTGACTGGGTCAATCTCTGATAAAAGATAATAACTATTAAAAGATAAACATAGGCACATTAAAATTGTAAAGAATGGGTGGGAGCAGACAGCAATTCATGAATTGGGCAGCACCAAACGAAAAGTGGTTTGGAATCCAGTAATTAAGGGGCACGGTGGAGAAAGGTTTTTATAAGGTGAATGTAGAAGTGAGGCAAAGAAAATATTTTTAAGTATTTAAAGTGGAACAGTAGTTTTATTGGTGACATTCTAGTGAAAAGTCCCTAGGTAGAGGTTAGTTGGCCGTGTCTTATTGATTAAGCTTAAGTTTTATTTTACCTCTTAAAATGAGTTTTGCTTCCATAGGAACTCCAGGTGCTGAAACCATCTCAGCCTAATAGACACTTGATTAATTTTTTTAACAAGCCCTAGAGAAGAAGAGAACAGGTTCCTTGTGCCTTCACACATACCCTGAGTACAGGAGGGTACTTTAGGACTATCCTTTTAGTGTGGGTCCACAGGGAAAATGTTTTCATTCCTTCTGAAACCTGCCAATTAAATCCCCCATGCCAAGCACATGTTAAGAGCCTTGTAGGCTATTTCACTTTGGAAAGCTAAATGTCTACTTACAGGACAGCTGATGAAGTGAAAAATCACTGTGGACAATATTTGATATGACGGTGATTTTAAAAGTCACTGTTAAAATTGGGTAATAATTTGATATATGTGTCTTTACAGGCTGTCTGTATAGATTTTCATTACTGTAAGTATTCTGAATAAAATATAGTAAGATACTGTTATTATATGTTTCCTCTCTGCTTCCAGCTAGATTTTCTGTCTAAGCAGTTCTAGAAGATAAACAAATGCATAAGCTTTTGGTTAAAAAAAAAAAAGAAGAAGAAGAAGAATGGAAGCATGGATGACTTATCTTCAGGTGTCAATAGGCAAAATAAAATCACTATGAAATCATGAGCCTCGTTTTTCTCAGAGGCCTAAAATGAATATGGTGAAGTAGAGTTTCTCTCTGAATTTATGTGATTCCTAGTCACATAATCAGAGAACAAAGCCAAAGAGAAGCAGCAGCCCTGTCAATAAAGTATCAGCAACTGGACTTAAAGAATAACATGTATCAGCACAGGGGAAGGGAGCCAGTCAAGGCCAACTGTTGCCAGATGGTCAGGGTGGACATTAGTATGGCCTCAGTCAGAGACAAGTCACTCTCTAGAGGTAGTAACTCACATACATGGGGGCCCTGAGTTGGTAATTGTCTTTTGTTCACTTGTGGGTGTCCCACTCATAGGACACACTAAGCTGGGACATCTCACTGATGTGGCACAGAGCTCTGCCTTGCCTCCGAGAACTGGGGTTAAAAATTTTGAGTGCCTGACCTGTATAGGAAATAAATATTTTTTCTTTCATAGATCTTCCCCCCAATCTTAATGTCAACTAGCCTTCGTTTCACACTTGACAACCTTTCAACATAATTATTCACAGAAAGCTATTAGAAGTCAGAAGATTAGTGTTCATTTAAAATAAATAAATAAATAAATAAGTAGCTTATGGAAAAGCTGGGCCTGGCAGCACACTCTGTGATTTGGGATTTTGAGGCAGGAGGATTGCAAGTTCAAGGCCAGCTTCACCAACTATTTGAAAATAAAAAGAACTGGGGATGTAGTTCAGTGGTAGAGCACCCTTTGGTTCAAGCCCAAGCCCACAAATATTATTAATAATAATAATAATATAGAAAAGTATTTTTGCCTCTTCCTCAAGTGAGATAAATTATTAACATGTTGTTTTAGTCAGCTTTTTGAAGCTGTGACCAAAAGATCTGACAAGAACAACTTAGAGGAAAAGTTTTTTTTTTTTTTTTTTTGCTTATGGTTTCAGAGTTTTAATCCATGGTCAGCCAACTCCATAGCTCTGGGCCCAAGGTGAGACACAACATCATGGCAGAAGGCAGAAGGGAATGGCAGAGGACAGGACAGGCAGGAAGCAGAGAGAGCTCAAAATATAAACCCCAAAGGCATGCCCTCAAGTGACCTTCTTTCTCCACCCACACCCTGCCTGGTTATAATTACTAGGAAATTAATCCATATCAGTGGATTCATCCACTGATTAGGTCAGAACTTTCATAATCTAATCATTTCACTTTTGAACATTCTTGTATTGTCTCACACATGAGCTTTTGGGAGACACCTCATATCTAAACCATAATTCATGTAATGGGGTTTCCAATATGAAAGGTAGGAGAGTTTTATATATTTTGTAAGAGGCTTGCAGTCAAATAACATAAATTAAATTATTAAATTAATATTATATCACAGAAGCCTAATCTTATGTGTTTCTCCATGCCTATGGTATAGATCAGCTTAATTTCACCAATATTGAGTGAATATCTTCTGTATGCCAGACACTATTCTGACACTATTCTGAATATCTTCTGTGTGCCAGACACTATTCTGAGCACTAGATATCACAGTGAACTAAAGGAAGATTCTTGTTCACACTGAGCTTACATCCTATTAGAGGAATATATTTAATATATAAAAACCCTAAGCAAATTAAGTCTATTAGAAGATAAGTGCTATGAAGAGTGAAGTAGGAAAGGGAGTGTGGGGGGAGGATTCCAGAGAGGAGGACCTCAGTAAGATGACATTTGAGCAAATAAGAGGTCAATGGAGCCAGCCATGAAGGTCCTAGAGGATGAATGCTTCAGATAGAGGAAATGACTAATGCAGAGGGCCTGGGGTGAGAGTGCCTGACATGTCCTCATACAGAACCCTGTAGTGGCAGGTGGGCTGCAGTGTAATTCCAAGCTAAATGCCTGTAGTCAATCTTCAGAGGTTAAACACCATCCCAAATGAGTGTACAGTTACATCAGAACAACCCACAAATGCAGGAGTCCCCAGGCTCCCCATACTTCTTAACAAGTGGCTGTAAACGCAGAGGTTCCCATATCTCCCTCAGGTTCAATAATTTTCTAGAACAACTCACAGAACTCACAAAAGCACTGTATTTACAATTATAGTTTTATTTTGAAGGATGCAGATCAGGATCAGCCAACTGAAGAAAAATAAAGGACAAGGTCTGGTGGCATCCCAAATGCAGACCTTCTGTGTCCTCTCCTCCTGGGACGAGGACTCATCACACTCCCAGTTTATCAAACAGGAAGCTCACCAAGTTTCTGATGTCCTGTTTGAACTATTTAACATTTATCTGAACAATATGCTAGTCAATGTGGGGGACACTGACTTGTGATTTTTAATTGGGGTTTCATCGTGTAGGCATTCTTGAGTAAATTGTTCGCTGTGTGACTGAACTCAAATATCCAGTCCCCCTCCTCCTTCAGGCCTCCAGGCTGAGAGCAAAACGGCTCTCTCCCAACTGAGGCAAGGCAGGCTAGCCACTCTACTTTGGCACGCCTACCTCATAAGTTTGATTTCTGTACAAGAGTCATAGAAATGCTTTCACAACTGTGTGCAGTTTGCTCTTGGTTAACTGTGCCAAGAGAGACCTGTAGCATGAATCATCGGAGGATGTGCTTAATGAAAAATGACTTTTATTTGCTTGTAGAGGCTCCCTTATAGTTCATACTGTGTATATTTCCTTCAGATAGATCAGTTGGGAACTGGATTGCTTTTGCTCAATAGAATCGCTAGTTGTCGGAGATGAAAGAACCTTAGGGAATTTCTAGTTCAGCTCTTCATTTCACAAGTGAGTCAGCCACTTAAAGCCTAGAAGGGTTAAGTGACGACCCACCATCAACCAGCAGGTTAGAGTTAGAACTGAGGCCCTAAGCTTCTGACGACTTCTAGTCCAAATCATGTTCTATTATGTGAAGCTGCATCATTTAGATAGTTAGTCCATCAGCATCAGCCTAACACATGACCTCAGAAGAGCCTGGAGATGGGGGGTCATAGGTCATACCAGCTTCCACTCCTAGCACCTGTGTGACCCTGGACAAATTACTTACCCTCTCAGAATTGGTATCCACTGGTAAAATGAAGACACAAGAAGTGCCAGTCACAAAACATTGTAACAAGATTCAAATGAGATGATGCAGGGGGAACCACACTGCAAAGCTGCCATGTAATGGGCAAGTGTTATACTTAATGTCATTATTTTTGGGTGCTTGGAACCCTCATCTGTTGATGGAAGTGGAACAGATTTTAGATCTTTATTTTGAACTATTTAACAAACATTTATCTGAACAATATGCTAGTCAATGTGGGGGACACTGACTTATGATGAAAGATCTCTCCACAAATAGCTCACAGAAAGAGGCCATCCATGGTTGGCAGAAATGCTAAGTAAACTCAGATTGGAAAATGGAAAAAGAGCTGTGTAGGAATCCAAAGAGGGAAGCTCAGAAAGCCCAGCAGGTTGTACACTGTTCAATAGAATAAGACTCCTGAGTTGTTCCCTGACATTAAGATTCGATTTGCAAATACCATTGGCTGTCTATATCCTTAGGTTCCACATCTGAAGATTCAACCAACCAAGGACAGAAAATATTGGGAAAAAGTTGAACTTTTACTAAACATGTTTGACAATTTTTCTTGTCATTATTCCCTAAACAATGTAGGATAGCAACTGTTGACAGCATTTACATTGTTAAGAGGTGTCACAAAAAATCTAGAGATGAATTGAAGTATACAGAAGAATGTGTGTGTAAGTTATATGCAAATACTACACCATTTTATTTATTTAAGGTACTTGAACATCTGTAGACTGTGGTATCTATAGAGTCCTAAAACCAATTCCTTGTAGATCCCCAAAGATGACCTTATTCTTTTCCTTTAAGAGAATGTCATTATATGCAGTTCTTCTTGAATACCTAGCTTCCTGTATGAACTGTAAAGCTAAGTTCATAAGGTTTTAAGCATAGAAGATGCTAGCAGAACCACACTGCTTAGAGTGAGGTGTTGTGTGGTCATATTCACTACAATGATTGTAAATCGTATTCTCTGAATACTGGATGAATAGTAGGCACATGAAATTATAGTCTGTACACAAAAACTGATCTGATAGCAAATCGAACAGAGTGATGAGAGCTATTCAGTATAAAAATAATACAAAAATGGTTCTTGACTTAAGGATAGTAAAATTAATCTAATATACACTGAAAATAGAAATATACAACTAAAAACACGTTAGAGTAAACACTTTTTGTGAACCTGTTTTGTAGCCCAAGAAAAGTATTTTATCAATGTGATGGATAACATTATTTTAAAAATACTCTTAAGATGTTTCTCTTTATTTGGACCGAGCCAGTAGACTAGTTAATAGATGGCATCACTCTGCAGCTTTGCCTGAACATGTTGAGAGCATTAGCATATTTTATGTAGTCCTTTATGCACTGATGCTAATTATATAATTTCTCATGTTTGGTTTGTAGCCAGCAGCTACAAATTCTGTGTTTGAATTATTTAGAGTGATGATAATTCTCTTGCCTGAATACCTCTTCTTTAGCAGTTTACAAGAGAAACTTGGTCCAGGATGCCTGTAGCAGGTTGTCTTGGAAGAATTCTAACTAGTCCCCTACTTAGCTACTCTTTGGTGTGCTAGGCTTCCAAGGAGAACAGGATGAGGGTCAATCTGCCAATCTATAGCAGGTTTATTAATCCACAAAGTTACAAATGGATCAGGGAAATAGATTTTAATTTTCTCACTTTGGATTTTGGTGGTATACTATAAGCCAGTACTACTAGAGTATAGTGGATAGTTCTAAAAGATATTATCTAAACTTGAGATCAGTACCCTTTTTCTGTAAAGAGCAAGATAGTCAGTTTTTTAGGCTTTGGGGGCCATGTGGTCTCTCTTGCAACTTACTCAGCCCTACTGTTAGAATGTGAAAACAGCTACAGACAATATGTAAACTTTGAGTGTAGCTGTATTCTAATAAAACTTAAGAATAATCAATGGGCCAGATTTGGCTTGTGGTCTGTAATTTGCTGAATCCTGATCTGAACCATTGATTTTTAATCTTCTGGGAAGACTGAAAAATCTTCCTTCATGAAAACCTAATGAGAGCAACGAATTCTATTCCAGAAAAATAGACATATTCATATATAGGTGGTGTGTATACACATACACAAAATAATAAATCTTCAATTGCCATAAGTTATATATGCCCCAAACTCACCCATGGGCCCAAAGTGAAAACCCTTGGTCTTAATTGTGTATTGCTGTTGTTGTCTTGCAGAGCCTTTGTAAGGGTCGCTGATACTTTGGGTCCTCTACTCTTTAAAGTTTTGGCTCCTACTTAACTGAGATCAGAAATTTTCTAGACTTTAGTTGGAATCTGCAGTTCATGTGGAGCTCTTTATTAAAGGGCCAAATACCTCAAGGACTTTTAAGGAATTTGGAAAGATGGAGACACGTACTTTGGGGAGAGATGGAGGCTAGGTGCAGTTTACATATGACAAATGGGTAAACAGCAGGTGACTTGGCAAGTTGAAATACAAAATACCCTCCTTGTGATCCCACTTGGGTGTCTTGGTCCACTGTGCCCTCTCCTTTGCTCAAACAATTAGTTTAGCACATACCTTTGTTCTGCTTTTTATTTTTCTGCCTTGTGAGTATTAGTGTGAAGATTCCCTGAATTTTTTGTAGTATTCTTGACAACAAGGGCTAGTAGACTCCTGGGTCTCTTCTGTCCTTCTGGGATATTCTTCACAGAATTGGTACCTTTCTGGGACAGATATGAGACCTATATCTAACACCTTATGCCTTGCAACCCACCAATTGTGGCATATAGAAATACACAGCATGGAAATATTGTTACTACCATTTCTACTAATAAAGACATAACTGTTGTCCTTTATGGGACATTGGATATTGAGTGTCGCATGCTAAGCAGTGTGCATTCATTGATCTATGGCATCAAGATGAGTGCAAATGCTAAAGTCCAGAGAGGCAATGTGACTTTCCCAAGATTGCTCAGTTAGTACGCAGCAGAACTGGAACATGAACCTTGATCTGCCAGACAGGCCCCACATTGTCTTTGCCTTGAGACCATCTCTCATTGGGACAAATTATAGCTCACAATGATTTAAAACTTGGCCAGGATACGTATCACACAGCTTTTAATGAATATAAAAGTTTGGCCTTTATTTAATTGTTATTATGGGTGATTGTTCTTTTCACTTCTGGTGATGAAAGAGAACACAGAGACCTTCTGGAAGTTTTACCTCACTGCCCTTTTCCAAAATACGATTTAAGGCTATGCTTCCTGCTCCAGACATGACTCACTACTGAGTCAGGGGGCTGAGCCAGTGTGTCCTTTTTGTTTTGTTTAGTGCCACCAGCTTTATGGTTTGTCTTGTAGCCTCTCCACCCCCCACTGCTTTCTCATAAGCCTCCCAACACCCACAGAATTGATGGTCTCCTCCTTCACAATGCTTCTCAGGTCCAGGGCAGCCTACCCAGCCCTGGCTGGCTTCCCAGTGACTCAGATGCCCTTTGAGCAGCTCAGGGGAAAGTGGTGAAGCTGTTGGGATCCCAGACTCTGCTCTGCTCTGGATCTCAGCTGGGAGGCTGAATCCCCTTTTGAGCCAGATTAGAGTGTGACCTCCCTGGTATCTAAGGTCCCTAAGGGACTCTTGTTATCCACTCACATTTCTTCTTCATCTTAGTGCAGAACAGCCAGGGATCTTCCCAGGGCCTTCCTTTCTTGAGATGCTGTGGCTTTCTCAGTGGCCAGTTTGCTTGCTGACCAGCATTCACTTGCTTAAGTTCCTGATTCATAGCAGTTACTCTAGTCCTGTCAAGAGTCAGCATAGTTAGTACCAGAGTCATTTTCAGAAACAAAGGAAAGGTGACGCAGAGTTTCGTTTCTAGAATCCTGGTTTTCAAGCCCTGTGTTATGCATCATCCCCATGGGGCAACTCTCCAGGCCTCTGCTTCCTTAGGTCCAAAGCAAACGGGTGCACTGAAAAGAGCTTTGAGACGTCCTGTGACAGCAGTGGGCTTGACATCAGACTTCTTGGTGCAAGTTGGGCCACTTGGAATTGTATGACTTTGGGGAAGTGTCTCACAGCTCAGAGCCCATTTGGTCTTAGGGTTTTCATGAGAGTTGAACATTTATATGCAGGCGTTTGACATAGTCCTTGGCCTGGATTGATGCTCAATAAATGCTGACGCCCTTCCAGCTCCTTCATTCCCCTGCAGTGCCAAAATTCCAGGCTGTATTAATTATAATGTGAAGTTTTATGTTCTTTACAGTTTGAAAAGTGCTTTTATGTATACTATTTCCTGCAGTTCTCACAACAATCTTGTGTGGAGATGGAAGCTTTTAGTTACATTGCACAAAGAAGCAGATTCAGAACCCAGATCTGACCTTCAGTCAATGCTCTGCTCTACGTCTAACAGGCAGTCAGTCCATACTTATTGATCATTCATGGTATGCTCAATATGCTCGGCTCTCAACTTGGTGCTGTGCAGAGAGTGTGGGGAAGGTGGTCCCTCTCTGCAAGAGTTCATAGGTAAAGCTGGGTGGAGGGAAGTGGTAGACAGAAGGTACCTTAAATAATCTACAGTCACCCAAAGAAATTCGTTATTAACTATGTTCAAGGCTGTGAAAATACGGTAACTATTATTTATGTCATAAAATATGATTCATTTTCTCAGTCACTTTTTCATAATGATCTTAAGAGAAAAAGAGTTAAAAATGAGGCATGATTCAGCTGAAGTCATATTTAAAACAAACAAACAAACAAACAGAAACCACCCTCCCTGTGTGTTTCAAGATCAGGACAGGGTTTCTAACCTTGATGAAGTGTTTTGTGGGGTAGAGTTCATCTTCATCAATAGGACACAGGGAGCATTCAGGGGCATGGCCATTACATTTCTGTATTCATTTTTACCTCTAACATAACATTCAATGCCCCAAATCAGTTGCTACTTCAGACATCTCGTTCTGTCATCAGTACCATTTCCTCCCAGTTCCTGGGGTGGTCGCACCATCCCTACCCTGTCATCTAGTCTACCCCTTCCTGTGGTCATCAGCCCCACCAATGTGTCTTCCCAAATGTCTCTAGATACTTCTTTCATGCTATGAGTCACTGCAGAAGCCACTTAAGTGATCTTAATCTTAATTGCTTTCTTCATTCATTCAAATTATTCATGGCAGCATCCCCTCCAGCCAGGCACGGTTCCAAGTGCTGCCACCATGTTCCATATAATGCATTTGGTCTTTGCCTCATGAACCTTCATGTCTCATGTGAGAATGGATATTAAATGAGTAAATACAGCAATGAAGTGTTTATGCAAAAGAAGCCCAAGGGACTGTGAGACCCTTGGTGTGGTGGATATAAAGTTTGAGATTAGGAAGCCTTCTTACAGGAAGTTGATTTTAAGTTGAAACCTGCAGGACTAGCACATTTAACCAGGCCACTGAGGTAAGGTAGGATGAGTCAGAGGGTGGGTAAGTGTGGGTGTTGTGTGGTGGAAAGGATAGGGGGATGAGGGAAGAGTGCTTCAGGTAAAGGAACACATGTCTGAGTACCAGACCTTGGGGGACTAAAAGAAATCCAGGATGGCTAGACTGAAAGTGCTGGGTTTCGGTTCTCGACTAAAAGGCTCAGGGGTCACTCCAGGAAAACTGGGATGACTGGACTGTGCAAAATAACCACAGAAGAAACAAAAATATCTTTTTCTTCGGGGTCGCTGTGATGGCTTCTCTGACCTTAAGGGTCAGCAGAAAGAGAAAGAGAGAGAGCAGCGCTGACCCCTTTTATTGAGGAGAAGCTATTCAAATGAGGCAAGGGGTCAGGTTTCAGGGGGCTGAGTATCTTCATGATGTGCATTGTCAGCAGGTTGACTGACACCTGGGTAGGCCACACCCAAGGGCACAGTAAGAGAAGGGGACACACACAAGGCACTTCCATGGAAGATTCTATCCTAAACAGGGTGAGGGGTTAGATTACAAAGGAACAGGTGAGCGTAGCTTCACCTATGGGGCTGTAGCAAGGCACACCCATGCACAGGACACTGACCCTCGCACCCAAGAAGGGTAGGGAAAGCTCTGCCACATTTCTGAGACTGAGCGCCTCAGCACCCAGCCAGGGAGTGTGACCCAGTCACGTGTAAGGTTGGAAGGGAAAAAGTGGCAAGAAAAGAGAATGGGACCTGGTTGTGACAAGACTTCTAAAACCACCATAAAAGCTTGAGACATCCTTGGAACAATGGGAAGCAGTGTATGATATGATCCAATGTACCTCTAAAAAAGATCTCTCCAGAAGCAGAGTTGAGAATGGATTAGAGGGGCCACAAGAGAATACAGAGTGTCCAGTTAGGTGGCAATCGAAACAGATGTTATGCTGGTGATCTAATTTGGGTTGTTGGTGGGGACAGAGAATGGCAAATAGAGTTAAGAAACGTTGGGTGGGGGACAAGGGAAAAATGGAGGAACTTTGGGCAAAGGAGAGGGAGGAGTCAGGAGGGGCCATGGGGGCAGGAAAGATGGTGGAATGAGGTGGACATCATTACCCTAGGTACATGTATGACTGCATGTATGGTGTGACGCTACATCGTGTACAACCAGAGAAATGAAAAGTTGTTCTAAAATGTGTACAGTGAATCAAAATGCATTCTGCAGTTATATATACCTAAGTAGAATTAATAAATAAATTAATAAAAAAAGAAACATTTAGAAGCAGAAACCAGCAGCCATGGTAACTCGCTGAAGGTGAGGAGTGAAGGGGAGGAATGGGCAAGTGACAACTGGCTGGGGGCTTTGCTGGGTGCTGCTGGTTCACTGTGGCAGGGCAGCATGGGAGGAGTAGGTGGGAGGAAGATATAATCAGCTTTTTATGTGTAGGGGTCTTAGGCAGAGAGGCCCCCATAGCAGGCGTCCCTCCTTCTAACCCCTCCCATCCCAGTTCCATCTACATACAACCTGCAGATTAATGACCCTCAAAGTCCACTAGAGGAAACTTTCCACAAAGTTGAATGTGCGGGGCCAAGGACATCCTTCTTGCCCTCCTTGGTCTCAACCTTGTCTCTCATTAGCACCTCCATGAAATTCACTGGTTTCCTCCCCAATCCCCATGGATTTTCCTTAACTTCACTCACATCCCTTCAATTCCTGCTTCAAGCCTACCTTCTCAAGAATATTACCTACTCTCCAGGTGTTAACAGGTTTGTTCTTGCTATTCATTTTACATGGGAACCATATTACTCAGCATTCGTGACATTTTATCCTGTTATGTATTTTGCCTCTCTCGTTTACTTAGAAAATCCAGATCTATCATTGTCAATAGAGTTAATTGTCTTGTCTCTTCCGCTGTACTCTGTACAGTTACATTCTCCATGTATCAAGGCATGGACATGTGAAGGATAGGCCTATGGAGTGGTGGACAAGGCCCATGACATTGGGCAGCTTGGTGGAAGACATAGATTCAAAGAGAATTACAGATATAGATAGCTATACACACACACACACACACACACACACACACACACACACACGGATAAGTGGTTTGTCATTTATTTAGTATAAAATAGAGAAGACAGAAGCACTGTGAAGTTTGAAACAACAGTGACACATGGAATACAGAAGTTATAGAAATGAATCTGGCTATGTCCTATGGGTGGATTTGAAGAGGAAAACAATTGCTGCTGATTAATGAGCTCATTCTATCTGCCAGCCTGTATGTTGAGCACTTCCCACAGATGAATTTGGGCAATTCTCACACCTTCCATGAAGTAGAACTGACGTTATCCTGTTTTTCAGAAGAGGAACGAACGTGTGGGGTTTGGGAAGGAAGACCTTTGACCGGTACTGTTACAGAGCAGGGGCCCTCTGGAAGATTGAGGCAGCGCAAAGACCCTCCCTTCAAACCCTGAGTCTTGTGATCAAGTCAGAAAGATTTCAGACATGTCATTCACAGAAACAGGAACGAGTTTATTGAAGGAATAGGAAAAGGAAAAGAAGACCCTCTCAAGGGAGAGAGTGGGTCCTCCCAGAGAGGAGAGGGACAATGTGCTTCTCTGGCACTCCAGTTTTATTGGGGATCTCGGAGAAGTTTCCAGAGATTTCCACCAGGTCCACCTTTTGACTTTTGACTGATAGTAATATGACATCAGACTTTCAAGTTCCCACTGACATTGCAGCTCTAGATAGATCACCCTGGCCCCTGATAACTGGTTCTAATTGGATCTTAATTGCACATTCTTATAGATTTTATTGTCAGGAGGAATTATCTTTATCTCTCTGAGTTTCAGAATCTGATCACCAAAGTCTCCTGGGTTCCTTCCATTCCATTGACATTATCTCAGACCTGCATTTCTCATTGTTGAGGAATGTGACATACCCTGTCCACTTAGTCCAGACAGGGCTGTAGGTAAATTGTTTCTTGGAAGAGAAAGCATGTGAGAGTCAGCACAGTGGGCCTGTTTTATAGAATTATTCTCTTAACTTCGTGTTGTCACGTTTGCATCTGTCTGTCCCCTAATAGTAGAACCAAGATGTGAGTCCAGCCTACCTAACCCAAGGGTGCACCAAACCCTTAAGCTATAGTGCCATTTGGGAAAGGTAAAAGAGAACTCCAGGTGAGGGCTAGTGATAGAGAGTGATTGTCAAACTGATTCAGGGCTCCGTAGGTTCAAAGAAGAATCTCAGACGACCCAGCTGAGGACAAGCCCTCCCCTTAGCTGGAGTATCCCCACTGGTATATTTTCACTCATTTGTGGATCTGTGTAAGATTTGAAGAAAGGATTGAGACAAAGTTTAAAGCACTGGATGCAAGGATTCCAGTTGTATGACTGTGGAGGTTGCCATAAAATAGGTGCCCAACACTGTCTTAGGTGCTGCAAGTCTGGAGCAGCCTTCCCGGGCAGAGGAAAGGTGTCTTCTCCCAAAGAAATGAATCTGCTAGCTCCGGATTGAAAGGAATTAATGTACTTTTAAAATGTAGTCTTTTAACCTAAGTTTTAAAAACTTGGTTTGAAACTCATAATAAGGAAGATTTCCTTTCAACCCTTTGACAAATCGTAAGTCAAGTAGTGAAATAAAATGGAAGTTGTTTTAGATCATATCATCTTCAGAATGTTTCTGTAATTTTCTTATTGGCATCTTATAACTACCTATGAAAGAGGTAAAGCTGGTGATTATTAATACTTGCTATCCATGGAAAGCCATAACTGCAAGTGGGTAGAAACAGGACATTGGAAATCAATTAATATTTTCCATTTGATCTCTCAATTAATGTTTGGAATGGTGTCCTCTCTTGCATAAGCTTGAAATGCCTCACCCATACAAACCTCAGCACTCTACACTTTGGGTCTGAATCTATGCCACCTCTTAGAGGGAATGTCTGCCAGGTATTAAGTATTGCAGTCCCCCACAACAACAAAGGTTCCTATCACTATAAACCTGGGTATAATTTATATAACAAATTGTACCTTGATTTGGAGGGAAGAGTATATTTATCCCAAATTTATTTTTAAATGCATTTAAGGAAGTAAAATGAAAAGTCTGCATATATTGTATATGAGCTACATGATAATATATAGAATGGACTCATTTATTTTGCATGTCATTTGACAGGTTCACAGTTCATATCCTAGTAGGTCTAAGAGTAAGTAGGCATGCTCTATGACAACATTCAGAGAACAGATTAATAGATGAGTAGTAGGCATTGGATGTGGTCTCTACTTGTTCTCTCTTCTGTCTGGCATTGTGAGTGTGAGCTGGAGGCTCTGCCCTCACCATGACTGCCTCATTCTCTGAAAGACTCTCTGAATTCTGGACTCTGAGATGAATGTCAGACCAATTGTGCAATCTCCAGCCAACTAGAGAACACCTCCCAAGAGGTAGCTCCCTACAGGAATTGTTATGCTGATCTGTGCTCAACTCATTCTCAGGATAAGGAAAGATTTAAGAAATGCCATGCTGCTAAGGAACTTGAATCAAGGTCATGCAGCTGGAGGAGACACACTCAATGGAAAGAGTAGGTCCCCTCAGAGAGAGAGGTACACTTGCCCCTCCAGTTTTATTGTAGGTTTCAGGAAAGTTTCCAGAGAGTTCCTCCCAGGTCCACTTCTTGACTTTTGACTTGTAGCAGGATTGCATCAGATTTTCAAGTCCCCACTGTACCCATGGAGGGGAGATTTTAGTATTCTAATGACATGCTAAAGAGTCAAGGTAACTCCAAGTCACCTTGGACTGGGCTGACCAATTCTAATTAGAATTTGTTCTTACAGATTTTATGGTTATGGTGCTTTGCTTTTAATTAGCATGTCTCCTTGGGTCCTGGAATCTGGTCTGTATAAAGGTCACAAAGTCTCCCCTTCAGAGTAACTCCTATTATCTGTAGGGATGAGCCTCTCTGGCTAGCATTTCTTCTACAGATATTAGGTTATTTGCTAAGAAATGTGGCATATCCTATTGTCTTAGGTCAGACAGGGCTGCAGGTAAATTGCTTTTTAAAAGAGAGCATGTGGGGGTCAGCACAGTAGGCCCAGTTTATAGAATTAGCCCCTTAACCTCATGTTCCCATCACTCACATCTGTCTGTTACCTATCATGAGTCGCCAGTTTTAAGAAAAAAAAATGATTTGATGGGCAAATTAAAACTATGATAGCCAAAAGGATACGCTGTAACCTTTCTCTGTGATTCTACACTTAAAATAATTTCTTTGAGAAGATGGTTTAAAGAAAGAGGTGAAAAAATATTTTTAAATTATTTATCAAAGAAAAATATAGTAAAAGTGCCAAGTGATAAAGAATTGTGTTAGAAAATTCATGGTTGACACAGTCTCAGAAAAGTATTCAGTAAAGTGTGAAGACAGGAGGAAATAATTACTGTATAAATACTGTATATTCAGGGGAAAATGCATTTTCTATAGGTACTAACAAAAGAATATATGGTTTTCTTTTTTTTTCTTTATAGCTGAGTATCTGGGCAAGTATGATGGGGCCTTGCATTAGCAATATTTAGGGTGTCTACTTGGATTATATTTTCACCTGAAACACACTCAACACAAGGATACTTCTGGGCAGACATTAGACAAAGCCAAGTGACAATGGTCCAGGAGAGCTTCACATCATGCTAAATGGTGTAAGAAACTTCCCTGGAATATGTCACCCATCTTCAAAGCTCTTCAGATTCAGACAAGCATTTCCCGAAAGGCCGCTACATGCTCAACTCAATGCTGAGGACTGTGGGGAAAGATGCAAAGAAGTCAGGATCCAGGAAGAAAGGGCTGTGTGGATGGAGCTTTGCTATGGGGCAGGCATCCTGTGAAATGTGTTTCATTTAATAATCACAAGTGTCCTTGGGGGTAGGTATGATGGTCCACAAGGACCAAATGATTGCTCACATGGGAAGTGTGGTTGCAGAGGTGGGATGCCTCTCAGAGAACCCTGCAGCTATGATGGCAGGGCCAAGGGCACCTTGACTGCAGGAATCTAACATATGCCATTAACTATCACACCTCCTGCTCTCCCAACAACAATCCGACCATCAGACCACTGCAGGGGCAGATCATGTTTTATCCTTCTTTGATTTACCTCATAAGATAAAGTGTATATGAACTCTTTGAGACAATTGGCCTCTAAACCATTTCCTGTCTTCCTTGTCAGCACAAAAAAGTTGTTCAGCTCCACAGCCCTGTAGAAGTTCGACTTCAGAACACACCTGACAGTTTAATAGACAAGCTTGTATCTTCTGGGTGGAGAGACCCTACTAACTACTGGCATTGCCCCCACCCACCTCTTAATGCTTAAATACTGCAGCACCTGGTTGGTCCAAGAGTCTGGAACAGAGTGATGTGACCCCATGTGGCTAACTGATACTTAGAAGAATCTCTAGAGCCAAGGGAAACCTCGCAGAAGTCCCACTGTCTTCTCTCTGAGAGCAGATCTGCCATGTGCCTCATGGGTGTCCTGTCGCAGTGGACAGACAGTCCTGGGGAACCAGGGCCATCACGTGGAGCAGCTTCCCTTTCTTTTGTGTACAGAGGCTTATCTTAGAAAAGGGAGCTGTTGCTGGCAAAATTTAGCAGTCTCTTTAGTCCTGTGTTCTAAGATTAGAACCACTGATCATTTTTCAAGAAGTAAGATCTGAAGAATTCCATCTATTCTCATGTCCTTCCATTGGCCAATTATGAGTCAGCATCTTCCTTTGTTCATTTCTAACATGATGAATTACACAAAGCCAGAGATAGCACTTTTAGGTGAAACACATTCTATTTTGCCATGCTCCTTATTTCCCCTTCCTGCCTGCAGGCATTGCTAGCCCATTCCCTACATATATGCTCCCTGCGGTATTAGCATCTTCACATTCCAATTCTGTGCCAGAAGGGTGCTGCCGCAGTGGCTCCCAGAGTGTCAATATGGTTTTGTTCTTTTTTTTTTTCTTTCTGTTAAGTCTCCAAGAGAGATTTGGAATATTAGAAAATAACTGGTCACTCAAAAATGTTGTTTGAAGCGACTTTATGTTTTAGGAATAAGTGCACATCCGTATTTCCTATTTCCAGCATGAATAAAAGAAGAGGGAAGTGGGAGAGAAGGAAATATTCAAATCTTTATTTTATTTAATAATGGCATCCAAACCCAAGAGCATTGTTATATTGTTATAAATTGTTTTTATTTTGTTATTATTATTGCCAGTCTTCTTCTGAGCCAAGTTTATAATTAAATTTTATTATAAGTATCTGCATATAGGAAAAAAACCAGTATCTATAAGATTCAGTACTATATGTGCTTTCAAGCACCCACTGAGGTCTTGGAATCTATCTGCCATGAAGAGAGGACTTCTGTAAACATGTGTGCATGGTCAAGGATCCCTTTCATGAGGCCATTTGTGGCAAAAGAGCTGCCTTGGGTCAGACCCAGGAGACTCCAGCAACCTTGTTGCCCATCCTTCAGCCTCAGTTCTTTTTCTGCAGCATACAGTTGCCTCTGCTATATGATATGCATTGCTAGGACTGACACAATATGAATATTGAGAGCTCATGACAACTCAGGAGCCCCCGTCTCTGCTTATTGACACACAGAAACTTCTGGAAATATGTTCTCTATTTCCTATTGTTTTGGAGAGATATGTATTTTTTATTGCAAAGAAAGCTTTATAGTTTTAGTTTCTTATTCAAGATAATCCTTACACCTGAATCTATCTCAACACCAAGTTGTAAAAACAAAAAGCAAAACAAAACCCCAAAAAACAACAATAGGAGTTGATTACCTCAATTATAGCCCTACAAATGAGAGTACCACAAGACAGGCAGATGAAGGAGCCTCTATTATCTAACCTAGTTTAGAATTAGCATAATCTACCTCCTTTTTCTTTGTCCTTAAGGCAACATTTTCCCTTACTTGATTTGATTAACTAAATGGCCTGCTTCTTTGGATGATGAAAAAATTTTCATCTTCTGTTGAGAAATGATAGATAGCCTTGGCTGAGACTTGTTCTATAATTTGTGTTCTTCATTCCAAATGTCTTAGATCTTTTGACTAATATCTATAAAACTTTTTATTTCCTTCCATCATTTGTCTGTTCTGTATTCTCCATCTCCTACTAATTCACTCCTCATCAGAAGAAACAAAGCGGATTCTAACCATTATTCCTTTGTGAGTTGTATTATAATGTCAGCACAATCCTTTTTTAACATCCAAAACTCAAAGGCTTATTTTTAAGAGTGTGAATCTGTCTAGACTAAAAATCTCAAAGCAGCCCCAGAATCTAGAGAAAAAAAAATTTAATGTTCTTAGAAATGTTATTTAAACTTAAAGATAATTTATGTGATAATAATCCCAAATGTTTATCCTGATAGCTTCTACACATATTTTTCCAGAAACAAAATGGGTTTCCACAGAAATGACATTAAAGGTGGTGCTGAGGATCCTAGGGTAGCTCACAAAGGACTGTGTAACCTTCAGTGAGTCTGAACCCCAGTGTTCTCCTGCTAGTGGCTGGGGCCCTAATGACAAAAACTCTAATGACAAGGGAATGGAATCATCTTAGGGCCCAGGGCAGCCTCTTGACTGCCACCTTCTCCTTTTGCCATAACTTCCCCATTCTATCTTCCTGGGATTTCTCCCCACCTGATCATTTTCAAGCCACTGCCCAATCAGTCTTTCCTTCCACCAAGTCCCAGCTAGGAAATCTTCCATGATTTCTCGGAACCAATCAAACTGAGACAGGACTTCAGACTCCTCCACTTCTGCTCTCAAGCCGCATTTCCATTCTCCATTAGTAACCTCTCCCCTCATCAAATATCCCTGTTGATATCCAACTGGACCACACCCAGTTTCCCAGGCATCATTAGAGGTTTCATTCCTTCCCTTCATCTCTGCCTGTTGTTCTCTCCCATCCTTCAACACACAGTCTGTGAAGTCTTTCAGAATCTTCAGAGATGATCAGAAATCTCTAGAGTTTTTGAAATAAATTTCACATGCATTATTCCCACTCTGTCTTGCATTCACTCAACAAATAGCAAAAGGCTTTGTTGTCCTCATGGTATTCTTTAATTTAAAAAAATAAAAGGATATTTGAGCAACCAATCAAGGGAAAATCAGAAAACATTGGTTTCCTAAATTTATTCTAGTGACTTTTGTTTTGTTTGCTATGATTCCCACTTACAAAGATGAGGAGAGAAGTTGAATGCCATGGGGTCACAAGACTGGTTCTGTTTTACTCTCTGATGATTCAGAAACTTCCTAGTTACTTTCTAGGTCCAGTGGTCTTGGAAACTACCTGGGGAGAAAGAGCAATGGAATTCCATGTTCACTTCATACCCATTTCAAAAACAATGAAACATACATTTGTATCAGTTTGTTTCCATTTTTTTTTTAATTGTGAAAATCCTCTCTGGGAGAGTTAAACCTCATTTAGATTGTGTTCATTCAGTTAATGAAATGACATCTTGCTGGGACTTATAATAGAAAATAGGATTTCTGGAGAAATAGGTAGAGCAAATCCCAGCTCTGATGGTCTTAAAGAGAATTAGCTCACTTGTGGAAAATTCAAAGGAGACCCTCAGGATTGATATGAGCCAGAAGATTTTGAGGTCTCAGGTTTGTAGCTTGATATTTTTGAAAGCTCTTGACTTTGTCTGTCTCCCTGTGCAAGCTTTGCCCTTATGGGCTCTCACCTTGACCTCATGAATTTTGACCCCATTGAAGCAGGAAGGCCACCAAGAGGTCCCAGGGCTATGTGCTTTCTTGGTTCCTGGGGGTTGGGTGAGATCTTTTCTTTCCCTACTCACTGAACAAAATTCTGAACTTCTCTCTGATTGGACCAGATTCAAATTATATCACATCTAAAGCTCTCTCCATTCCAGAAGGAAACTCTGATTGGTTGAAGAGCATCCAAGGCACACCTCTGAAGCTGGGGGTATTGTTGATCCTACCCAAACAGCATGGGTATTGCTGTAGCTAACACTATGTCCATTCAGACTGGTTTGAAAGATGGAACTGATGGGAGGCTTTGAGTAACCACAGGGCAACATGAAGTCACTGTATGTCACGTTCCCAGCAACTTAAACACTCAAACCTGCCCACCCAGGGATGCCACCTGTCACATTGCTCATGACTGAAACACTCAGGGTCACTCCAAGGGAACTAGGGTGAGCAAAATAACCACACAAGACACAGAAATACCTTTTTCATTGGGCGTGTTGTGATGGCTCCTCTGACCTTAGGGGTCCACAGAAAGAGAGTGAGTGAGTGCATTCTGACCCCTTTTATTGAGGAGAAGCCATTCAAATGAGGCAAGGGGTCAGGTCAAGTCTAGCTTCATGATATCTGCTGTTAGCAGGTTGACTGACATCTAGGAAGGTGACACCCAAGGGCAGAGTAACAGAAGGGCACACACGAAGGGCCTTTCCGTGGAACATTCTATCCCAAACAGGGCAAGGGGTAATATCACAAAGGAACAGGTGAGCGTAGCTCAACCCATGGGGCTGCAGGAAGGCACACCCATGCACAAAGACACATTTGGTTGCATTATTTCTACCCTCAAGATCCGGGCTACCGTCTTGGCTTCTTAAAAGCAGCCAGATCATGGGGGCGGGGGTGATGACCGACAGTGCCTCAAACCAATCAGGAGAGGAAAAACGCTGGTCACATGATGTGATGGCCTCCCACAACTGGACCTGAAGGTTGAGAAGAGACAGGCAGCTGTTGCTGAGTACTACTATGGGATGGGCATTATTTGTCTAGGTGCTGAGGCTGAGAAGTGAACAACACAGAACAGATCCCTGCCCTCATGGAAATTTATCTGTTTGGGAAGAAAACAAGCAAACAATTAAGTTTGTAAGGTAACTTTCGATTGTGACAAGTGCTACGGAGGAAATAACAGAATGACTTGCAGACATGAGGAGGGGATGCTTCAGGAAAAGTGACTAGAGTTCAGAAAGAACAATGGAGGGCAAAAGAACCCAAATGTTGGCCCTTTCCAGTTTTGCTGAGGGCCTTGGTCAGCTCACTGTCCACTGAAGGCCGTCAGTGCCCAAGGAGAGGTGTCAAGACTCATTTGAGGAACGACAAATCGTGCTTCCCATTCAGCTTGGGCTGTGCAATCCCTGCTAATCCAGATCAGCCTTTCTGGTTCTCCCAGTGTCTTCCCTCCTTTATCCAGCACTTCTTTCCAAAAGATGCAAGGAACTGTAACCAATAAACCCTCACCCACCCAGCACTCCCTACTTTGCCCAGCCCCCTCTTCTAACAGAGCTGCAAGTACAATCTTTAATAGAATTCCCTATTGAATGTGACCTTTCGATTTCCCCACCAAAAAAAAAAAAAAATCACTACTTACTGAAGTTTTCATACTACTGTCATGTAATATTTTGATAATATTTAGTTTGGAATATCCATAGATATGGAATGCCATTTGTACCCTTCCACACATATATATGTGGCTTTAAACTCTTAAAAAACAAATGGAGAGCTGGGATTGTGGCTCCGTGGTACAGTGCTTGCCCAGCATGTGTGAGGCACTGGGTTCCATTCTCAACACTACATATAAATAAATGAATAAAATAGAGCCCATTAACCATTAAACATACATATATTTTTTTAAATGGAATTGGGATTTTTTTCCTCATGGATTTATATATATCAATAAATACATAAGGCCTGTTTGATGTTTGCTTCACTGGAAATGAAACTATCCAGATGAAGGATTCTTAAGATGAAAATATTCTTTCATGTACATAATTTGCTGAAGTGCGGAGAAATATTGACATTGTTAGGTACATCAAGGAGTTTGAGAGGACTTTTTGTTTTGTTGTGTTTTTGGCAAGGGGATAACTCGTGACTTTATGTTTTTGAACAGAAATGATGTTGGTCTGTGGTTTTTAATGGTTTATTGTAAAGTATATTTGAATTTTCTTGTTTCTTAGTCCATGCATCAAAAGTCAAGTTGAAGGGAGTAAAAAGTCCCCGTTCTGTGTGTGTGCGTGCACTGGTGTGTGGCCTATATCATTTTTTAAGACTGAAATTAGGTCTGAGAGCATTAAATACAATATCCTGTTACTTAGAAAATATTAAAGACTGTTTGGCTGACATTGACCATATGGCACCAAATAGCGTGTTTATAACTTGACCAAGACATTCATAGAGTAGATGGCAATGAAATAGAAATAAACAAGGTAAAGCTAAAAAGGAAAAACAAAAGACAAGGTGAAACATATTAAATGTTAAATAATAGCAAGTGTGGCTGTTTGGAAGTAAAAAAAAATTACCTGACGAGCTGTCTGTCAAGGTTTTCTGTGAGCTGTTCCCCTGCCTCCAAATTATAAGCAGAAGTTTCCCGTGGTGTTCTGTTCATGGTGTGTGCCTGACGCCATGAAGTTAAGGACCATCCTGGGGATGTTAATCTCATGCTGAAGGGCAACGCACTCAGAATTTAAACATCTTGTTGTGATTAAGCATTTAAGGTTTAATATTTCATTTGTGAAGTTTTATAGAAATTGTTTATAAATCTCATTGAGGAAGATGCTAAAGAGCCATTTTCTTCTCCCTGTCCCTTTCTTACCCTGTAAATGAAACCTGACACATGCAAATTGAAATGTTTACTATTTGGTAATTATTTTAATAACAAAAGAATGTTGTTGCTTTGCAGAATTTTTTGTAACAGTTTAAATCAGGACTTTAGAACCTCTTTGGTTCAACTCTCTTAATGCTTGGGACAATGTTTTTTGGATACACATATACCTTTAGGATCCACACTTGTCACTGTTTGTGGGGCTGAAATCACAAGAAGTGTTAGAAGGCCCTGCCTTTGTCTTCCTCTGAAGAGCCTGTGTCAGCTGTGTCCCCTCCCTCATTATGAATTCAACTCATGTAGGGAAGGGCACATTCACTGAGTACAGCTCTGTTGCTGCTGTTCCCAGCTCCATTACTTCTGTTAATAGTGCCACCATTCCCTAAGTCACCCAGGTTTAAGTCCTCAGTCATTCTTGACGTTGACCCTTCTTCTCTCTTACCACCTTAGCTGCAGGGAATATGGTTTTACCAGCACAACATTCCTATCAGTTTCTTCTTTCTGTTGGAGAATTAACATGGCACTTTGCCAGGAAACAGAAAATTTGATTTAAGGTAATTTCCTAGAGCCTTGTGTTTGGAAAGATGCTAAGGTCATAGGTAAATTCTTAGTAAGAAATAGGTTAGCAGTATGCTTCTGTCCCTGTAACAAATGCCTGAGATAATCAACTTATAAAGAGAAAAGGTTCACTTTGGCTCACAGTGTTAGAAGTTTCAGTCCATGAGTTGTTAGCTTTATTGCCTTGGATCTGGGTGTGCATGTGTGTGACAGCACATCATGCAAAGGCTATACTGTGTAGCAAAACTGTCTCCTCATGACTAGGAAGTAAAAGAGGGAAGAGGAAGAGAATAGAGTCCCACAATCTCCTTGAAGGGCATGCCCCCAATGGCCTGCAGACCTCCCACCAGATCTCATCTCCCAAAGAGCATTGTGGACTGGGGAGTTAGCCTTTAACACATGGACCTTTGGAGGATCTTCCAGATCCAAACTAGAGCATGCAGTGTCTTTGTTCTAAAGAAAGAAAATAGTTAATAGAAACCACAAATGTGTTGCAAGTTTTGTCATGAATGAAGCCTTGGATTTTGGAATGAAGGACACCTGGGTTTCATCCTTGATTCCAAAACTTGCCCTTTGATCATGAGCAAGTCATTTAACTTCATTTAACTTTAGAGTCTCCTTACAAGTCCAACAGGAATCATTGATCAACTTAAACTGAATCAAATTAACTTGAACTGTAGGGTATTTATTAAATACTTGTAAGCAAATCTAAATTTTGTCTTTGACTCTCTTAAAACAAATAACATGCAATATTCTTCAAAGTATTACACAAAGCCTGAATAACTCTATTATGTTCTATTTCTTCAGCCAACACCCTATCTCACACTCATTACCTTGTCATCAAAAAGTTAGCTTCTTTCTTATTCTCCACCCAATGCTCCCTCAGGAAAAAAAAATATTCTGTATAGTAAAAAAAAATATATTCTCTTATCCTGCTCTTTCCCAGTTCCTGTGTCCATGTAGCAAGTCATTCCTACCAGTGAGCGATCTCCTGCCTATTTCAGTGTCTGATCCCAGCCTCTCCCTTCAGAGGCATAGAGCTCAGTTGGCCAGGTCTGAGGACGAGGGTGAAGGGAGCAGGGGTCAGGGAGGCTGGGCCCAGGGTCTCAGGAGGGGAAGGAAAGGTCTTTGAAGGACAGCACAAGGAGGCCCAAAAGAAGCTCGCTTCCAGCACCAATCTCTGGTCTCTTGTCTTCTAAAGTTCTACCCTACTTCCACCCCCACAGCCTCCCCACCTCCTCCGTCTTACCTATTCTGCCTTTTCCTACTTATGCCTCCTCTGTTTTATCTTTCAGTTTTCATCTCCCTATTTAAACCATAACATGGAGCCGAAGTATATATTTATAATCTGCTCTGTTTGCTAAATTAATTTTACATCCCATGTTCTTAATTTTGTAAGTGAGAGAGAACATTTCCTTATTTCTTGTTTCTTCTCATTCTCTCAACACCCACCTTAAAAAAAAAAAATAAGCACTTGAGTTTTTTCCTTTTGCTGAGTATTTGCTGAGTTTTTCCTTTCCCTGTGTCTTAATAGTTCTCATGGAAGAAAATCTTTCCTATTCCTGTCCAAAAAAGTGACCTTGGCTCCTGCCTTTCAGTTAGAACTTTATTAATAAAATCTTCATTTCCATGTACTATAAAGCAGTGATTCTCAGCGGGAGGCAATTTTGCTCCCCAGGAAATGTTTGCTCCCCAGGGGACCATTGTGGAGACATTTTCCGTGGTTTCCGAGTAAGGCTGGTATCAATAGCATCTGGTGGATAGAAGCCAAAAACTCTGGAAAACATCCCCCAATGAACAGCCCCCCACAACAAAGAATATTCAGCCCACAATACCAAGGTATGAAGGTTAACATCCCTGCTATAGAGCAGAGTAAACCTGTAGAGAGCTCAGAAGGAAAGCTTGGTGAGTAGTTTTTATAAAAGTACTTATTTAGTTGAAACTCAAACCCCTTAAAGCTAACGGAATCGTATTTATCTTCTTTGCCCCATGACTGCATTTCTCTAGCCACGTATTATATTACCTAAATTATTTATATAATTCCATTGCTTACATTCAAGGATTCCTTCCTTTTTATGTATATGAGCTTTACCTCATTTTAATTCTTATGACATATTCTCCCAAGGTATTGTGTGCTAATTAAGAAGGAAAACAGTAAATGTATTTAATACTATTTGTAAAAGAATATATATGATTTTAGAGAAAGCTGAAAATATTTGACTTTTTTAATTTGTAGTTTTAAAAAATGCCTACCACATGTTCTCTTGAAATGACTTGTAAAATTTGCTCCATATTTATTCTTTGGGAATTTGATTATACAATTTGCTGTGTGTCCATTTTTCCCAAAGTATTAGTACATCTAAGGTAAATTTAATTGAAAAACAGCCCTTTGATGTAGAAAGGCAGACACATCTTTTCCAAGAGTGTCCTTTTGTCTTCATTTATATAAGCCCCTTTTTTTTTTCAAAATTAATATTACTCGAAATATTCATTTGGTCCCCTCCTCACCTTGTCATTCCTTATAAGCTTCCAAGCTTCTAAGTTATGGGCCAGTGACCAGAATGGAGGAGTGATAAATTATGAAGTCTGACTACACATGAACAGCATTCAGGGTTGTAGCTAAAATGTGCACAAGTTAATCTGACACGTACTTAATGATTTACATATTCATCACTGTGCTGCACGGTAATTAGGCATGTGGTAAGCAGTCTTGAGAAATTGCTGTAATTAGTATTCCTTCTTCACAGCCAAACCACATTTTTATAAGATCACACCCCTACCCCGCTTGATTAGGCAGTTCTCCAGTGCCTGTAATCGGTGTCAGAGTTGATAGTGTCCCTTGGATAGTACTGCATACACTTTATGTGTACTTTATCTTTCTCTCTCTCTCTCTTCTCTCTCTCTCTCTCTCTCTCTCTCTCTCTCTCTCTCTCTCTCTCTCTCTCTCTCTCACACACACACACACACACACACACACACTTTTTTTCCATTCACACATATACTGAAAGACAAACTCTCTCTCATTATCTGGGGGCTTGAGAATATTAGGACAGAGGAAATTATTAAGATCAATGACCCTTTTTATCATCATTTTGATAACCAAATGATCCTTCTTGTTTGGGGAAAGGGAATGCGCAAACTGGAACCTGAAGGTGTTTATGAAGGTGTTCACCCTCATAAACAGAACATAGTTTTCTGCCTAAATTTAAGGAATTGAAATGCTGTGTTCTAAAGCACAAGAACTTAAGAACGGTAGGCGGACTGTGGCACACAAACAAAACAGGACCAGCCCACCAGCCATCCAAGAGAGTCTTGTGGTTGGGGCATCAGGTGTCCCCACAAAACCTCGTTAGGGGATGCAGGAATGTTCAGCGGAAAATGATCGGATTGTGAGAGCTGTACTGTCATGAGTGAATGAATTCATTTGATGGATTCATAATTTGAATGGACTTCTGGGTGCTAACGTGGGCAGATGGGGCTTGGCTGGAAGAAGTAGGTCATAGGGCGTGCCCTTGGGGATTATATCTTGTCCCCAGCTCCTGGAGCTTGCTCTCAACTCTGCTTCCTGGTTACCACTAGCTGAGAAGCCTTCCTCTGCCATGCCCTTCCGCCATGATGTTCAGCCTCACTTCAGGCTCAGCCATGGAGTTGGCTGCGCATGGACGGAACCTCTGAAAACCTAAGACCAAAACAAACTTTTCCTCCTTCAAGTTGTTCTCGTCAGGTATTTTGGTCATAGTGATGAAAAACTGACTAATGAACCCACCCAGAACTGCCCTGTGCTTTCTACCCATTAACACCTGGGTGAATTTTAAAATGATAATTCACAATAACTTTTAAACCAACTAGGTGGTACTATGTTTTTCCATTCAGTGTTGTTGCAAACATGCTAAAATACTGAGACCACAGATAAGTTTATTTTTTTTTCTTTTTCATCAAAACACATAATTGAACGTATTTGGGGTACAGTGTGTTGATTTGTGTGTACAATGTGTCTGTCCAGTCCTATGGGGTGATGAGCCTTTCCATCGCCTCATTTCTGTGTTTGGTACCTTTGAACTTCTCTCTTTTTAGTTCAGTTCTATTTATGGATGAAATCTTTGTGGCCTAGGAAGTGTTTACTGCCAATGTCTCATTCATTAGTAACAGCAAGTCTTTCAGACATTTCTTTACACACACACACACACACACACACACACACACACACACTTACAAGATGTAACTAAATAGCTTCCCAAGGACTAGGGTAATGAGAAATATGTTTCATCTTTTTGGCAAGCTTTTCCTAGAAGACAGGACTCTGAAGACTATTTAGCCAGCCATTAAAGAGAGTTCTGACTTTGGCCTATTTTTCAGGATAAGACGTTTATAGGCATTTTGTAGTTCCAGGAAATAATCTTGTATCTGTAATTAGGACTTATTTAGGCTTCATAGACTTTCGGTGTGTGTTCAAAGTAGACCTTTTAGAAGCATCAATGAAAAGGAATCAAAGAAAACTGAACCAAAAGAAAGTGATTAACCTAATCAGCCACATATGGCCAGGGCTGTTTCAGATCATATATTATAAATCCAGATATTTAATGTTTTTATATATATATCTGAAGACCTTAATCATATTAATGCTTTTTCCTGTTTTGAAAGTGATGGTCTCTTAATTCCTAGTGAAATTTAATTAGTGTAATTTTAAATATTGATGTGGAAAATTAAAATGTTTAAGATACAGTAAACTAATCCTCTGAGTACTTGAACTTCATCAAGTATACCCTTCTGCATCAGGAGTGTATATTTCTACAGTGGTGTTTGTTTCTGTTTTTATAAGTGAGCTGATTTAGAATTTCCATGTTTTAACTTACATGAGGAGGGTGGTGTGCTTAAACCACTCCTTACCATCAACCAACGAAATTCCCAAAATTCTCAGCTAGTTATAAAACTTGCTTGACATGCGACATTAAATATGTGTATATTTCTCATTTCTTCCCTGATTTAATAGGTCATTTTTTTTTTGTACCAGGGATTGAACTCAGGGACACTCTACCACGGAGCCACATCCCCAGCCCTGTTTTGTATTTTTATTTAGAGACAGGGTCTCACTGAATTGCTTAGCACCTTGCTTTTGCTGAGGCTACCTTTGAACTCATGATCCTCCTGCCTCAGCCTCCCGAGCAGCTGGGATTTTAGGCAATAGGTCACTGTTGATAACAACAAAGTTCTAGAATATGCCTTCTTGTGACTGTTTGCCGTAGCCAGAGCAGTACTGCCCAAGTATCATTCTGCATCTTGGCTCCTGCATCCCTTCCGTATTCTGTGAACTTGTGCAAATTGGCTTCACTCTTCCTCACACTCTGTCTAAGCTAGCCAGTTCTGCCTCACCCTGGGCCCCGCTCTGTTCCTCTTACAGAAACTGGACAAGGCAGGCACCCCTCATCTCCCATCACATGACCACATTCCTCTGGCTGGTTTCCTTGCCTTACCTTGCACTCTGCAATCTCTCCTCTGCATCCCTTCCTAGTGTTCTCTAAAATTCGATTCTCATCAAGTCTGAAATATTTTGGTAGATGGAAGAGACTCCTTACCACTCTTTCTTCATCTTCTTTAAATGGTCCCAAAGACCCTCCATCCTCTGACCCCCCTGGACTCCTGCCTCTCCAGACTCCTCTTCCTGCCCGGCTCAATGATGAAGTGTGGCTAGCCGGTCCTCACGCCACACACTCTGTCCCGCTCTTGGCCAGGCTGTTCCATAGCTTGGGGCTTCTACTCTACTCTTCACCTGGCTTATAACTTACAGTCTTTAAAATTGACAGTTTTTACATCTTTTGTGAACCTCACCTGATTTACCCATGCCCAGTTGGTTCTCTGTTGTCTGAGTGTGCAGGACCCCCTGCACACATCTCTGTCTTCTACCCCAGCCCACTAATCATGGTGAGATGACCTGAGCATGGATTTGTTCCTCCCCTCTTCTAAAGGTTTACCTACACTAAGCCCATACCCTTTTCCTCCTGGCATTGCTGGTGCCGAGTGCGTAAGAGATGCAAGACAAGAACTTCTTTGTGGAGCCTTACAAGATTTCCCCACAAACATTGCTGTTTTCTTCTGTGTAGAAGAAAATAGGTGATCCTTACTCATTTTTGTCCTATTTGTCTAACAGCATGTTTTTAAGATTTCACCTACTTTTTGTTGTGTCTACATATAGTCTAGGCAAAATCTTTCAGAAAATTGTGCATTCCAGAAATACATTTCATCAATTTTCTACCCTGTTTAAAATAATTGGGGTAGGAGGACTGGGATTAAATCCAGGGGTAATTTACCACTGAGCTACATCCTCAACCTTTTCTATTTTTTTGAAGGTCGCTAAGTTACCCTTGCTGTCCTCAAACTTTCAATCCTTCTGCCTAAACTTTCAACATCTGTGGGATTACAGGCATATACCACAGCAGCAGGCTAAAATAAATATTTAAATATCTCTTTCCCTTAGGGTATACATGTTTAATATTTTATCCACAGTATTCTTCTGAATGATGTCAAAATAAAGCGCTTCTCTTGTATTCTTCTAAGGTTATTGGAAAGAGAAAAAGAACAATGTTTGTTAAGGAGAGTTTTAAGGTTCTCTTGGAAAAAAATTCACAGGGAGATCAATGTGGTATTTGTAGAATTTTCATAAAGTTTGTATTGGCAGTGGTAGATGTAATAATCCATTTTTCCATTAAAATTGATTTTTTACTTACACTGGAAAATGTATTAAGAATTGTGAAAGTCAGTTTATTCTTGTTTATACACTGCAGTCTATCCCTAATATTTGCTAGACTGTATGCATACTGAGTTATAAAGATCACTGTAAAGCAATTGCTTTCACTTACAAAATAGTTGTTTTACTTTGTTCTTCTCTAAAATCTTGACATAAAATAACTCATAGAAATAGCTGCCTACATGCCATAAATGTAAGATGTGACTAATCATTTCTGATATCATTTAAGGAAGATAATGTACTTAGAGCAAGTGGGAATAAGAGTAGTGTGTGCATTGATTATACAAGGACCTCATGTACTTCAAGCAGATACAACTTAGAAAAATATACCTACATGGTAACTTAAATGGGATTAATCCAATACTGAATACTGTCCCAAAGAACCATGAAAACATCTAACCATAATTCTTCTACTACTGTTCATATTTATAAAGGTAAATTAAAAATAATTCTGAATAATCAAATCATTTAGAAATCCACCCAAGGAATTTTCACCTGAAGTTTTTTTTTTCTTTCCTGGAAGAAAAATATGCATACAAGGCTATTTAAATATGATTAACTCTCTAAGCATGCTCAGTTCAGAGTCCTTCTTCTGACTAATCATATTTGAAAATGAAGGTCGCTGACTCTGAGAACTGAGAGAGGAAATGCTGCTGAAATCTGAGCTCCTACCCATCTTCTCTTTGACCTCTCTGCTCCTCCCACCTGCACACATGCATGGTGGGCCTGGGAGGGAAGAAGAATCACTAAGGAAGCACTGGGTGTACATGTGTGGCCAGGGCTCTGCAGTTCCAGCCCACTTTGTGTTATGATCCTCTCCTGTGCATATTGGTAACTCTGCCCTTCCTCCTGCTGTGCCCTCTTGTTCTGAATGCCTACTGCTAGGCCCAGCTCAAGTACCAGAATATGTGCAGTGCATATTAACATCCCCCAACCCTTATCCCCAGACTGGAGCAATCTCCTCATTCCTCCTCTGGGTAAGGTGCCAGCGTAGGGTGCCAGTTCTACTCTGTGGTTTTGCCATCAGTCTATACCAAGTGCAGGTTTGGCTCAGATGCCATGTGGCTGTGTGGCCCTGGCAAGTCCCTTGCCATTCGGAGCCTTAAGTTCTTCTTTAAAATGGAATCACACTTGTGCCTAGCTTGAAACATTGAATAGTAAGATTGTGTCCATAAAGAAATTAGCATAGGACCTGGCACACGGAACTCCTCAAAGAATTGTAGCTATTGGATGGACTTTGTTGAAGTGGTTGTGTGTCTTTCTTCTTTACAGAGATGTCATTTTACACACACACACACACACACACACACACACACACACACATATACAGTATCTGACATGGAGTCGATGATCAAGAAATATTTGCTTAGTATATGAAATAAGTTTCAAGTGGCAGTTGTGAGTGAACAGCGGGAATTTTCCGAGTTTTTTTGGAAAAGCTGCTTGTCCTGACACCTTCTTTCCTTGTGTCTCCTGGAGTTCCTGTTATCGTTAGTAGTTCAGACCTCTAGAAGGAGACTACCAAGATGCGGCAGATGTCTTTGTTTGGGGCTCATTTCTTCATTCAGCACTCATTCTAAAGTCCTCCAGGGCTCCTCCTGTATGTCCAGGCACAGCTTTCCATCTGAAAGGCAGGTCCCGTCACACTGCTGAAAGTGAATCTATCTGTGCGTACTGTCACAAAGAGAGCGGAGTCCGTGTTTTACCATATTTCTTATGTCTCTTTCTTTGTCTGGGCTATCAGGGGCTTTTCATTTATCTTTCCAGTCAAGAAAATTTTCCTTGAATCACCCATGGCTATTTATCTTAAGCTAAAACTTCAAAATGAACAAGTAAAGATACTGAGGTTATTTACTGGTCAATGTCACATTATGGAACAGAGTAATGAGACGTGGCTAGAGCAGAAACTGCCCACAGAAGAGCTCAAAGGAGAATAAAAACCCTGCATGAACTGTGAACTCCTTGAGGGTCCTAGATCCTGCTGGGTCCTCCTGAATACTGAGAACATTTGTTTAATTGTTGAGTCACTGTCTGTTGGATACTGATACCTGAATCACATTTTCCAGAATCTAAAACACAGAAGCACCTTACAATATGTGAGTAAATGGTTAGGAAAACTTGACAATGTTTTCCCACTTATGTATGTTAAGAATGATTCTACTAAATCCAATTAATTTTAAAGGTTTTTTTTTTTGTTCTTCAGTGACTCATTTCAGATTTGTTGAAAGGGAAAGATGTTTTACCTTGATTTTGACTCATACTCTGGGGGGATTAAGGATTTAGTGACTAAAGTTAACTGTCATCAAAGCGGTTGGAAATAATTAATAACACCTATAGTTTTATTCTTTGTATTACTTTGTGATGGAAAATCTTAAAGAGAAAAAAAATGTAGAAAGCAAAAAAGTCTACCGTGAATAATCAGTACAGGTATTTAAGGAGAGAGGTGAAACGGATTTTCTAAGAAATACCGATTGCATAATATGGTGTGTCACATTTTCCTAAGGAGGGCACACAGTAGAACCTAAGAGTCTCTTATGATATAACTCAGCTGGCAGCAGCAAACACCAATTCTGTAAATCATTCGAGGCTATTTCCCTGATGCTCAAATCCACACTGCCCAGCATCTACATTGAGGTAGAACTTTATAACCCTTGGGGTCAGAAAACAATGAAGACAGAAGGGAGGTTTGGAAAATCCCCCTCCATCCCCCATCCCCCATCCCCCACAACCAAGAAAGTAAAATAGGGAAAAGGGAGAAAAGACAAATGATAAAGGGAAGGTGTAGTGTCTTAGAAGATGGGAACTTGAAAACCTCTTTCCTGATGGGAGTTGCTTCCTTGCTGGTGTGGAAATGCCACAGACATGTGGTGACAAACCATCGGACTTTATTTTGCACACAAATCTACTTAAAACACACCGTGATTTATTTTTTACAACAGCTTTATTGAGGTATGATTCATGTTCAATACATCTCGCCCACTTACAGTGCACAATTCAATGATTTTTAGGATATTCACAGAATTGTGCGACCGTCATTACAATCAATTTTAGAACATTTTTGTCACCCCAGAAATAAATCCCATACCCATTAGCAGCCCCATAATTCACTTTTATTCAAACATAAAAAGAAAAATTTGATATTTATAAACCTGGATTCACAATATAGTCATTTTGTTTTACAAAAGTACTGTTATAATTACAGTTAAAACAACCATGACTTCTTATAGCTCTTACCAGGAAATAGTAACATGAAAGTTTGGAAGGTTTTTTTGAAAATTATAGATAATCCAGTTTGGCTATTTGTCAATATATATTTTTTTAATTCATAAAATTGAACATTGTAGGCTGTTTCCTTGGAACAAACTCGACTGTAGAGTCTACCTAATTCAAATGCACTCTTGGTCATTTCTAATAACCTATAATGTCACCCACTTAATGAGAACATACCTTGAAAATACTTTGTGACCTTTTGTTTACATATCCTATGGAATCATCTCTTTTTAATAATTATTTCCAAGGACCTACAAAATAAAATGTTGACCAATCAGAATGCAAAACAACTAATTCTATATGGCAAAACATTTTAAAAATTAAAGTCAGAAGATGAAGAAAAAAATACTAGTCAGAGAATGTGATCTACAAAAAACTGAATTTCAAAATATCTGAAGAATGTTTGCCAATCAATAAAGATAAGGCCAAGCATGGTGGCTCACGCCCGGAATCCCAGCATCTTGGGAGGCTGAGACAGAAGAATCACGAGTTCAAAGCCACCTCCAGCAAAAGCAAGGTGCCAAGCAACTCAGTGAGACCCTGTCTCTAATAAAAAATACAAAATAGGGCTGGGGATGAGGCTCAATGGTCCAGTGCCCCAGAGTTCAATTCCTGGTACCCATCCCCGCAAAAATAAATAAAGATAAAGACAAACAACAGAAAAAAATGGATGAAGGACCTTAATTGTTTATAAGAGAAAAAATCTAATTCACTTATTAAACATATAGGAGGGAAGTTTTCAATTCACCAATTAGTAAAGAAATGTAAATTAATGAAACAGTGAAATCCCATTTTTACTCAACAGATAAAGAAAGTTCTGAAACCAGAGAGAAGCTCAGTCTCATACAAAGTTAATGAGAATGTGAATAGTGCCAAATAATACCAATCTAAAAATTTTAAAGGCACATCTGTCTTTTATCATTTATTCAACATCTCTGTCTCTACAATTTTTCCCCAAAAGTATATGAAGGTTTACAGCAGTTTATTTATAATCATAAAAATCTAGAGGAAAAAGTAAAAGCCATCAGTAGAAATCTAGCTAAACAAATTATGATACATATGTTTAAAGAAATACCTTACTGTCACTAATAAGAATTAGGTCAATTTACATTAGTTAATATGGTAAATTGTTAAATATGCATTTTTAAATGGGGAAAAATAAAGGTATCAAAATTATATATCACGTTAAATACAAAAGAACACAACCAAGTATGTATGCAATATGTATTGATGCATATTTTTGTATGCTTATAGATGCACTGACTTTTGCAGGATGGGTGGTGGTGGGATGGGTACTAGGGATTGAACTCAGGGCACTCAACCACTGAGCCACATCTCCAGCCCTGTTTTGTATTTTATTTAGAGACAGGTCTCACTGAGTTGCTTAGTGCCTCACCGTTGCTGAGGCTGGCTTTGAACTCTTTATCCTTCTGCCTTGGCCTCCCAAGCCTCTGGGATTACAGGCATTTGCCACCACACCTGGCCTGCACTGACATTTTATAATAGACATCCCATAAACTCATTATTACCCCTATTTACCACTGGCATGCTGAATGAAGAGTTTAAGGAAGTAAGAGAGAGACAGATTTTTTTCTTTATGTCTTTCTGTACGATTTGAATTGATTCTAGAAAAAATTTCACTTTTAAATTTAAGAACATTTTCACATTTCAAAAGCAATACTTGTATATTAGAGAAAATTAGACAAGTATTAAAATATGAAGAAAAAAATGCATTGACCTGGCAGGAGTCCTTAAAACCTGTCCATAGACATCCTTTTGAAATGTTTCATTGTATACACATGCACCTATCCTCTCTGTTTAATAACTTGCTTTTCTTATAAACATTTCATGTCATTAAATATTCTTTTACAGTATATATCATTATTAATGGACTATTGTAGCTACAATACATTTTTTTTCTTTGTTTCCTTTATGAATAGAAAAGAAAAGATTTGGGAGAAAGCAGTAATCAAGGTGATAAAAAAGGTTTATAAAAATAAGAAGAAGTGTTAGAGATGAGGTTTGGGCAGTGATTCAGGGAATTGAAACTCAAGTTCCTTCATAAGAAAAATGATGGAAAAAATCAAAATCACACAAGATGTCTTCTGCTATATTCCTAACTTAAAAGTAATTTAAATAATTAAAATTTTTATCAGGTACATGACGTGTCAAGGATGAAGAAACCAAGATTATTCGTTCTAACAACAAAAGCATACTTTAAAAAATTATCTAAATAAACCTCCACTAATATTTTTGGAAAGGAAAATAATCCTTTTCATTTGAAACTGAGCATCGTTGAACATGGCTTGACACTTCATTCTTTGTTTTGGAAATAAAGGGCCAAATTTGGCCCCCCCCCCCCGTCCCCCCCCAAAAAAAATATATATATTTACCTTGCGATTTACTTACAATTGAATTTGCCATAAAAATATAAGTTTACCTTGCAGTTTACTTACAATTTCAATTAATTGAGTAAATATTTGAAGATTTGAACTTCAGTTGTCTACTGAAGTCATTTTGTGAATCTTTTGGCTAGAGATGGGTGGATTGAATAATGCCTCTGTGGATTGCCATCATGACTCATTTGTTTGATGGCTGAGGGCCAAATGCAAATCAAATATCATCTGATTCAGGAGGTCTGGCTGCAAATCAACTATAATATCTCCCTTCTAACCAGATCCTTTTCACTGAAAGACCACAATCCCTCCCAAATCCTATATACTGTCATATTAGATGTCCGCCTGCATATGATGACAATATTTATTAGTCTTGAAATGCTATAACCCAGGACTTACATAAGTACTGCATGGGGAATTCATTTCAAGCCACATTTGACCCTTGTTGTAAAGGTGATCTTCAAATAGATTTAAGGGAAATAAATCAAGTTTTCAACCCAAAGTCTACTTTCTCCTAATAAAAAAGAAAAGAGGCTTTAGATGTTTCCAACCTTTTTCTTCACTTCAGAATTGAAGATTAATCACATGGAGCCAGAAATTTAATTTAATGCCTGTCATTTGGAATAGAAGGGGAAATAGATAAATGGCTTATAAGGAGGGTCCTTTAAAATTAAACTATATAATCAAGCATTTTATTAATCTGAAGGATACTTCTCAGTAAAAGGAAAGTCAAGTAACAGGATGAGTCTGAGAAACAGGATAATATTACACTTTTTGGCAAAGTTAAGAAAGAAAATTCTAAGTTTTTAGAGTAAGACACCCAGAATTATCTACCAGAATTGTCTTACTCTTACAATGTCTCCCTTACCTTGCATAAGTGTGGAAGAATTGAGAAGGAAGAAGTTGTTTAGAAATTACTTGACTCCAGAACTTTGTCATTCATAAATTCTCATCCAGCATATACTTTTTTGGTATATTTTTATGTCCTGAAAAAATAGCCAAGCTACATAGTGATTAAATTATGTTTATGAAATCATAGGTCATTGTCCCCTTGGGTTTTCACATAATGAGAAACTAGAAGTTCTCCTTTAAAAATGACGACATGTTGGCCCCTCTCCCCAAACCAGAATTTCCAAATTTCCCATTTGTTCATCGTTCTTCCCCTTTACTGGCAGTGCTTCCTTGAAAGTGACATCAGCTGGAAGCAAGGTGAAAGGGCAAGGTTGAGAAACAGGTGCAGCCACTCTTGAGGCCTGTGAGCAACCAGATCACACAAACACGCGAGTCCAGCCCAATTCCGAGAAATTCACCAAGGATGCTCTCAAAATGATCTGGCCATTTTCAGGTGTTCACCTCACCTCACTCACTCAAACAGGGCACCCGTGACACCTGGACCACCTGTAATTTCCCCACATTATTACTTGAACATGTAGCGCTATTGACCTGTATGTCACTTAGGGACTGCCAACAGTAGAGAGCAGGGTTTGCTGAAGGAGGCACACTCTCACTTTGCCAAAACCATAAGCAACTCAGAAATATTGCTCCTTTCTGACTGTGCCGCAGGGCAGCATTTAGGAGAAAATGGTATTCAGCTGAGGACAGAGGGCCCCGAAGAATTGAAGGGGGAGTGTCTAGAGAGGAGTTTATAATCTAAGATCTGAGCAAGTGTAGTTCCTGGAACTTAGCTTTGCTTAAACCCGTGAGACTTTGTCTCTGGGTTTTTACAATTTTTTTAATCCTATTTAATCTTTAAATGAAATCACCTAACTTGCTGTTTTCTCTGGAGCAGCAGAAGAGTCAGGAAGCTACCTACAGACTTCACAAAAGCGGTCCTAACACGTGGGCGTTGTCTGGTTCCTGTGCTGAGTTATGAAAAAAAAAAAAAACAGGAAAGATTTATTTCATCCCTGTTTCTGGGGTTCCCTCATGCTGCTTTCTTCAAAGAGTACCCTAGAAACCCACAGGCATAAGTGATTCACAGAAAACTAATTTATATGCAGCACTTAGTGTCGCTGGTGGATCTCCCTGGTGACACTCTTCAGAATGTTCTTAGAAAAGAAGCACTGCTTGGGCAGCATCAATGGGGAACTAACACCCTTTGTTTCTTCAGGGTAGGTACTTCTGTAATACCTCAAGAGTTCATTCATTCCAAAGCCTTCTAATACTTAGAAAAATGTCTAAACCAATGCCGGAAAATGTGGCCGGCTGCCATACTTTTCAGTATCCCCTTGGAGGGAAATCAAGCCTTCTTAAGAACCTGCTTAGCCATTATTATTTAGCTGTCAATGAGGCCTAACAGAACTACTGCTACAATTTTAATTCCTTCCTTTGGGTGGTACTGTTCTTTTAGGTACAGAACCCCTTCATCATCATAATAATTATTTATGATAGAAAAGTAATCGCAAAATACATTCAAAATTTGACTAGTATGCACCATAGAATTATGAGTTTCTCATTGCTTTTCCTTTATAAATCTCTGATTATTTTCATTTCTATATCTTGGGGTCACAAACCTGAAGACTGAATTATAGAGAGAAAAAATATAACTTTGAAGGCATTAGGTAGAGTATGCCTAATTCAGTTCCTCATTTATTGTGTTCTGCCAAAAACATTTGTATACCTCTCTTCCCTGAAATAGGTGAGTTTACCAATCTCTATGCTTGTCCCTATTCTTCGAAGCTAAACTCTTAATTTGCTAAGAGCCATAGCCAAGTAGTATGATGCATGGCATTTTGGGTTGAAAGGTGACGCCAGCAAGCCATTGAGATGATATGATTATGTTAAGATCTGCATTCTTATGGATATTAGACCCCTGCTATCCACCTCTGCCTGCTAAGGGACCCCTGGAGAGTTCCCATTGGTTGGGGAAGTGCAGTAAGAGGGAATTCCGGAGGAGGGACTTCCTGTTGGCATGTCGGGAGAATGCAGCGTGTCGGTCGATATATTTCCCGGGAGTGTAAGGGGCATTGGTGGCAGTTTCAAAAATAAAGTTTGTTCCTGTTTGAGTGGCTCTTGATTTTGTGCCCAGCCAGACTGCAGCATTAATTAAATCCTATACCAACAAGACTTTGCTTCGATGTAGATTTACTTCAGAATTCTGTAGCATCCTTCTATCACTTTATAACCATATAACTTCAGCTTGCTGTTTGTGATCACACTCTAATTATTTTCTTCTGCACAAGAATCTGAATGTTTGTTTATTCCTGGTCTTATAGTTAGGGTTTTGTTCTTGGCTTCCCAATTGAATTTTTTTTTAAATTTTTCCTCCAGGATATGATTCCTTGAGATGAGTTCAGGCTTAAAGATGGTTTTGGTTGGAGAATTTTCTTCCCCAATCTTGTCTTTACCTCAAGAAAAGAAAGCAATTACCTCAAAGTCTGATGTACCCCATGCAGACTCTGAATTGGAGATCCTTTCTTGGGATAAGGCCAGGTTTTCTTATCTTTAAACACAAATACCTTTCCTGATGGACAACCTCTGTTCTTAATCAAGTTTTATGTCCTCTTCCCAGAACATCTGGATGAGAACATGTATCTTTTTTGGAAATTTCTTTTATACATAAGCACTTCCTCCCACAAGAACCTGGTCCTTTTGTTTTCATTGACCTGGTGATACCTGAAGAAGACAGGCCCACCATGTATGGTGCCCTTCCTAACTGACCCATAGAATTGCTTTGAATGTGTATGTTCCAGTAAAGCAATTCTCCCAAATCTCCCTTACTCCCAGAGTCAGCCAAGGTATTATTTAAAATATCAATTTCCAGACCCACAGCATCATGACATCTGGGAAAGGACTTGGGAAGTTCAGTATTTATCAGTAATCTCCAAGTGATGTTTATCAACAGGGAAGTCTGGAAATCCTACCATAAAATACTGTTCTCTAGATAAGATCTTTAACTCTGTAATCCCTTCTAGAGTTTCAAATTTTTATTTATTAACATCTATGGTGCTGCTTCTCAAGTTATTTCTTAAATTCCAGAATCATGAGCCTCATTAAGAGCCAGATGCCTGGCCTATCAGATTGTGGTCTCTGGGGACTGGGTCCAGGATCTGTTTGTTGTTTCTTCACATGCTTCCACAAACCATCCTTATTCTCTTTAATATTGGGTTTCCACTAGTATAAGGGCCCCCTCCATAGTTCTAGAGCATTTCTTCTCAGGCCTTAACATGAACATGAAGTACATTATGTATTCTGATTCAGCAGGTCTGGAATGGGACCTGAGACTTGTCAAGTTCCCAGGTGTTGCTGTTCCTACTGGTCCATGGACCACACAAGCAGCAAGATGCTGGAGAGCTTTCCCAACCAGAATGGCCCAAACTACTGGACAGCACAGAACCTGGGATTATATTAATGGAAGAGGAATGGACCCAATTGTTATCCAAACTGTAACCAGTCATTGTCTCATTAAATGGAGAGAGGATAATTTAAAAAGCAGTTATCCTTTGCGAATGATATACCTGGAGTTCTCAACCACCGTAACCGTGTGCTGTCAAAAACTCCAGACCATTTACCTTTTCCAGGGAACCCCTTCCTGCCCACCTGGTCCTTGATCCACTTGAGCCTATACTAGGTACCTGAGCTTCAAGGTCCCTGGACCAAATATTTTCTTTGGTCTTTTTTCTTTTTTGCATAAGTAGGAAGATAGAATCAGCCAAATGGGGCCTTGCCCCCAGAAAGAGCTATCAAATATTATTTCAGCTCATACTTTATGTTCTTTTTTGTTCTTATTTGTTTCCTTTTCTTTTCTCTAGGAGAAATTCTTATAGGTTTCTTCACAGTTCTTGCTTAGTTTATTTATTTCTTATCTATCTTTCAGGTCCTTCCCATCTTATAGCTAATGAAAACCAAGTATATGTGAGTTGTCTGTAAATAAGGCAACTTATTCCAAAGTCTACTTTTGGCTGGGTATCAGGATGATAGTTTATTGGTTTTCCAGATTTGGGGGCTGGGATGAAATCAGAAATAGGACAGATATCTGTAGCTCTTTTCAAGACTGATTAGTATTGTTAATTTATCTCCTCATACTTTAACAGTACTTTTTTTTCCCCAAATGCCACAATGCACAATTAATTCAAACTCTGAATTCCTTTTCAAAATGTTCTTTATCCATATACCAGAGAATGACAGATTCTTTCTGGTCTGCAGAAGCACATCCTTGGGATCCTTTGGGGTTTTGATTTTTTTTTTAAATGTTTCACATCTCACCTCCAGTGATTCAAATTCAGGAGGTACAACGAAGAGCAAGGAACCTGCATTTTTAAAAGGCTGACCTCTATCCTGCAGGAAGCCTGTAGGTGTGGGAGACTCAGTCTCTCTTTCATGTGGGCACACGAAGCTACTTCACTGTCAGGCCTCTCAACAGGTCTCACCAGTACAACTGACAAAGGGCATGAACATTGGAACTATCCTATGCCAATCCCCATCCTCAAGCTGTGTGGACTCCATCCCCTCATCAAATCCCAAGTCATTTTCTTCCATCTACTTCTGTTTACCTCCACCCAAGACCACGGCGCCACCCTGCAATGAGCCCCTTTGAAATCTCCCACAGTGTCCAGAGGGATCTCTTGGAGCATGAGTTAGATCATACCACTGCCTTTGCTTAAACCCTTCTATAATTTCACATCTGACTTAGAGTGAAAGGCAAGCCCCCCATTTGATCTTCACAGTTCTGTCTCAATCTGACCCCTGCCTTCCCCTCTTCTCTCTCATTTACTCATGACTGGCTTCTTCCTGGATCTGGAGCTTAACTTCAACGTCCTCTCTGCCAAGAGACCTTCTGTGACCACCAGTGTAGAGAAACCACTCACTTAGCCATCCCCTCTTACAACATCCTTTTAATTCTTGGCAAAACACTTTAAAAAATCAGCTCTTATTCCAGTTTTTGTTTGTTTAAGGTCCATATTCTCCTTTAGATAGATTCTATGACAGCAGATAACCTTGTCTACTGATTTACTACTGTATCGCAGCACCTAAAACTGCAGAGACTTGGGAGATATTTACAAAAGGAATACATTTAAGTTGAACGTGGAAGTAGGAGCAGAAGTTTGCCAGGTAAGGTAGTAGTAGGGAGAAAGTGTTCCTTGTGCAGGAAAATTAATGTTCTGCTGCCTGGAAGTGGGAGGATACTTAACACATTTTAAAAAACGAAAACAACTTAACACCCTAGGCTTTGCTAAGGATATTCCAAAAGAACAACAAGGAGTCCTACAAAAGTTCTAGGAAATGGAGTAACAACATACTTCTTGACAAAAATTTTCAAAAATGGTTGGACAAAAGTTATGTTTTTTATGCTGTAGTCTATTATATAACCACCACCAAAAGATATCAACCTGTAAATATTACCTTATTTAGTAAAAGGGTCATTGCAGATATAAATAAGGATCTTGAGATGTGAAGAGATGGCCTTGGATTATCCAGGTGGGTTCCATGATATGTTATCACAATTCTCCACTTAAGAGAGAAGCAAAAGGAGTTGACACAGATACACAGAGAAGTCCATGTGAATATGGAGGCAGAGGCTTGAGTGATGCAGCCACAAGCCAAAGAATCCCTGGAGCCATAAGAAGAGATAAGACACAGGAGCTTCCCTTGTACCTTTGGAGAGCCAGTGGACTAGCTGACACCTAGATTGTATACTTCTGGCCTTTTAGAGTTCTGAGCAAATAAATTCCAGTCATTGTAAGCCACCAAGTTTGTGGTGATTTGTTACGGCAGCCACAAGAAACTAATGCATGCACTTTGTTAAGGAGACAGAAAGAAAGTGAGAGAGAGAGGGAAGAGAAATTCAGATGGCTTGCGTCATTATGCACATTGGTCTATCCACAGAGTTCAGGCCTGAAGTGAGTATAGATGGGTGATATTCACCTGTTCTTTCCTCCATCAGCCTTCTTTCCCTTCTGCACCATTGTCGTTAAGTCTAGTGGGTAAAGGAAAGTCTGTTTCATGCACTGTGCCCTTCAATTCAAGTTGGCTACTTTATTTTGTCTCAGCTGAAGAAATGATGTCTGTCCCAGTGCTAGAGGAAAAATTGGCAGAAAGATGATATGCTTATTTCCATAAAGATGATATACTCATTTATTTTGTGCCAAGGTGGCACAAAAACATGAGCATAAGGGATCCAAGGTATGAGTGCAAAAGAGATTTCCTGCACCATGGTACCCCATGCTCCAATCACAGCTGTGGGAGAGCCATGTGTATTGTGGAAATACATGAAGATCAACCAAGGGACAAGAGTTAAGGCTATTTATCCAGCATTTACTACAGCAGGGAGTCAGTCATCAGTATTTTCAAAGACTTAAAGGCAGTCAGAACATGAGAAGGCTTTGTAGAGGAAGAAAGGGAAAGCTTAGCTGTGTCCTAGTGGAAGTTATGGTATGGGGAGGCTGCCGGCAGGCTGTCTAGGAGTGGGGCATCCTTTGGGATTGGTTAGGGTGCATACATGGCTTTTCTGGTTGGTCCCAACTTGGAGGTAGGGACAAAATGGAACTCTTAGTTGCTCATTAGGTCCCAGCCATTTGAGACTGATTGTTACAGGAGCTATTGTTAGCTTCCTAGATTGTTACCAGTCTGACTTCAGTTATAAATCTGACTTCAAATATGCTACCTTTCTGGGTGGTTATCATAGCAAAGGGGTTGGTTTTTTCCTGGCAGGTTGCTGCAGATTGTGGGTCAAAGTTCTGTTTTTTAATATGAGCTGGCCATTTTCCATCTGTGTCTTCCGTCACTCGGTGCTCTGACTTCAGTGAAGACTAAGAAAGCACTGCAGTTGGCCTGAATGATGTGGAATACATGGCCCTTTGGGAAGAAAGGCCCTGGGCATCTGTGATTTGTTCAAACATTTCACTGAAGATGTGCAGGACTTTTTTATAAGAAGCTCAGAGCCACCCAGGAGGGGCTACTCAATTATAGTAACTGATGTACCTTCCAAAAGATGAAGAAAACTGTTGGAAAAGCTGCATCAGCCAATGGAAAGGCAGCTGGCCCTGAGTGAACCGCTGAGGACAGTGGCAGAGAAAATAATGGCTGCTCTCTGGGACATCTGTACTACTGTGGTTGGGTTTTGATGGGGAAAACAAACAACAGACTTGTATTTCAGATTCAGAAGGGCAAGATCCTGAGTTGCCAGGAGACAAAGGGCACATGACTCTTGTTCTGAAGCAGTTCTGCCAGACGTAATGAGTAAGGTTACAAATCCCCATGACTCAATAGGTAAGAAAAAAATCTCCTGTGTTGGTGCTGGCACGCATCCAAAAAGGCCTGGGAGTACTGTTTTGGGGTCATTGCAGAAGTCAGCTGGCATCTGGAATGAAAAAGTCTTGTCTGAGAGTGAAGCTGATCCTAGCACTTCTGCAATGCTCAGGCTTGCGCAGCATGGAGTGGAAGTCATCTTTCTCTACCCTTTGCCCCCATGATCTCCTCCACCTCCAAACTTAGAAACCTTCAGTATTTCAAGGCCCCATGCTCCTGTGATCTCAGGGATGGGTAAAGCAGTGGATGCCAATCCCCGTCATAACAGACTATTGAAGATCTTCAACATTGCAAATTGTATCCCCCCTGAAACTATCAATTCCTGTTGGCCAAACCTGCAGAAAGAATGTGGGAAATGCATTGTTTAGCGATCCAGGATGGTGGCCTCATTAACACCATCAAGGAAGAACTAGGGGCTTGGGTTTTGGCTCAGTGGTAGAACACTTGCTTAGCATGTGTGAGGCCCTGGGTTTGATTCTTAGCACCACATATAAATAAATAAAATAAATGTCCATTGACAACTGAAAAAATATTTTAAAAAAAGAATTAATGGAGGGCTCCATAGGGAAGTATTTGCCTAATGAAGACATCCCGCATTGGTTCACGATCAGTAGCACTATTTCCCCACCAGGGGAAATTTGTTTAGCTTCCTGGATTGTTACCAGTTTGACTTCAGTTATAAATCTGACTTCAAATATATGTTACCTTCCTGGGTGGTTTTCATAGCAAAGGGGTTGGCCATGTGAGAGGACATTTATGGTCATCCCAGCTAAGGTGCTACTCGTATGCAGTGGATAGAGGCCCAGGGTGCTACTAGTAACTAGCACTATGCAGTGTTTTTAACATGTGGGAGGAAGGAAAGCACAGCAAGGATAGCATCAATTTCAGAAAATGAAGATCTAGTAGAGCTAGGAACAAGGCAGCTTTTCTTGCCTGGTATTGGAGGCCTCCTCTTTATCTACTTTCCCCTAGGGTTGAAACTCAGGCATGGCCAGAGAAGCCAACTGGGACCATGTGGATGACATAAGTAAGAGTAGGATCCTGGGTAACCAGGCAGTCTCTTGGAGCAAAACCATCTACCGGCTCAGGATCCTCATGCACCTCTGGACTATTATGTAGGAGAAAATTAACTTTTCTCTTTTGTGACTGCTAGGGAAAAGGAAAGTATTCAGAAAGGAAAATCACTCATGATATCAAAAATAGTAGATCTGAGTAGTGATCTTGAGATGTCGATACAGAAAATGCCAATGCCACAAAGCCTTCTGCAGATGTTATGTAACTTATCAGCTCCCAGCCAGTGCGCAGGAGCCACGTGGTGCGGGGACACGTGGGCGCCAGCTGGAGTGCTTAGCTGGTGTTCTGAAAGCTGTGCTGGGCTGGTTGAGGTGCTGGTTTAGACACACGTGCCAGTATTTTTAGAAGGTGCTTTTAAAATCTCAGTTTGGGGGGCTTTACTCTCCTGTTAAGCCACTCTGATTGATTCCTTTACTTCCACCTCAGTCTGCTCCAGACCTCCCTTTTAAAGAGCTGTGTTTTAAAATGTCTTGATTTTGATTGCTTTTATTCCCAGACATGCTACATATGGAGGTTAGGGAAGCAGCACTTGTTCCAAACCCCACAGGCAGTAGCAATGGGGAGTCTTGGTGTTGTGTTAGGGCTGACTGAGAAACCAGGTGGAGTACCAACTTAGGACAGGCCTGTCTTTGCTAGAAGCTGGGAAGGGGCACACTGACCCTTCCTGCAAAGAGCCTACGTTTGCCATAATGCCTCTGTGGAGTGTGAAAATCATTGTATTTCTATAGGAAGAGAACTTTAGTCATCAATTATACCAGGAATGCTCTGTTCAGCTCACCCACACAGGCAAGCTGGGGACTAATCAAGGGTAGAGGAAGCTCCAAAACTCCATGAAATAGGAAGTGGCAGATCCACCAGGCACTAGAGATGCTCAAGGGGAGCAGGGCAATCGCTTATGGAGACAGGAGGAGAGACTATTCTGAACCCAGGAGAGATTGGACTCGGTAATCACTGATAACCTTGATAGTCTCAAGGGTGCCTTCTGACTCAGAGAATATGAACATGTAAGGGCAACTTTTGGAGTAAGGAGAGCCAGGATTGCCAGTTCTCTCTTTTTGTCATTGAGTTTGTGCCATTTTTATAAAAAGTCTCCAGAACCAAATGTGCTTCCTGACTCTCTTGCACGTAGTGACAGAGGGGAATATGGTTCCATTTGGAGGCTTTGTACCTTTGCCAAATTAAGAGGAAGCTTGCCTTTGTAATCAGGATAGGGTAGAAAGCACAGAGCATTTTGACTGTTCCTAATGAATTCTTCTGGATGAACTTGAACCATCTCCTTAACAGCTCAGAACAGCTGAGTATGGAATAGACAAATTGAGAGGCCTCTGATAGACAGGGTGGTTTTTTCTGGCTTGTTTAAAAAGAGATTAGAGAAGTCAAAAAAAAAAATCTTATTTAAGGAGCATTTCCTAGTCAGCACGCAGCATATCACCAAGGTTGTCTAAAAACCCAGTCTAAAAACCTTTGTCTTGTTCAAGATTCTCCAAAAGGTACAAGCGGGCCCCTTTGGAGGCCTGAATGCTGTGTACTCAGGTAAGCTGCTGGTGCCTGCAGTAGAATTCTATAATCATTTTTATTCCTCATCACCTTCTGTAGCACTTCAGCCTACCTACCAACTGTTTCTGAGTGGGGGAAGGATCTGCCTAAATGGAGGTTCTCATGCCACCGGGAACATAGCCAAAGAATATGTTCCTCCTCCTCCCTATACATCACCATCTGGGTTGTCTCTCTAAATCTGTCCATCACAGAATGCCCATTTCTTGAGTGGCCTGTCTGAAGATGGGAAATGTTTTAATTTTCATCTGACCAGATCCCTAGAACATCTGTAAAGCTAATGTTAGCATAGACCATATGGAAAATATTACTTTCACCTCAAAGAGCTATGAATATACTTTCTAAAACAAAGATTTAACCATCTCTTCCTTGCCTGCTTTGCTTCTTATGGAAGGTTCAGTCACCAAAGAAACAATTCGTGTGTTTAGTATGATTTCCTATATGTAGGAGTCAGCTCTGAGTTACAGAGAAATATCAGAGGTGATTAACGTACGAAGACACAGTTCTGGTGGTTCCAGTACAAGATTGGGCAGTCCCTTTGCTTTGGACCTCAGATAAGGGCAGCACATCATAACAGGTGTACATGGTAGAGCCAACTGCTTATATCTCAAGCCTAGAAGCAGAGACAGAAGATAGCACCAGAATCCCACAAGCCCTTTCAAGGGCATGTCCCCAGTGATCCAAAGACCTTCTTATACCTCCTCCCAAGAGTTCCATTCTGGGGACCAAATCTTTAATACATAGACCTTTGGAGGATCACTCATTCACACCAGAGCCCTATATGGTCAGTTTTCCATCCATGAGTTTCGCCAATCAATCAAGGACCAGATTCAACCATCCATGTATCAAAACTAATTGGAAAAAAAAATTGCATCTACACTAAGCATAGAGACTTTTTTTTCCTCATATTTATTCCCTTAAAAAATGCAATATAACAACTATTTACATATCACAGTATCTTCAATATTATAAGTAAATCTAAAGATGATTTGAAGTATATAGGAAAATGTGTATAGATTATATGTAAATACTGTGCCCTTTCTTATAAGGGACATGAGTATCCATGGATTTGGGTATCCATGGGGGTCCATGGAACCAAAAACCTGCAGATACTAAGAGTTGTACTTTGGGTAGGCTGAGATCTTTAGAAGTCCAGAAGCTTCCCACAAGCACCTTACTGTGGTCTCTCAGTATTGTCTTTCTTAAGAAGTATCTGTGCTGTCCAGTATCTCCACAGCCAAAGAAAATGTAGCCCTCCAAGAGAATTAGTCAATAAAATTTAAGGGTGACAAAACTATCAGAATGAAGGGGTGATTGCCCCCAAAGGCAGACACCCACCCCTGTAAGAGAAGTACCACTTTCTTCCTTGCTGGAGGCAGTGAAAATATCCTTCGTGTGAACACAAAAGCTCTCTATTTACTGGCCATTTAGGTCATATTGTTTGCGGTGTCTCTAAATTGTGGTTTTCAGCTGGCAAAGATTTTGGCATTCTCTCCAAAGTAATTCAGCATTTGTTTTTCTTCTCTGCATTTTCATCATTACAAAATATAATTCCCACTTAAATTAATTAAAATACTTAAAATCTAAACTGTAATTGAAAAGAAAGACAGTGGAGCTCTTTTTTCCCTTCTAATTTATGACTTGGTGCTGCAATATTTTTTTTTAACTGGGTTCATGTTGACCCCAGGGTAGGGAAACAGTGGTTACTATAATTCTGTGTTGTTTCTGCTGCTGTTATTCATCCCAAGACTTTCAGAATTTTACTAATCCCTAATATGAATCATGAAGCCTCACTCTTACCCTGAAGGCAAGTGGTACAAGATTTGTAATATTTGTAATTATCTTTCAGACTCCATGATCCCCCAAGTGATTACTTCATTATAGCTCCACTTCTGAAAGTGTTCATTGTTTCTTTTTCTCTGATCCAATGCACATCCTGATAGAAAGTTTAGTTTCAGCATCTTTCATTTTTAATTGACTGTTGATATGAGAAATCGTTGTTTGCCATCCTTGCCGTGGTCCACCACCACCCACTCATCGGCCTCAGACCATGGACACTGATAGAAATGTCTCAGACTTTATTCACGTGGAACGGCATGTTTAGGCCACAACCTCAGCTGTCGGGGTAAGGAGAAAGCCACCAGCTCATGGGACATAGATTCTGATGCAAGTCATTTAGCCTTTCTGAGACTCAGTTTCCTCATCATTAAAGTGAAAGATTGGATTCGTTCAGTGAATGCTCAAGAGTTCACACATAGTAAGAGGGCCAATAGCAATTCAGACCAACACTTACTGAGCAGCTGTCCCAAACTTGTTAATATTCCAGGCACTAGTTGGTACCTTATGGACAGAGGGAATGGGAGGCCGACTAATAAATGAGTAATGATGATCAATTAATAGTATGATGAGAACTAAGTTCAAAAGAAGCCACAAGCCACGGTTGTAATAGAGGCACAGCATGAGCCCCCAAGTCCTTTTTAATCCTTCAGAAATCTAATGAAATAACTGCATTTGCTCTGCTAATGTAGCCTGAGCTTCCTGACTACAATTACTAGTATCCTTCTGGTAGTTAGAAAATACTAACTTAGTGTGGCAAGATTGGTTTTACTATGCTGATCTAGAGCCCTGGCTGCAACTAGCAATCTGGCACCTGTGACTATGAGATAAACCCTAAAATCAACTTCTTAACTCACGTTGCAGTCCAGAGATGACTGTTATTAACAATGGGAGCCATCTGGTACCTTTCTGTCTTAACTACTCATTCCCACTAACCAGACACTGGTCTTTTTAAATTATTTATTTTAAATTTATGTGACCTCTAAATATCCGTGACCTGAGACAAAATCTTATGGTCATCTTGCCCTTGTTATTGTCTTCATTTTTATTTAATATGAGAAACTCTATTGTTACTTAAGAACAATTCATTACACTAACTAACATTTTTCAAATGTGAGGTTTATGAAATAAAAATTAGCAAAAAAAGAGGGCTTGCTGGCACTCACACCCACCCAGAGAGACTCTGTGCACCACTACCAGGTGGTGTATGTTTCAGGTTCCAATTTTGAATTGTTCTGCATCTGCCTGCAGCTCTCAGTGCCTGGCACATGGTGGGCATTTGATGAAAATGTAACCAGCAGCATGCCCATGGATGGGCCCCATTATGGCCATTCAGTTTGGTTTTTAACATAATGCCAAAAGGCTGGTCAAATATCCAGAATGTCGCACAAACCCCAGGATGTGTTGTCAGGAAAGTGTCTTGAGGTTATTCAAGGTCACCTTCATATGTTCCAGAGCTCTGCTTTCTGAATTAAAATCTCATGGACACATCTGTAGGCATTATTGTTCCATGTGGATGGTCCTGGGGTTTCTGATCATAGCTTCTGCATTATTAATTCTGTTCTTGGCTATTCATCTTTAAATTTCTGCCAATATGCCCCTGTATGTGACTCTTCTTCTTTTTTTTTTTGCAGTATTATAGTTATATATATGTAGTCGTTTGGTTCATCTCAATAAATTTGAACATACATGGAATTGGATTTTATTTCATGTCCCTCCACTTTTCCCTCCCCTTCTCCCTTCTCTCATTCTACTTCCTCTGCTCTACTGATCTTCTTTTCACTCATCTATTTATTTATTTTTGATTGGTTATTTCTAATTATATATGAAGGTTAAATTCCTTGTGGCATATTTATATATGCTCATAACATGATATTTAAAAATTCATTTCTCATTTCCTCCCCTTTTCCAGCCCTCCGCTCTTGCTCTCAGTCTCCTTCTACTTTACTGATTTTTCTTAGATCTTTATGATATGACTTTCTATCCTTCTATCCTTTATTTTGCTCCAGTTACCACATGAGAGAAAACATTTGACCTTGATTTTCTGAGACTGGTTTATTTTACTTAGCATTATGTTCCCATTTCCATCCATTTACCGGTAAATGCCATAATTTCATTCTTCTTCGTGGCTAAGTTAAACTCTATTGATTTAGAATTCTTAATCCCTTCATCTGTTGGTGGGCATCTGAGTTGATTATAGTTTGGCTGTCGTGAATTGTGCTGCTGTACACATTGAGATGGCTCTATCCCTATAGAATACTGAGTTTAGTTCTCTTGGATAACATTTCTCCAAAGAAGAAAAACAAATGGTCAGCAACTGTATGATAAAATGTTCAATGTCTCTAGCAATTAGGGAAATCTAGCAAAACTCCACTAAGATTTTATCTAGCTCCAGTTAGAAGGGCAATTTTCAAGAATACAAACAGTAATAAATGCTGGTGAGGATGTGAGCAGAAAGGTGCACTCAAACATTGCTGGTGGGACTGCAGATTAACTAGTTACAACCACTCTGGAAAGCAGTATGGAGATTCCTCGAAAAACTAGAAATGGATCCACTATATGATCCTTCTTATTCTTTAAGAAATGAAATCTCCTGGAAAGGCTACCTGGGTGGGCCAAAATGGCCACAGTGGCCCAAATGACTGTTGGGGAAATCTGGGTAAGTGTGGCAATGCCCTAGTTTATTTTTCCTTGCTTTTGGCTATGAGGAAAAGCAGAGGAAACCACAAATACTAAAATCTAAAGGCAGAATTTTCCTTTTCCCTCTTTTTTTCCTCCACCTCCTTCATGAAATTCTTCCTCTTCTTTTTGCCCCAGTTCAATTCAATTCATGGGGCTTTTTCTCTTTGTCCTATCTCCTATTCAAGTCTTCCATTCTTTTTTTACTAAACAATATGAACCATTTTATTCAACAGCGTGGATAAGGAAAAGAATACCACATTCAAAAGGCTAGCGTGTTTCAACAACTACCTACAAAGATAAATATTTATGACATAATAGACTAAGGGATAAAATTTTAATGTAGAACGCTTTCATATGAACCAATTAGAAAAAAGAACATCTCAACTGCAAATGCACAAAGAACATGAATAAGTAATTGCAAAAGGAGAAATACGAATGGCCAATATGCATGTGGGAAAAAATGTACAATATTACTGGCAATCAAACCAATTCAGATTTTAAGCAATGAAGGTTTATATTTGTTTAAAAATTCACACACACTCACACACATAAAAATTTTCTTTAGAAAGATAACACCTAACATCAATGAGGAGTCAGGCAAGTGGTCATTCATGCTGTAGTGAAAGTATGATTTGGATCAAGTACTTTCTGGAGGATAATTTGTAAAGAGCTTTTAAAAAGTGCTTCTCTTTCAGCCCACCAAACCTATAGCATTCAGCAGATGTTTTTGAGCACCCGTAATGTGCCCTTCGTTTCTAGTTTCAAGTATCAGAGAACCAAATCTATCCTAAGGAAATAATCAATTAACTGCCCATTCATGTATAAAGAGTGTTACTGAGTAATTATGATAGTAAATATTGTAAGAAGGTTAAATGTCCAATGGTAGCAATTTGGTTAATTATGGTACCCCAGGCAATGAAATGCTTGGCAGCCATTAAATGACAGAGTGACAATGTTCACAAGATATTGTAGTATGAAAAAGGGCTGGTGAGAGATGAATATGTACAGATTAAATCCAATGTTGTTTAAATACACAAACGAGTAGGAAATTTTCTCAAGGTTTGTGTACTCCCCTCCTGCAAAAGAGTATTACTCAGTTGTGGAGTATTTGGGGTGTTTTCTAAAATATCCTTGGTATTTTTCTATCTATAGTGAACACCGATTATCATTATAAGCTAATAAATATTTTGTAATTATTAAGTGATTTCTTGAGAATAAGATGCCTGGATTTATACAGCAAAGTTTATCAGTGAATCGTACTAAGAGAGAAATACAAAGTTCTTTGCTATTCAGGATACTTAGCATTGAATTTGGTGAACACAAACACTGAGGATTGAAATCTAATGAAAGTAGTTGTTTCTTATCCTCAGTCCAAGATGATTTTATAGACATAAAGTGGAGCTCTGCAGCAGCGTCATGGGGAGACACAGGTGCACATGATTCCTTTAGCAGAACAACAGCACCTGTTCTCCAGTGCTACCTCTACGAGCAACTGTGCTGTTACCCACACACGGTAAAGACCCACCATGATCCTATGAGAACCCCCCCCCCCAGAACAGTAAACTTGAACCCATCATGTAGGGTAGAAGCTTCCATCACATTTCTTGGTTTATGAGATTTTGCTTTCTTCTAAAATTTTTTTTGGAAAAAAAGTAAATAATTTATCCTACAAATGATACACATACACAGACAGCTCAAAGGTGGGTGGAGAGAAACCCAGTGAAAGCACCCCTTTATCAGCCTATTACTTCCAGTGAATCCATAATCTTGTTGTACAGAGGGTAAGCAAGAGGTTTGAAGTATTACCGACTTCCACGTCTAAGAAGTCCACCTTGTTCTTACTGGTTGTTTTCCTGGTTCCATTGGCATGACCAAGCACTGGGCTGGCAGGAGGTATGACGGAGAGTGTATATTTCTACATCTAAGCTTATTGTGTATTTCAAGATGGCGTGTGTGTGGTGACCCAATCCTGATGTGCGGTTGTTGTTCTTTCCCCAGAATGTCGTGTGGTGAAGTCCACTTCTTACACCAAAATAGCTTCATCATCCCGCAGGAGCACCACCAAGAGCCCAGGACCTTCCCGGCGCAGCAAATCCCCTGCCTCCACCAGCTCAGGTAAAGTAGCAGAGGAGACTGCAAGCAATTGCCTTATTTCGGATGCATGAGGAGCAGAGGGTGTGTGAAGCCAGAGCGTGAGGTTTTTAAGACGGTGTGGATTCCGGTTTATAATTTTAGAACATGTTAGAGCAGCTGAACAGATTTACCAGAGTCTAGCATGTTGGCTGTAAGGAAAAAAAAAATTGAGCTTGGAAAAATGTACTCAGTGAGACTCAGGAAACCCAGATTTACCCACAAATGAAAGTACACCACCGATTTTTATCATTTCAACCACAGAAGCTAATCTTTCAGGGTCTAGAAATTTCTGTTATGGCATTTATCTGCTTGGAGGGCTGGCTTATGAAGGGTTTCCAATTTTTCTTTGCTGAACCTGTGTGTAACACACTTTTGACCGTAGTCTCAGTTTTCTTTCACGATTGTGGAGCTAAAAGCACCTAAAATGGGAGAGTGGAGCAGGGACCAACACTGTAGTGACCCTGGCTGGCGGTCTGGCTGTGGGCCAGGTGTGGTGTAAGAGTGGGCCTGTGCACAGGATGAGCATCTCAGGCCGGCCTTTACCTTCTTAGGTCTTAAAACTGATGTGAATCCATTAAAAGGCATTGTGTTTTGGTCTCAAGTTTAAGGTCTATTTCACTGTGGAAGGGAGTTATTTATTAAATGATTTGAATTGTTGAATGGGAATTATTAGATGATGCAGACCACAAAGTAGTTATTATCTGATTTCATGAGAGCTAGGAAAGCTCTTAAAATATCTCCAAAGATATTTAGGGTTTACGTGGAGTCCTTCCTTTATTCAACAGCATAGCCCAGGGAGAGAGTGTAAAAAGCTCTAGGCTGGGGCTGTATAGGAAGGAACTCCTAATAGGCTGGACAGCTAGACCACCCTGCCCAATTGGGTTCTCTAAGAGTCACCTTCCCCTTGGAGCTTTTCCTATTCCTGCTGTTTTCTATCAGTTCTCCAAAGACCACTTTCTCCACTGACACTCACTCCAAGGATAGCAATGATGGGTGACCACTGGCTCCTTCCCACAACATGGCCTACATCATAGCTAGTCAGGGAATAAGTCTCAGAATGTGGCTGGCACTTGAGATGCAGTGTGTTTGCCACTGAGTTTAGAGGTGAGCAGAGAACTTAATGACATAACTCATCTTGGTTGAATGGAACTCTAAAATAAATCCTTACTAAGCGGAAAGGTAGTAAGACTCAAATTTTAGAGTTCATGAGAGTCACTTGGGAGCTGGGTAAAATTTATCATCCTGACCTCATGAACATGTGCTTTAGCAAGTCTCAAGGTAATTCTGATGCATGGACCACATTTCAAGAAACAGTGGTTCTCAGTCTAGAAGCATCACTACCACCTAAACACGGGTCAGCCATGCCAGGCCTTGATCCCTTCAGCAGACCTGCTTGAATCAGAAACTCTGGAGCTGGCCATCAGGATGTTTGGGTTTCCAAAGCTCTCCAAGTTGATTCTGATGCTTGCCCAAATTTGAGAGCCACTAGATTATGAGTAACAGAAAGGAAATAAATACAGAAATTCATTTAATTCTGGATATCCCAGGGGAAAAGATATGGCATGTTCATCTTAACTCATTGGCCTTGCAGAAATGACTTACTTTCTATATTTCCACTTGTCTCTAAGTAGCCATGTCTATCTCTAGCCCCTGTCACTCAACAGCAGAGCTCTAGATACTCTGAAGAATAGATGAATAGAGCCATGAGCAGAGGAGAGCATCAAAGGTTGACTTCTTCCACCTCCTTACAATGGCCTGAGAATTAGACACCAACTAGAAGAAGGAAATCTGTCTGAAAACCATTCCTTCCCTGGCATTTTGGGAGAAGTCCCTCCTTTCAAGAGAGATACCCTAAACACACTCCACAAAATGACAGTGTGCTTCTAGGATTGCTGTAGGTTACTCCCCTGGAAGTCTTATCAGGTCCATGGACTGACTGACAAGTTTAAAGTGAGGCTTTCATCAAAGAAATTCTTTATTTCCTCTAACCAAACCTGGCTATGGGATGAATCTCCTGGAGCAGTAAAGGAGAAAGAGATCATAAGCCGAGACAGACTATTGCCACAAAAATTTTAGTTATTTAGTGCAATCATGAGCGAAGGTGAAGAAGAAAGAGCTCCCACACATACTGAAATGTCATCCATACTATTAAAAACAATCACCATTGGACTGGAGGGTAGCTCAGTGATGGAGTGCTTACCTTGCATGCACAGGCCCTGGGTTCAGTCTCCAACACTGCAAATTAAAAAAAAAAAATCAAAATTAAAAGACAAAATTAGTCCCCAATTCAAACTACCTTAGACTTTGACAGATTTTACTTAATCTTTCTACTCTCCTTCTTCACAGCATTAATCCTAATAACAAATTTCAGAAGGAGGGACATCTGATAATGAGAGCGATGAGCCTAATTCTTATGTCTTTACCTTATAGATATTTCAAGATAATCATTATGAACTATATCTCTTAATTATTGTTTTTTGTTGCTAACAATTATAGGAATTTGATACTGCTGGGACATGTTTTTCCTTTTCCTTTTTTGTTTGTTTTGGTCTCCGTAAGTCCAATAAAGGGATGGTGGGCAATGTTATGCACATGTTAAAGAATAAATTCACAAATCTTAAAAGATAATTATGAACATAGGCAATAATTTCAACTTAGAATCTAACAGATAACATAGTTACCATTTGGCATCTCTAGATTTATATTCACTTACCAAAAATAATTGTGCAAACTCAAAAAACAGGTAGGCAAATATAATTAATTGTAATTTGTATCTGTTACTGCCAACAATTGTAATTATTTATCTTGGAAGCATAAGGTAGGTAGACACATTACTTCAAAATCAGCAGGGTGCTTTGAACAAATATTTCTATTTTCTATTGTTTGCTTGAAGCCCTTTCAACTCTAGTTAAAACCTAGTTGATTTAACCAGAGATTAATTTGGAATTTGTGATAGGTAAGCCAGGCCAGGTATTATTTCCATAAAGAAAATGAAATGAAATCCAAATCCATTTTTTTGAAATCAATATGTTCTTTAAAATTAGCTTTTAGTTAAAAATAAATTATATGGTACCAAAGGTGATTTGTTTAATGGGAGGGAGCCTTTTATGTATATGAAATTTTCAATTTCCTGCATTTTGAGTTAGAAGAGATGACACACAGCCATTTTCTGGTTACAATATGCAGTTATTTCCAGCTCTTAATAAGCAAAGATTATCACTTTATTCTGACTTGCAGTGATTATCCCTTTATTCTGACTTGCTTTCAAGTATTACTACCTTCCTCTGGATGACTTTAATCTGCAGAGGGTTAACAGAGCAGCCAGTTTCCAGTCGCTAATGTGTGAACTATGCCAATGACCTCATGACCACTCCATTTCTGGGGAATCTGAGCCCAGAGTTTAGGAATTCTAGAGGTGCTGCCATTCTCATGGGGGCAAGCAGAGCTGCAATATGTCAGGGAAGCCCTCCTTTGGGCTCCTGCACTGCTCTGGCCCAGGCCTCCCATTCTTCCTCACCTGTGTGACTTGAAACCAGGGGAAAGGGCACTAAATTATGTCTATATTAATTACATCAGTTTTCTTAAAATAACCAGTTTGGTGCTTTTCATAAATCATAGGGACTAGAATGTGAATGATTTTATTTTATTTTTAAATATTTATTTTTTAATTGTAGTTGGACACAATATATTTTATTTATTTATTTATTTTTGTGTGGTGCTGAGGATCGAACCCAGGGCCTCGTACATGCTTGGTGAGTGCTTTACCACTGAGCCCCAACCCCAGCCAGTGAATGATTTTATTTTAATATCTGAGAAATATTGATATTACCCCATACTCAGTTACCACTATGAATCTGGCTTTTGAACATCAAATAGTCTGTTTTTTTTTTCTCCTTAAACATTAATCTAAAATTAGAAATAATTTCTACTTCAGTTTTTTAAATTTTAACTTCCAAAATGCATCTTCCTACATTACTTAGAAATTGGGGCAAATTAAAAAGTTAACATTTGGAGCTGGGGCTGTAGCTCAGTGGTAGAGTGCTTACCTTGCACATGTGAAGTACTGGGATCAATCCTCAGCACCACATAAAAGTAAATTAATAAACAAAGATCTTGTGTCCATTTACAACTAAAAATATATTTTTTTAAAGTTAACATTTGCTTAATGTTAGGGTCATGCTCCTGTTAACAATCATATAGTGTGTTAGCTATTAGATTTCTGTTACTATAACAAAATACCTGAGATAATCAACTGAAAGGGGGAACGGTTTATTTTGGCTCACAATTTTTGAGATTTCAGTTCATGATTGGTTGACCTCATTTCTTCTGGACCTGTGGCAAGGCAGTATATCATGATGGGAGTGCATGCCAGAGGAAGCTGCGTATCTCATGGCAGCCAGGAAGCAAAGAAAGAGAGAGAGAGAGATCAATATCCTGCAATCCTCTTTGAGTATGCCTCCCGTGACTTCCTCCCACTAGACCCCTCCTAAAGGCTCTGTCACCTCCCAATAGCACCATAGGCTGGGGACCAAGCCTTCCTCATGTGGGCCTTCAAGGGACACTTGTCTGAACCATAGCATATGGTTAATTTAGATTTAAATGAAACAGCAGAGTGTACATAGGACTTTAATCCCTTTGATCTTTTGTGATCCTCCCAACCAACTCTCAACAAATGTGACAAGCTATTGTTATTTGTGTGTAGAAATTAGGAAGCAGAGGCAGGGCTGAGTCCAGAGCTCTGGCCAGTCAGAGTTGAGCAGCGGCACAAGGCTGGTACCTGGGGCTCATGGCACTCTAGCTATAAGCTGGCCGTATTTGATACCTGCATCTTTGCTCCACTTATAGGAGTTTTAATTGCCAGGTTATAGCTACTCTAGTGTCTTATTTTAAATTGATAACATCATAATACCTTACCACAAAAGCCTAAATATTAGTCTTCTAGTACTAGCTTCCCAGAAAGGTGAATGATTTGCCCCAACTTTGTCAGTGGTGGACAGAAACTTGCCTTTGTAGGTCGGCGTTAGAACAAGAACAAGAATCCTCTATAAATATTCCTTCTATCCTTACCCATTTCTCTTCTCAGGACTCAAAGAAGTTAAAAGTGATTTATGCATGTAAGGTGTTCATTTACACATTCATAAATATCAGTCGCAGGTTTGCTGGCGTGGAGCATTTGCTAGGTGCTAATGATGCAGAGATGAAAGGAAGGAGCCCCTACTCTCAAGAAGCACAGAGGTCAAGGCCCCCAAAATAATTTATAGATAACATAACTCACATACCTGTTGAATTATTATTAGTCTCTATTACAGAAGGGGCCCAAAGAATGAAAATGGAACTGGAAGAAAGAGAAACCAGAAACTTTAACAACACCCAAAAGAATATCAAACCCTCAGGACTTGGACTTTGAATACAGAATCACTGAGAAACTGGAAAAATGGTTTTTAGTTACTTCTTAAAGAAACAAGAATATATAAGAGCATCATAAAGCATGTTTAATATGGGTTAACTCTTTAAACATGTGTTTCCTTGAAACACAGACATCTTATGAAATACGTAATTTAAAAGTAAATTATTTAAAGCAAATCCCTTTACCTGTATAGAAAAGTTATAACAAAATATCTCCAAAAATAACAATAGAATATGCATTAATTTGATTTCAATAAAGACCAACAAAGTTTGAATTTTGTTTTACATTGTATTCTTCATGTGAAAAGTATAAGAAAACCATGTGTCCATGTCTTGAAGTTTTATTGCTTCAGTTCTCCTTAAAACTTACATATTTCAAAATTTTGACCTTTTCTTGGATCTTTTAGAACTTTGGGAATTTTGCTTTGTTTTGTTTTGGAGTTTTATTGTGTTTCGATACATTGCCAACTTCTCATAGAATAATGTTTTAGTCAGCTTTTTTCATTGCTGTGACTAAAAGATCTGACAAGAATAATTATAGAAGTGGAAAACTTTATTTGGGGGCTCACGATTTCAGAGGTCTCAATCCATAGACAATAGGCTCCATTCCTCCGGGGCCTGAGGTGAGGCAGAACAACGTGGTGGAAGAGTGTGATGGAGGGAAGCAGCTCACATGATGATCAGGAAACAAAGAGAGACTCTACTCACTAAATGCAAAATGTATTCCCCAAAAGCAGGCCCCTAATGACCCACCTCCTCCAGCCACACCCTACCTGCCTTTAGCTACCACCCAGTTAATCCCATCAGGGTATCAGTTCACTGATTGGGTTAAGCCTGTCTTAACCCAATCATTCTCCTCTAAACCTTCTATTTTCTCACATGTGAGCTTTTGGGAGTCACCTCGCACTCAAACCATAACAAATGACATCCTCAATCTAGAATCTCAATCTATAGGAATAATAGCAAGCATAATTAAGCCCTCCATGCTGTCTTGCACCCATCGATTTGAGCATGAACTAGTGCACTTTCTTTCCCTTCAAGAGCACATAGTCTAATGCACAGTTGCTTTCTGTACCTGCAGATTCTATATCTATTAACTCCACAACTTCATATGAATATCAAAGATATTCATGAAAAAAATATTGTGTCAGTGCTGATCGTGGAGAGACATTTTTTCCTGCCATGATTCCCTAAATAATACAGTATAACAACTCTTTCTATAGTATTTACATTATATTAAGTGTTATAAGTAGTCTAGAGATGATTGAAAGGATATCTAGGATGACAAAGTAGTCTTGAGGGATACTCATAGCAACAATCATTGATTTAAATTCAGTACTCACTGAGAACCCGCCATGGATCATCAGTGCTGGGTACTGGGAAATGCAAGAGTGAGCATATGTAAGAGAGAAAAACTGGATACCCTTAGTGAACTTCTACCATTGAAACCCCATTCCATACTCCCCAGGAAGCAACTTTTTGTATGTGACTCAGGAAATTCTTAAGTCTTTTTATTTATGCTATTCAAATTTTACTTTTTTATGGTTATATAAAATATTTTATGCAACATATGCAGATAAGACAAGAATCAAAGCTGGGGAAGTGAAGAGAATTTTAATCAGCTCACTAGTCCAATTTGTCAAATTCTTTTGATTTCTATCAAATGCCTTCAAAGGCAGATTGCTAGTTATTAATCTTTAGTTCAGTCTTTTCCTTTAGTGCAGATATTTCAGGTTTATTTGTTCCATGGAGGATCTCTTCTGCTTTGAGGCTCCAAAGGAATCCTTGAAAACAATATACACCAAGAAAAATCGAGAGGCTGGTGATTCATCTCTTGAATTTGGGGAATTTCTTGCTGCATATAGAACCCACCCCTTTATCCATTTTCTGTCATTTCACCCATCAGCTCCCCCTAGTACTGACCCCAGAAAGATGCTCAAACATACTCTTCAAAGCTTTGAACCATTACCTTGACTTACTGTTTGCTTGGGAACAGCAGCCTACAGCAGCCTCTTTTATAACTCCCTACTGTTGATGCCCCAGGTTAATTAGACATTTCCTGAGTGTCTGCAGTGTTTCAGGCCTGCATTAGGCCCCAAGGATACAGAGATAATTAAACCACAGTCCTTGCCTTTAAAGTTGCTTGTATTCTAATTGGGAGACAAACATATACAGCAGTTTCTGTAATTGTGTGGTAAATGACATGAAAGCCCAGAGGAAGAAAGGGTTCAATCTCATTAATAGGGTAAAAAAAAAAAAAAACAAAAAAAAAACAACTTCTAAGAGACAAGGACTTATACATTGGTACTAGAAGAATTCTGCCAGAATAAGAAGGGCTAGGAGAACATTCCCTTTTTGAGATAAGGCACAAACCCATGAAAATATATGATGTATTAGGGAACAGTTATTAATCCAATAAAACAAGTAATAGAATTCTAGGAAAGGGCTGAAGAACATGGTGGCAGTCCATTTGCTTGTCCAAGTGCACAGGGCTGTGAAGGCATATTAGGAGGTGAAAGGGGATTTTTATCAAGAGCTTGATAAATCACAGTTGCGTTTTAGGAACAATGGCACCATAGTAGAAAGGATGGTTCCATATGAGGAGCCAGGATAACCCTAGGAGGCCCCATCAGTCATCCTGGAAAGAAGTTATCAGGACAGAATTGAAACAGCCCCCATTAGGAATGGGGGAGACTTCAAAAGGGAAATGAAACCAGAAATTTGACTGGTTGTAAGGCCAGAGGAAGAGAGGAATCAGGAATGAGGAGCAGGTTTAGGTTTGTCCAGTGAAGAAGGGAGGTAGGGAATGAACCCCATTTTAGACATGGGGAGTGTGAGATGCTTTGGAAAGGTCAGTAGGCAACTAGCAATAAGGAACTTCGTTGAAGCTGACAAGGTCTATTGGGGAGATGCTGGCAGATAGGAGTGATTTCAATAACAGAAATGTAAGATTCCTTCCTTTCCCCCACTGAGAGATTTGTGAAGATGAAAATGGAACCCTGAGGAACATGTGCACTTCTCAGAGCAGATCAGGGGAGACCAGAGGACTTGGAGTAGAGTATCAGAGTCAAAGAGGCAAAGTCAAGATGGAGGTGGATGGATGTGGTGGATGCTGAGAAGTAAAGTAGCATCTGAAAGAAGGTCATAGGATTTGGCTGGACCCCACTGGATGCCTGGGAAGGAGCTATTTCAGTGGTCATGGAGCCTTGTCTGAGAATGCTCTCCATGGGGCCATTACAGGGCTGCCCCAAGGCTGACTTCCAGCTTCACTGAAATAGGCTCTGTCCCGCAGCTACTGGTGGGTAGAGCATCAGAGAGGCTTCCCACTCAGTCCTGACTCACCACCCCAGCCACTGGTGCCCATGGTTGCCCAATTCCCTTGTGATAACTGCAGCTTGTTCTTGGATCCCCTCTGATAGGGATTCAAACATTCCTTCATTTTATACCTAACAACTCTAGATGATCCTATTTAATTGAGTTAAACTTTTTTTCCCTTTTACTATGAAAAAATCTTTTGATTCCCTCTCCCCTCCTTTCCACAGTCAGTTTGTCTGTGGCCCTTTACAATGCTCTCTGACTCCCTTTCCACCTGGGCGGCCTCCCTATTGTTCTAGGACTCCTCTGCTTCTCACAGGCTACAGACACTATCTACCCGCTGACCTCCTTGCCTTCGTCGTCCTTTGCTTCTTACATCTGCTTGGCATACCAGTGTCCCACTTCCTGCCTTTACTCATTGTCAGACAGTCCAGATTCCTGTCTCAGGTGAAGGACCATCTTTGATTTGAACAAGGTCTTCCTTTCCAGCCACATCTGTTTCTTCTCCATCCTAGAAACTAATGTGTTTTCCCCAGATAACTCTTGGACTTTTCCACATTTTTATTCCTGACATGCAGTGTCTTCCTCTGTCACTTCTGATGTCAAAAACCAATGCATCACCAGGTACAGTGGGGCACACCTGTAATCCCAGCAGCTCAGGAGGCTGAGACAGGAGGATCATGGGTTCAAAGCCGGCCTCAGCAAAAGCAAGACTCTAAGCAATTCAGTGAGACCCTGTCTCTAAATAAAAATACATAATACGGCTGGGGATGTGGCTCAGTGGTCAAGTGCTCCTAAATTCAATCCCTTGTACCCCACCCACCCAGCAAAAAAACAACAACAACAACAATGTACCTGTTGTGGTTTGAATATAAAGTGTCCTCCAAAATCTCCTGTGTTAACACAGGAATGTTCAGAAGTGGAATGATTAGATCATACTGGGTAGTAACTTTTGGCAAGTGGTCAGGGGGCTGGAGGAAGTCAGCCACTGGCGGGGGGGGGGGTGCCTTTGGAGTTTATATCTTGGCCCTAGTGTCTAGCTTTCTCTCGGTTTCCTGGCTGTCATGAACCAAGCTGGTTTTCTCTGTTATGTACTTCTGCTGTGCTGTTCTGCCTCACCTCTTGCCCAGAGGGGTAAACTGGCTAACTAGACTGAACCTCAGAAACTGTGAGCCCCCAATAAACTTTTCCTCCTGTAAGTTGTTCTGGTCATGTATTTTGATCACAATTATGAAAATCTGACTCACACAATACCCAACTCTGCCCAACTGATCTCAGCAAAATGTCCCCTGGTCATCTTATCTCACCGTTGAGAGTCTCCTCTAGCTCTGCAGTCCTGTGGCAGTTGGTTGGGCTCCCAGTCTGCAGGTGCCATGTTGCACCACCCTACCAGATAGTAAGGTCTCAAAGCAGGAGTTCTTTGTATGTTCCATGACACCTGTGAGTTCCAACTGGTAAATGTTGACGGTGTGAATGAACTAAGAAATACTAGAAGCTGATGAGCTTGCCGAGATTTTCTGAGGTTTAGGGAACTTTCTCTAAATATTTGTTTAAAAAATCACAGTCATGTCCCTTTCTTCCTCTCCTCTGTTTCTTCCTCTCCCTTTTCCCCATTATTCTCAGCAGATGGTCCCTTTGGAAAAAATCAAAGCTCTACGCACCTGTACGAGGTGAGCACATAAGAAGCTAGAATTAGGAAAGAACACCTTTTTTCTTACTCTATTAAATGGCCATCTCTTATCTCTTTGTATGTGTGTCCACATGTCTTTCCTTTCTTCTTTCTTTCATTTTTTTTTCTTAATAATGTGAGAAGCACTGGAAAAGGGTTGAGAAAAGAGAATCTACAGCATTGATAGGATCAGGAAGTGAGGGCCAGTCTCAGGCTGGAAGCCAGAACTCCCTAGCGATCTTCCTCAGTTGCCACCTCCCCAAACCACAGACATACACATGTATATGAACACATTCCCTCCCTTCAACCCAACAAGTGCAGGACAGAAATAAATGAGCCTCTCTGTGTGCTAAAAGAAGACAGGGAAATGGCAAGGTAGATTTCATGTCCAAAAAGTTACTCACTGTTGCAATAAAAAAAAAGAAGAAGAGGAGGAAAAGAAATGCCAGAATTTTGTGGTAGAGCAAAAATGTTGAAGTTTATATATGCTTGAAAGAATATAAAAATGATCTGGCCTGAAGAGGAAAAGACATTATAGAGAAGAAAAAGAAAACAAGACAAAAAAAAAAAAAACCTCAATAACCATTGAAGATTGTCACTCTGAAGCTTATTTTGACTTCAAAACCACTATTTTGTCATAAAATAAAACTCCCTATTATTAAGAAATTAATTTTAAATATCTTCTTCATAAAGAAGGCACATTATCATCATTAAACATCCCAGAAATGTAGGAATATCAACTATACATAGTTCTACCATTTAATATATATTTTCCTAGGTTTTTCAATGTGTGCTTTTTGCTTTCTTTTGACTTTGCTAAGATATTGATAAAATCATCAGATTAGGTTTTGTTTGATAACAGGACAAAATTATAAATATAAATACTTGTTAAATCTTTTTATAAAGAAAAGTAGTAAGGATCAAATGGAGTTACATAGACATGGTTTCTTATACCACAACCGTATTTAAATGCAGGAAAATCCGTGCAGAAAACATTTCAGGTGTTCAGTCCTAGCAGTCTTCCTTCTTCTAGAGAGCAAGGAGGAGCCTTGTAGCAGGTGGTAGCAGTGTGTGTGAGTTGGTTTCCTGTCAGGAGTTTCTCCCAGCAGAGTTCATTACTACTTTATAGAAAGTAATGATGTATAAATTATCCTTTTGTCCTCTCTTCATGTCCATATTTGATAACAGCTTTGAGATCTGTGCATCTAAAGAAAGAAAGGACAGATCAAAAGTTCATCAACTCTCTGATTTGGGTACAAAGAACCAACTCCGGTTCTTTAAGCTCTGATCTTTTATTTCAATAGATTTTGTATTTTAAAATAGTCACATGTGTGTCTATTCCCCCTCCCCTTTTCTCCCCAGAGAGAACTAGATGTCCTTACTTACGTCCTAAAGACACTTAGTGTTTTAGGAAAGTCCCATTTCAGCAGAAGTTTGATTTTTCCCATGAAGTCTCATTTTATTCCTGGTGATATACATACTCTAATGTTTGGTGACTCTAGACCAATCCATACAGTTTCTGTATGTTTTATTTTTCAATCCACTCTATTTAGCGCAGTGTCTGGATATGGTAAGAACACAATTTAAAAAGTTCTCACCTTTTAATTAAACTGTCTTGCTTAGAAATTTCTCTAATTTCAGGACCAGTCTGAGACCTTGCAGTTGGTGTCTGAGTCTTTATAGTATAACTATAAAGAAAATAAACCCTTTAAGTTCAAAGAGGGGTTTGCTCAATATAACAGACAAATATGTCTAAAGTCATCTAAAAGGAGTCATGAATTAGTCAAGGATCAGCCAAGTGTTTTCAAATTCTATAATGTTTCAGTAACTTTCATATTCAATTATGAGCTTCCTGGAGAACAGGACCAATGAGAGTCTAGCGTGTACTTAGTATACACTCTGTGTACTAATGGGTTGATATAGAACCCTGTCTTTGTAGGTTCAATTAGTAAAAAAAAAAGAGTAGGATCAGCTGTCTGAAATTATGGAGAAAGAAGTGAATCCAGACACTTCATGAATGGTATTATTTAACAATGTGCTATCACCAGTACACAGTCATCCCTCCTCATCAACAGGGATACATTCCAAGATATTCCATGGATTCCTGACTCCTAAGAGAATACCAAACCCTAAATACACTACATTTTTCCTATACATACCTATCTTTGATAGAGTTTAGTTTATGAGTTAGTAAGAGATTAACAACAGTAACTAATGATAAATTCAACAGTTATAACAATGCACTGTAATGAGAGATATTTAAAACTATGACTGGTTTATTTCTGGAGTTTTCTACTTACTAATATTTTCAGATATCAGTTAACCTCAGGTTACTGAAACTGTGGACAGTAAAAACACAAATAAGGAGAGACTGCTGTGTACTGTTGGCTCCCTGATAGGCGTAGGTGACAGCTGAGTTGGAAGAAAGTGTCATGGATGAGGGCTGGTAAGAGTCCTGTGCTCAGATTTCTTCCACAGCCCTTTGGGGCGCAGTTATGTAAGTGATCATCATGGTATCTGCTAATAATCCATCCTAAAGTTTAGCACTTTTCATTCAAGAGGTAACAAGCAAAGCAAGGGAATTCAGGATGTAAGGGTCTGGCGAAACGTCGGAGGGAGAGACCACCCAAGAGACTGACTCCATGCAATTGGCAAAAGGGGATTTATTGGGGATCCATTCCAGCGCGCTGGGACTCTGTGCTCACTCAAGAAGGGAGAGCAGCCCAGAGCCCAGAGCAGTGGTCAAGCGGAGCTTAAGTACACTTTTTGGAGAGGGTTGGGGGCTTTGCATACATCAGAGCAAATCATCATGAGGCGTGGGAAAATTGAACAACAACCCTGAGTCAGGATTAGTGCATACATTGGCGGGAACAATCAGGGCAGGAGTGATTGGTGCTCCTAGGTGGGGTACACATTCAAACTGATTGGTTTAGGTCCTGCAATGCCTACGTGCAAAGCAACTCGGAACCCTTAGCTATTAAACAACCAGAAAGTCAGTGGAAATATTTACTGGGCAGTTCCAGTATTGTCCTAACAGCTACAGGGATTACAGGTTTTGGGGGTAGCAGAGGGACTCTAACAATACCTAGTCTTTTACTTTTTAACCCAATCCCTGCACTTTGGAAACTTTAGGATGCTGGTCTTTTACACTTTAACTCAGGCTCTTCGGCTTAGAATCAGCTTGGAAATTTTACCTTTACAAGGATTGAAGGAAAATGTACCCAGACCGATCTGAATGAAGGAAGCCATAACTGGGCATAAGGCAGTGGTGAATTCTTTATTAATTCCAAATTCAGTGAATTCAGATTGAAATAATTCATTCTTAGACTTGGCTATTTAAGAATAACCACATGAAGCTGAAAATTTTCCCCATTCAAGGTAAAGAATTGTTTAATAAGGGCCTCTGGAAAATAATGCCAGTTGAATTTTAATAAGTACAAATAAATAAGTAACAAAGCCCTTCTCACTGGCACTCAGGGACTTGTGGTGTCACAGAATAAAAAGCAAGTAAACTCAGTACAAGCCTCGAAATTACTCATAAAAGTATTCTAGCAACAAAAACGGGTGTAATACCTTCTGGGTGTCAAGAGCCATTTTAAGAGGTGGCTAATGCTTTTTGGGCTTAGAAAGAGTCTGAAAAGACCTCCAACATTAAGAGCACAGACCGTCCCCAACTTTCAGGCAGGTCATGTTGTAAAACGTAAATGATGTGTTTGGCATTTGGGTTTCATTTTTCCAGACTGATGGTAATAGAAGAGAAAGCACTGGACCCAGTGTCTTTAAAGCAAGGAGGTGGGTCCAAGGGCCCCAGTGAGGGAGAGGGCTTGAGGTGCCCACTCTGCAGGTGGGGTGGAAGTTCTGTATGCCTGAGGTGCCAGGACCAGACCTGTTGCTCCTGGGACAAGTGCTAAGTCTTTTGAATGAGACATAAGGGAGGCTCAGCTCTAGCTCTGCTGCCTTTCAGTGGCTTGTCTTTGAGCAAGTTACTTCTTTGAAAGTCAGTTTCTTCCTCTAAAACAGGAAAAGCAACACAAACCAGTGTGGCAGACTTGAGATCACGTGAGGTCACCTTCAGTTCAGTGTGTCCCAACTCTCTCTTATCCTTTGGAACTTGTTCCCTTTAATCTTCAACCAATCCATTAGCAAATACTATAGTTCTATAGTTTTTAACCTCTTAAATATCTCTGCAACATTTCCATTTACTTCCACCCCCACTGCCTACCCTGAGCCAAATCTCACCACCATCTCTGGCCATAGAACCTTAATGTGTCCTACTTTCTCCCACCTTGACATTCTCATAAGGACTAGCCTGTGCCCAGTATTGTTCCCCGCTATGCCATTCTTGGCAGGCCAAGAGCTCTTGAGAGCTCTTTAAAATGCAAACCTGATCCCTCTGCTCCTACTTAAAGTCATTCAATAACTTCTCTTTGCCCTTTGGATAAAAACCAAACTCCTTCACCTGAATTTTAATGCTTTGCACTTCCTGCAGCCCCTGTCTCTTCCTCCGTCCTCATTCATAACACTTTTCTCTGTCCAACTTCACCTACCTGTTGTGGCTAATTTATTCAGATCACTTCCATGAATAACACTTGTCTGCTGGGCTTGAGATGCATTTCCCTCATTGTGCCCTCTGCAAAATCACCTGGCTAACTCCCTTACCCACTGCCCTCTCCAAGGTCAACCTTGACTCCCTTGGTTGTAGACCTTCCAGATTTGAACCTGATAGAATTCCAATAGCAACACCCAGGACTTCCCCACTTCAAAATGCTGCATTGTAATGAATAGTTTAGTTCTCTGATTTTCCCCTAGGGTAGAAGGCTGGTGCAGCTAGTGAAGATGTAGTTTTGGATTACCTAGGTCAGATTTTGGCCCCTATTCCCCATTTGTTTGTCAAATTGCTCATCATTTTTATAACTCAATTTTCTCATCAGTGAAATGGAGAGAAATAATTATGTCAATCTCAGAGTCTGTGAACTTTAATTGAGATAGTATGTATACACTTAAATGCAAAAATGTGTGTGCATTTATAAAGAGATTTAAGTGTATTGACTGATACATACAAAATAAGTTTTCAATAAATTGAGAAACATGTTTAATGGGTACTTACTACGGACAAATATATTGTTATTGTTTTGCTTTTTTTAGGGGGGTACTGGGGATTGAACTCAGGGACATCTCTAGTCCTATTTTGTATTTTATTTAGGGACATGGTCTCACTGAGTTGCTTAATGCCTTGCAGTTGCTGAGGCTGGCTTTGAATTTGGAATTCTCCTGTCTCAGCCTCTCAAGACGCTGGGATTAAGCGCCTGGACCACCACCTTCAGCTTGCTTTGCATTCTTAAAGTGAGAAGTTTATGCCTAGCACTGTTTTCCTCTTTTTCTTCATTTCCCATCAACTTGGTGAGATTAGAGACCCCAGAGTGAAAAGTGTTAATACAGGGTTCACTTCCTATTTGTTCATTTTCCAGTCCAGTCTGAGTATTCTTTAGGTATTGCATAAAGATATAAAGTGGACGAGAAGTGGGCATAGAATATATTACATGTACACAGCACATTCCTGGCCAATCAGCAGTGTATCTCTTCCCATGCTGGTAGTAGATTTTTGCCTCTGTACCGTTCTGTTGTCCTTGTTACTGAGCCACTGGCTGGGAAGCCCAATGTGTTGAGTCTCAAGCATGAAGCTCATTCAGCAAAGAAAATTCTGTAGTATACAAGTAAATTAAAGCATTCTCAGTTTCCCATTTCACTCTGAAAAAAATAAAAGAAAAAAAAACTACAGATTTTGTTTTTTAAGAAGGAGTCACCAAATGCATTTCAAAGACAAAACTGCAAATTAGTGCTACATGAGGTACTTGACATTCTTTTTATTGGTGCAGAATAATTAGACATGCACAGAACATACCATGTGTGACATTTTTTTAAGGTCTTGGGAGGAGATGAAAACAAGGAGCTTCCCACTTTCATGGGCCGTTAAGTTTTTGTGAAAACATGGTTTAGGAAAAATCAATAAACACTGTACCTTGCCAGTGAATTTTGTGAGGGTGTCCTTATTACCTAGTAGTTGCCAGGCTTTAAAAGAGTTCTTGTCATTTTGATTCTCAGATGAGTCACTGGGGCTCTTGCCCCCAGAGCACTTTATTATGATTCAGTGCAAAGGACTGGGAAGGCTGGGGCTTCCGGGAGTGAGTGTGTCGGTGGGGGTAGCAGTGGCTCCGCGTTGGCATGAGGCTTAATTGACACCTTTGATGTAGACTAAGACAGAACCCGCACCTCCCACTGCTGCTGGGAAGACGTCAGCCTTACGCAGAAAAGGCATCTGCTGATGAATCCTGCATCTCATTCAGCTGCTCGGGGCGCAGCCTTAGCCATCCTTAACTAATCCAACCGGGTCCCTACTTCCGCTGGTGCTCGGCTTAGTGCTGAGAGGAGATCTTGCCTCTTGCCATTGTCAGGTCAAACACTGTGTCCATGTTAGAACTCATTGAAGGTAAGTGGAATGCACTGTCGCTCTCCCTCCTGGAAAGTGTCTGTTGTACACCTCCAGAGTGTATGTGTCTCCTGCCTGGTTCTACCTTACTCAGTGTGGACTGTAATGTCATTTTTACAAGTAAAATAGAGGCAACTTTATGTGTCTTGATAAAAAAAAAAAAATCTGTCTCTAAGTGTTTTATCTGTTCTTAAAGGCAATGCTGCTTAGAGAAAAGAATTGCTTATTTGAGTTCTGTGGGTTTATCTCAGTTTAATGACAATAGTGTATTCCAATTCTCAAAAGTTGAGAATCAGGCAGAATTCCAGTGATTTGAACCTGCTAGAAAACAGCTTTAATTTTCAATGGCAGCACAGACAAACTGTGAGTTCTTCAGTGTCTGTGGCCAATTAGTTTGTACTGTTTAAAGCAAGGCCACCAGAATCAGGCTGGTGGATGAATAGGGAACACATGGACTCAGGAACTTCCAGAAGTCATTAAGTAAGTAATTATTTAAAAACAAACAACAACAAAAAAAAAAAACCCCACAGTGATCTGAGGATGTACCTTGCGAGCTGTGCTAACATTTGCTCCTACTGGGTTAGCATGAGGCATCTAAAGAAAAGGAGGAATCTCACCGAAAATGTCTTAACCACACTTTTAAATTCTCTGTTGGCACAGATAAAGCTATTATTAATACTTTCATCAGAAGTTGTAAAAAGTACATTTTAAAAATTATTATGTAACCTGCAGCTCTATTAAACACAGGATTCACAAAATAGTGAGTTTCTGAAGACAGTTATCCCTCTAAGGCTTTTCTCCATGATACAGATAAATGAATATCTAAATTTTAGCAGATGTCCCTCTCTGTTTGTTTCTCTGAAAAGATGAATTGTCATGAAAATTATTTAACATGCCATTTTTCTCTCTGTGTGATTCTTTGTATTTCTAGTTAATGGAACCCCTGGTAGTCAGCTCTCTACTCCTCGCTCGGGCAAGTCGCCAAGCCCATCACCCACCAGTCCGGGAAGCCTGCGGAAGCAGAGGGTAAGGAAACAAGCAAGCTACCTGTTTAAGTTCTGTCTGAGCCTTGATGCAAGAAACAAATAGTGCTGCTTGTCTCTAGGGAATAACCACGCCAGGAGAGGGGGTGACAATACTGGGTCACTTACCATTGCTATGGTGTAGTGAGAACTCTGGGCTTTTAATTTCTCCATCATCTTGGTCCAGATCTTAACTCTAAAGAGAATGTACATGGGCTGCTTCACTTTTAAATACCTTCCTCTTTTTTTTTTTCTTTTTTGTTTTAAATGCACAGACTTTAGAAGCACTCGTTTTTAAGCTTCCTTAATGGTAATGGATTTTATTCGATAGCATCACTGATGACCAGCCCCTTCAGGAAAAGGAAGAGTGCTGTTTTGGGATGGAGGGGAGCTGCTGTGTGGCTTAGAGTGGTGTTCCAGAGCAGCCAGGAGCTCCTGGGATAGGGGGTGGGCACATAGGCTAAATGGTTTTGTGAATGAAACCCGTTTTGAGCTCATGCTGTCTCATCTCTACTTGTATTTATTTTGAGCCTCTTGTGTAATAAGAGAGAAGTTGGCTGAGCTTGGAGAACAAAGTGAAAAAAGTTGCAAAACAGTGTTAGTTTCTGCATGTGAAGGAACAGAGTAAGAGTTAGCTCTCCATTCTGGGTGGAAGAACTACTGTTCTGTCCCCTCACAGCCTGTCCTATTTGACCTTTTTCAGTAACCCCAAGACAAGAATAAGAGAATTGGAGAGGGGGACTGGGGAAGGTTCAAGGAAGGATAGAAGCCTCTCACGGTTTTGATTTCAAAATTAAGGTCAGGGGAGGGCGTGCCCTTGGGAGAGTTTATTATGATGATGGTCACCGAATGTTTTAATAAGCTAGATTCCTCACGGCTATTGCACTCAAATACTGGATTCTTGAATTTGGTTTCTTTTGTTGTGTTTTTTAAAGTGACACTTCTTGATTCCATAAATTTAAGCTTCACCCAAAATGGAAGCCCCTCTCTTCAAGTCTCCTGCCCAGATTGGGTCTTTAGGCTGACAGAACTATTGGCCATCTCAACAGAGGGGAGAAGGGGGACTTGGTCAGTTCCTAGTCCCACTGGAGCCTGTAGCACCAGGTGTCAGGCTTTATTATCTTTCTCCACTGATTCACCTGGCATCAGGCTGAACTTGTTTAGATCGTTGGATGCAGTCTCTATATGGGCATTATAAAGTTCAGAATCATTAACAAATATTCAAAGAAGAATTGGCCAATTTTGTATAATCTCCTAAAGCTCTACCCATGAGTGAAGAAAGAGCCTGAGTGGCCATTCTTTCCATGTAAATGTCACCCAGTAAGGCTCTAATCTTATAGGGATTGTATTAGATACAGCACAATAAGGATCCTCTTTCAGAAAAGTTTCCCACCCTGTCTCTAACTAAATGGAGGCATTGGAGAGTACATCTAGCACAGAAATCCCCCCTTTATTCTTTGATCCAATTAAATTCAGATTCCGGATTTATTGATGAAGCTCACGTTTAGTGGTTGAGGTTGATATCAAATTAAGAGTGATTGAGAATCCCTGCTACAGATGCACACTGTTTGTTGATAGTGAAGACCCCTCCATATTGGGATGGAAAGCTTTGCTCAGATGTCCTTTGTTGGCAGAATGAAGTTAAAACGTGCATCTTTGCCCTCTGTAGTCTCCGCTTCACTTGGATTTGTCCAACTGAGGCAGAAAATTTCCATCTGGCTGTGTAGTCATTGGCTTATATAATGAACATTTTTAGCACTTGGGAAATGATTATAAGGTGTGGTTCTCTGACAGATCCTTCATTTTGCCATTTAAACTACCAAGACAAGCATCATCCTTGAGAGAGAGGAGAAAGAGATCCCATTTGAGGTTTTTTGGGGGGTGGGGGTGGGGTGGGGGTGCTTATCACCATCTGAAAACATTTATTAAGCACATGTTGTGAGCAGGACACTGGATATATTCAAAGATGGTTTGGTTTCCAAGCTTATGAATCTAGCTGTATCCATTCAAAGATGATTCTATTTTCGAGCCTTTGAATTTATGAACATCCTCCATCTATGTTCCATGTCAGTGCATGGAGATGTTCCCAGCTGCCTTAGTGAGAGGGCTTTCATCTTGGTGTGTAGACAACTACATCAAGTAACCCCTCCCAGTTAAAATGGGCTGAGAATATCCCTAAAAACTGATCCTGTTTCAAATTTTGCTAATATCCTTCTCAAATGGTTGGCTATACTCCTATGCAGGAAATACCGAAATAAGTGAAAGATGGTGTGTGCTAAAAGAAGAGACTTCAAAGAATAAATTAACTTTTTTATTGCAAATTAGAAAACAGTAGCTACTTCTATTTTTTCCTTCTGTGTTGCCTAGCAACATAACCAGGAAAATGAGTTGGCTTCCCCCAACTCAATACACACATGCACACGCACACATATATACGCTTCTCACCCCTTTTAAAGTAGAGGAATGTAAGAATGTTTTTTTAAGGAATGTTGAGAAATTTGACTTCTTTACAAATAATAAAATCTATATTTTATTTGTATTTCAATTTAATCAGCTGTTTTTTTCTTAAAATCATGTTTATATGTTACTTCTTCTAATGTTTTTAAATAGTCTTTAAAAATGAAGAGTCTGCATAAACATATTTGTGGCCCAAAGTAGCTCCCCTCCCCCAATTTTTCTAACACCTGTTACTTGAATTTCTGTCTAGAAGTTTCTGAATAGTCACAGAATGGGCTCCTGGAGGCTCTTTTCCCATCCATGAACTTTTCTTGGTCCCATTTCTTAAAACATCAGGGCAAAAATACGTTATGTTGTGTAGGTTGAATGAAGCTCCCCTTTATACTCCCACATCACTGACTTTAGTAGATTATCTGATCAGTCAGATGATGTGAGGAGTGGGTGGTACAAAATGGGGTGGGGGCCAATGTAGACTCTCCTGCAGATCTGAGCTGGTTGCTTGGCTACCAACAGAGATCTAATAGCAGAAAAGGGCAGGAGGGAAGAAGCAGGGTGGTGACGAGCAAGTGGTTGGGGGCCAGGCAAGGAGCATTGGGAAAGGGTGGGGGTAATTATGTATCCTTCCTATCATCCAAACATAAAATTTTGAGAAGGCAGTGTTTGTTGGGTTTATACTCTGTGTAAATGCAACACCTGAGTTGCTACTCTGGGACAAGAATATGCTGAATGCCTTCAGGGGCTCCTGCTAAATGATTTTGTGAGGTAAGCACATTCCTCTTATACCCAGAATGGGAAGGAAAATGTTCATGGAAGAATTGCCTAGACACAGAGTGGCCAAGTTGGTCTTGAAGACCTCTGGGGCTAGAGCTCAACTGGACGTGGCAAGCAAAAGAGTACAAATAGATCAGGCAACTTTATTTTTTCTGGCTGATAAGGTGACATCTGCATCATTTTGTCTATGTAGATGGTTTCTCTGTTGTTATCTTTCCTCTTCTGCAAAGCCGCTGACTTTAGAAGGTCTAATTATATTAGAAACCAAGGATGCCCATTCAGGGTTGCTCCTAGGAGAGCAACGGGGCACCCACGAAAGCCAAGTAAACGAATCTGTACCGCCCTTCATCTTACAGGACCTGTATCGCCCCCTCTCATCGGATGATTTGGACTCAGTAGGAGACTCAGTGTAAAAGACACATGGAGCAATGTATATGGTTTGTGATTGGGTGAAGGTTCACGTTTCCTAAGCAAAAGTCTAACAGCAAAATACACAAAAGAGTTTTGCATACTTCAAAACAGTAAAAACCAAATCATACAAAATACAATACATAGGCATTTTATATTCATGATACTTGTCCTTGAAGGAAAGATTTTTTTAAAAAAATATCTCCTCCATTTGATTTGATTAGGGGGAGTTTCAACACAATATTGCTCAATTGCCGAGATTTTTGTGTGAGACCTGGCTGTAGATAAATTTCATATATGGACCCAATATTGAATACAGGAATATGCTACAATGTAGCATTATAGAGTCATCATTTCCACAGATATAGCTTTCTTTTCAATTGTAAGAAGATATATATACACACACACACACACACACACACACACACACACACATTTTTTCTGTACTTAATTGTAAAGCAGATCGAAATAGCACTAGCAAACACATTTTTTTCCTTAAAGTTGTATTCTTTTTCAAATTTGGATGACTGGGTTTTTAGAGCTACTTTTATTATAAAATAATGAAAATATTCAATTATATTTTTTTCTTTATAAATGGAAAAAGCTTCTTATGATTTTTTAGGTTAATATATCTAAGGGAAAAAATCTCATGTCAAGGACATATCTCTTGAAGATTACCATTGGACATTAGGAACTTGTTTTTGTCAAATAAATTTTATTTTTTTAAAGTTGTCTTTTATTGGAAACAACATGAATATAGCTTAATCTGTATGGAAATATGAAGAACTTATTCAGTGGCATTGCTATAAATGATATAATTCTTCCTTACAACCATATATGTGATTTTAAATGTGTAAAGCCTGCAGTTAGGATTTTTTTTCTTATAACACACAGACCTTTAAAAAAAATGCCTAGACTTTAAAAACAAATTCATTTTGAGAGTAAAAATTCCCTGAAATGGTGCTGTATAAACTAAGCCAAAAATATCTAATTGTTCATTTTGATAAAACCTGAATTTTGCTGTTGTTTTGGAAATGTTCATATGCAAAACTCCTTTTGTGTTATACCAAGTAAGTCTATGATTATAACCCATTGTCAAACATTAACCTACTAATTCTGCTCTCAGTCTTCTATTTTAAAAATTATAGTCAGCTTTGCTTAAATATAAAACAATTATTTTAAAACCTGAATGTTAGAAATTAATTTAATGTGTATGGTCTATTATGTGTAAGCCATATCCTGTGATCATTTACTTTTACTAGTTCAAACACTAACAATTTTAGACTTAGAAAGCATGGTTTTGATATTCTCCAGGCTTGACATATCTCAGTAGGTGATAAATTTAAAATGTATTATGCCATTTGGGGTATTTTACTTGAAATTTTTTTTTTCAAATTTTACTTCAAAACAATTTTCAAACATCTGATTCAAGATGGAGAGAAATTCAGTTGTCATACACTGTTTTAAATGTTATCGATTTATCTCCTTGGTAAATTGTTCAACTAGCAAATTTTACCATCTGGTTTATAGTTACCTATGTTACCATCTCACTTTACAAGTGAATTAAATATTCCAACCAAAAGAAGCAAAAAGAAAAAGTCCAGGCAATCTAACAGCATTTGAAAACTTAGCCCTATAATAATTAGTGCCTCATTATCCTGTCTGTTGGAGAGAAAGACACTTCTCTGGCAGGTTATTCGAGAACTGCAAACTGAACCATTCCATCTTGAAAGAACAGTTCATAATAATACCTGTTCCAGACCTCAGGTTTTAAAACTGTTTCCAATAGAAACGAACAGAGACTCCTGCTGAGATCAAAAGGCTGCTTTGTCTTAGCTGAAACAGTAAACATCTGTGAGGCTGCCTCTGCTGGTGTCTGTTTTAGTTATGTCTTTGTAAAATGCATTACTTAATACAGTCGAGTCCGTAAAAGATTAGTATGTATTTGACTAAACTGTCAAAAATGCAGAGAAAGCAGTGGAACAGTTAACTTAAATCTGGTGGGGTCAGATGGTCCAGAACAAAAATAAATTCCAGTAATTTCAACTTCCCTGCACTGTCAATCTTACAGACAACTACTGCTAAGAGAGGTCCAATAAATGCTATTTGTTCTGTATAAGTGGCAGATATTGCCAATTGATATAAAGCCCACAGCTTTGTTTAGACATGGCTAAAAGAAACTGGACTTATACTAATTGCCGATAGATATCATGGCCAACTTTCCATTCAAGCTGTTCCAAGGGAAATGCTATTCCACAGCATTTAATCTTTTGAACATATGACTTTTATTAAAGAACTGTTCAGGGGCAATATATATCATTTACTTTTTGAAACTAAAGTCCCTCCAAGATTGAAATAGCACACCACTTATAGACTTTGAGATCTTTTTCTATGCAGGGCATAATTCTATTACACAAAAGCAGAAATAGAAAATCCTTAGCAACAAACCATAAGTTTTCAGTTCATTGCTGGAACCAAATTGGTGATTTATAGGCACTTAAGATTTGCTTACTTACAGAATTCTTTTGCAAAATTAGACACTGAATTTTAAAATTGATCTACTGAGCAGGAGAGCACTCCAGCAAAAGTCATGCATTTTTTTTCTTTATAGTAATCCTTAAAAGTGCTTTGAAGCCATTGTGCTGTCGTTGAAAGTTTGAGACTTTCTCATTTACACTCATTTTTTATTTCTTAGACATAGATATTGTAGAAAAAGATATTAGAAATATTTCCCTGCTTTCAGCATTTTAGAAGTGTAAAACCTAGTAATATACAAAGTGTGGAGTCCAGTGCAAACTCAAACGATTATAGGTCTGAAAGCCATGTGGGATATTCTTCTTTGTTTTGCCTAATCAATTAAGCCGGGAGAAATTTAAAGTGTTCCTATAATGCCATAGGCTTTTAAGAAGATTCAGGGCCACCCATCTGTGTATATCCCTGTGTAAATATATTAGCTTATCTAAATATTTCAAGACCAAGTAACATTTTGTAAAACATTTGAATAAGCATTAACGTAACCCGAGTTAACCAGCAGGGATATTCTGATTGAATCTACTGCAGATCTATATATGATGGGCTTTTTCTTTTTTTCCAATGAAAAAAAATGTATAAAAGTCACATCTCTAAATAAAAGTGAATGACAATAAAGAAGAATATTCCTAAAAAAATGAGTCCATATATTTTGCCTATTGGACTACTAAATTTTTCATAGTGGCCATATATCTGTACAGATGTGTGGGTGTTTTGTGATTTTTCAGGGCTCAGTGTATTCATGAGTGTGCCTATGTAAGTATTCATGTATGTGTATAGACCATAAATAGCAAAGTATGGTGTTTGTGACACAGTCTTATAAGTTACTGGCTCTTATAGAATCATACGTAAACCTTTATATCATAAAGTGCTATGCTGTTGACATATCATTTGGGATGTATTTAAGTTCAAAAACTGTTTGCTAAACTTGTATGACAAAATAGTTCAATATTCAGATGTACCGATTTATAAAAAAAAGGAAAATGAAATCCAGATAAACAAAAATTGAAATTCAGACAAATCCAATATTGTGTTAACTATTAAATAACACATTAATATTTACATTTTAATGTCTTGGTGTTTGATTCTTAAAATGATTGAGTATTATAACTGATATTTTCCTATTTGGTATGTGTATTGATGACTGTAGTGATTGTCAATCAATATTCACTACAAAATAAAACATTGATTTGTAGAGTTGTACGTAGAGGAGTATTATGCTAAACCAAATACTCCAAAGTGTGATTGATTTGAAGTAAGCTTAATAACAAAGCCAGATAACCTGTAAGGCAATTCTGTATGTTCTTTTAAACCATTATTCTAAACTGTTGACATATTTTGGATATACTTGCTATATGTGTGTATATATCCACATAAATATATACACACTTGAAAATGCTAATTGATCGAATTTACTGTGTGTACATTTGCTCATTTATGCATATTTTTGTTAGCCTTGCTATCACCTCTAATTGTGCATGTATGTGACAACTGTATTTGATTGAGATATCCCACAGTGGTATAGTGTGAAAATATGAGATATTCTGAATTTAATATACCAATTGCCTGGTAGAGTTTGCTCTGCTGTCAGCTGAAAAATATTTGTAATTTTGTGCCTGTAACGCATGTGGAAAACATAGGAAGTCAGAGGACCTTACGGTAATTTTTAAGGGTGCATGATATATGTGTCTTTAAAATGTGGTTCATTTTAGTAAAGATGATGGATAAATTCCAAGATAGTATAAATGATGCATGTAATACATGGGTGTTTGTATAATATATGGCCACAAAATGTTTTTGAAGCCAGGGTAGTATCAGAAGGTTTATGGGAAAAGAACTATGAAAGTTCATTTTCTTTTGATGTGTGTTTTGAGGAGTTTATACTCATCCACAAGCAAGGAATTGAGTTCATTTTTTTCTAAGGTTTCTTTACTTTGAAATACATTATGAATGTTATAAATTTGGGTAAGCTTTTTATAAAGAGGTGACATACTTTCTGCTTACAATATGAGTTGCTTGGATGTGTATTCTCCTCTTAAAAAAGAGCATTTGGTTTTAAAAATATTTTGAACAGCAATATATTTTAATCCATCATTTCAGGCCATCAGCAGAGTTTTGTAGAGCCAAGAACTAATGAAATGTTTCATTGAACTACCCAGTTTTGAAAGTTCCATCACTTTGTGCTGTGGTTTCATTGTAAAATGTTGTACCTTGTGTTTCACAACGGACCATGTTATTCCTCTTGAAGTTGACTTTGTGACACTTACCGTCTTAGAATAATTATATAATAAACAGGAAAAACTGCCTATGTTGTTCAGTGAGTTTTTTTCAGAAAACTTGATGAATAGATTTTGGAATTAAACTGATGGAATGGGGTAAAGATGACTTCATCACCATGTAGATAGCATTCTTGTAACTAGATCAACAAGTGATGCTTGAGATGCTGCAGAATAGCACTGTGTGACATCCAAAGTCTAAAATACAATAAAAGCAAAGTAAGAAAATTATGTGATGAGGAATTCTGTTTCAGTAGGCTGCATTAAATTAGTAATATGCCTTCCTCTGAGGCTTGTTTTAAGGGTGAATTTGTTGGACAAATTGGCAACTGGTTGAAAAATAGAAATTAACATGCATTTTTGAAACATATTACCTGTGCCCTGGGTTTAAAGGTCTCTTTTTATCAAGGTCATCTAGTTTGCAGAAGAAAATTTTACATGTGTACATTTTTATGTGGATGTGTATGTATGCAAGCTATTTATTTTAAAAGCATGGATAAATAAACATATTTAATAAATATATTATAGTTAATTAAATAAATAATGACATTACCTGATCAACTTTAGCTTAGAACAAAATTCATAACATAGTTCATTCATATTATAGTATAGATGAGAATAGAAAATTCTTCTGGCCAAGTTAGAAAAAATACTTTACATTAAAACTGTTATAAGCTGGGTGACTCAGGATGCTGAGGCAGGGGATCACAAGTTCAAGGCTAGCCCCTGCGGTTTAGTGAAGACTTAAGAAACCTGGTGAGACCCTGTCTCAAAATAAAAAAGGACTGAGGATTTTGAACCTTAGAATCTGTCGGCTCTAACTGGCTGTATTTCTTTTGTCCATGATAAATTTAATCAGTGGTCCACAGCAATAATGGTACAGCTGGAAGGAATGTTTCCAGATTTACAAAATTTCCACAGGATATTCACACTTTCTCCTTAATAGAACCAGAACTTAAAGTAAACCTAGCAGGTGCCTGGAAGAACAGTGAGCTTCCTCATTAGAGGTTGGGAATCCCCAACTGAGAGAGCTACTCTATCCAGAGGGAATACATAAGATGACTTCCTGGTCCCCATCCAAACTGTGATCTCATGAAGAGTAACTCGTCAGCAGACATATCGTAGCTACCCAATGGCAGAGTTTTTTCAAGACAAATGGTTCAGATTGAGAGTTTATAGATCTTGGCCTGAGTATAGTGATTAGCAAATAGAGACAAAAAAGACCACCCAATACAACAAACAGATGGATCTAATTGTAAATAAATGCATTGATGGTTTTTTTTTTAAATCTTAGCTCCCACTGCTTTACTAGCATAGACAGTATTCCATTTTCATTTTCTCCTCCTTAGTTAACCAAATCTTTATGAAATTTAGCATCTTCATTAAGTTTTTAATACTCACTGTTATTATATACATGATTGCCTACATCATAAAGTTTATTTTAGATTGAACATTTTATGAAGAATCCAGATAAAAGAATTTGGAAAAAAGCATTTCCTTTGTGCCTTGTTTCAAAAAAGGGGTTCTTATTAGTCCTTGCAGTTATTTTGTAACCCCTTGGGGACTCAATGAATGTGTGGTTTTTCTGTGTTACTTAGGATGCTACTGGTCTCAAGCTCTCTACACCAAAATTGCTATTTAATGTTGTTCTCTCAGGTCATCTTCAAAGCATCTGTAGACCTAAATCCAAGATTACCAAGAGAGTTGTTAGAGTTTGTTAAATAAGTATGATTTATGTTTCCTTTATAAAGTTGATCCAGAATCTAATGACAGTGACCAATTGATTTCTAAATTCCTTTTAACTGTTTTCCAAATCAACATTAACTATAGGCCAAGAAACAATGTGACATGGAAATAGTACAATTCTCTAGCCAAAACTAAAGCTATCTGGTGAGATCTGTGTACCTCTATTGTAATCAGTTGGATATTTTCCATATCTTGAAGCAGAATGGAGCCCAGCTGGGTGACAACATTAATACAAGTGGCAGGAGGAACTCATAACATTTAAAATGAACTGTTTTTTAAAATACATAGTCATCAGATACATCTTGGTAAAATGTGGTTAGAGCTGTTATGTCAGCTTTCTCACTTACTTCAAAAAGTGCGATGTGTTCTCCATCTGTTTTCGCAATCCTGAGCTAACTAGCTACATTTAGGATGTGTTCTTACTTAGGGCCATTCTTTTATGAAGGTGTGCCATAAAAGCATCCAGGTGTCAGCAACCTGCCCAAATGGTTTCCATTAAGCCTGCTTGGAGGTGATGACATTTCAAATGTCACAACGCCTCTCAGAGCTGCTAATTGCATTAAATTCTAAAATAACTGTATGCTTTGTACTCTACACCCAGATGCCATGGAATTAGCAAACTGACTGAGCAAACATAAAATCTTATCAGCATGCACCTTCTAAAATGTTTTTTTCTGCTCAGAAAAATCTAAATAGGTCAATCTGTTTCATTTAGAAACAATCAAAACTATAGCTGGGCTTTTCAGTTTTTTCCCCCCTTTTTTGAGTACTAGGCATTAAACTCAGGGTCACTCAACCACTGAGCCACATCCCCAGCCCTTTTTTGTATTTTATTTAGAAACAGGGTCTCACTGAGTTGCTTAGCTCTTTGCTAAATTGCTGAGCACTGGCTTTGAACTCATGATCCTCCTGTCTCAGCCTCCTGAGCCACTGGGATTACAGGCATGCACCACCTTGACAGCACTTTCAGCTTTTATTAGTCATAAGTTTTAAAATCTGGCAAATCTCATTAGGTTAATTCTAAAGAATATGAACTTACACATTTTCTGTTAATTATTTTCAAAATCATTCATTCAGACTTATGGGTAATAATCAAAAGGTTTCAGGAGAGTCTATGTTACTATATTTAGGTGGGTGACAGCCATACTTAAGGGCCATGTTGATTGCAGAAATGACTTCAACCAAGAGAGAAAACAAAATGTTAAGTGACAAGATAAAAATCCAAAGAATAACAGACTTTGAGAATATGAATGTAATAAAGGGGGCATTTTATGTTAGTAAATGTGAAGTCTTGGACTTGGTCCCAAATACTAATTTCTCAAATACAGAATAGGGTAAGGAGACACACCTGTGAGCTCAGTGGAGGGTTAAGACACATGCATCCTCAATAAAACAATGTGATCTTGAAGGGAGTTAATATTGTATTTAAGATTAAGAAAACTCCGTCCTTCTTTGCTGTGGCTGGTCAGAACACACCTAGAAAGCTGTATTCAATTTTAAGCATCAGCTTTAAAGCTCTTTAAAGAGTACTAGACTGTGTCTACAGGAAGGTGAAGGAGTCTTGGAGCTCTGTCACAATATGAACATCCAGAGAAGCTGGAAATATGCAAATTGAGAGAATAGACCCAGAAGTTCCATGGCTGCTCTGAATACCTGCAGCACTGTCATATGAAAATGGATTGGATTTGTACTGGCTGGCTCTAAAGATAAGAGACAGAACCATCAATGGAAAATGAAGAGGGACATGATTTTAATGTTACTTAAAGAACTTCTACTTTGTCTCATATTAATAATGCAGGGTTGTCGGGTAACAAGTTCAGTACTGTAATGTTTGACAGTACTGTAATGTCTGACTACCCAACTGAATTCTCTGTAGTGGAGAATTTGACCTATGGATGGAAGTGGGGTGGAATAGATAATATTTAAGGTCCATTCCAGTCCCTCAACTTCTTCAAACCCATAAATGGTCATGGTTATCATCTTGGAAAACCATGTAGTATTTACCACCTTCCCTGTGGAAAAAAAAAAAGAAATAAGACCATTAGCAGTTTAATAAAGGTATTTTACTCTATTTGATCCCAATAATCAAAACAGGAACTTTCCAGAGTACTCCGGTTATAAGTAAATACATTTTTCTCTGGAAGCTGTCAGTCATCTGCTGCCTTCAGACAGCAGCAAATCAGAAATGACCCAGGGTTCATTTTCAAAAGCACACAACTAAAGTTGAAAATAAGCAATTGTCAACGTAAACAAACTTGTGTTAACTCTACTTTTTTTTTTTCCCTAAACAGAAGCTAAAAACATTGAGGGATTTTTTTATTCATGTGGCAGAGAAAACACAGCTGGCATAGTGGCAAGCATTCAGGGCAGCCAACATTGGGTGGTACTGTTGAAAGTGAAATTCACTGGGTTCATTGGGTGATAAGGCAGTTTAGTGAACAATACATTTATAAAATGCTACAGTTTAAAAGATGTTTTCATGTACTTTGGGTCAGAGTTGTGTACTGAGTACCTGATGTACTTATTAAAAGAACAAGCTTTTGGAACTGAGTATATAAATCGTGGGCATATTTGCTAGGAAACACACTACTGGTCTGTTAGTTTTGGGTGCTTGATGAAAGAATGTGTCTTTGTATTCTAAAATTTAAAACGCTGCATGACAAGGCAGCACCTGCCACCCCAACCCACAATGTGTCTACATAATTAAACACCATTTGTGATGCTGCTGGGAGAAATTCAAGGAGCAGAGAGCCCAGAAGAGAAGGCCTCCATGCTAGACATTTCATGAGTGTTTTTGTGATCTGCAGTGACACCGGGAGATAAAGGATCTCACTGTTCTGGAAAACACATACCTTCCCCTCAAATGCGGTCATGTCAATGTTTATTTTCCCCAGTAATCAACATACTAAATGTGCCTTGTCTCAACCTCCTGTCCCAGTAATATAAATTCAAGGTTTTCAGAAACAGACATTCATGGAAGTCAGCAGAGCATGGCGTAGAAGCTTGTATGTTTACAGTCCCTTCAACAAAATGGGTTATGAATCCACAGTGAGTGTCACACTAAAACAAACTGTTTTGAGGCTAGGATCTGAATTCTCTTTCTAGCCTAACATATGCCAAATTGGTGCTGCCGTTCACCCAGGGAAGCCGGATGAGAGAAGATGGTTAAAAAAGAAACCAGTTCAAGTCATCAGGCTTATTGATGGGGGATTTTGATGATCCTGGAAAACAAGGGGCATAGCATACAAATTTTATGATACTTAGGAATGTATATGAGTCGTGACAAAAATTCTAGAATATTCTATAGGGAAACAGAGGCATGGCATTGTTAATTATTAAATTTCATCCCAATCATGTCAACTGTCAGTGTTGATGAACTCATTCCATGGGATTGCTCATCTTTCTCACACTCGGGAGAATATTTTGTGGTGCTTGATTCAGATGGCCCCTCAATGATTTGGGTAGCATTTCCTCAACTACATCAATCTCTTCTATGAAAACTAGAATTATTTAATTTACTCTGCAGGAGACATTTGGGTATAATGGACTATATAAACCCTCTCTTAACCCTTTACTTTGTGTACAATTAAGGCTGGATGGAAGGGGGAGGAGGTTGAAGGGAAGCAGGTAAGCAGAGGAAAAGTAGGTCAAGTTTGCTTCTTGTCCCCTCTTCAAATCAATTCAACTACAGATGCTCTTTCCCTTCTCTCTGCTCCACAGACAGCCGGCACCATGAGCCAAAGCCGCCCCCTCACCGCCTCCTGCTCCCATCAGGCCAATCAAGTGGATAAACCCAGGGAAACAGAAGGAAGATCATTTAGGACGAGCTGTATTCACTATTTAGAAATAGCATGGCCATGTGAAAGGAATAGAGGCAGAGATGGAAACATTCACTGTTAAAGCACTGCCCCCTAGCCAATCCTAATATTCAATACCTGGTTTTATTTTGTCTTGAGCTTTCTCATATAATTGTTACCCTGTTTGCTTTCAGGGGCCTTGAGTCAAAACCCATCAAAACTACAAGGGAGTCACCAGGCCTAGGTTTTTATTCTTGTTTTTAACCCCAGACATAGTATGTACATTGAACAAACTGATCACCTATTGAAGGCTTGTGTCTTTATCTCAAAGTGGAATTAACAAACCCCACTCTTTTGCCTTTCTCCTAAAGTCACAGTAGCCTGAAATCTTTATTATTTTATTTTATTTTAGGATATTTCATTTAAAAACTGAAGAGTTTTTTTTTTCCTATTGTAAGAATAGAAAAAAACCAGTGGATACGATCAGAATGGTATTATATTTAATTCCATTTGCCACCAGACTGTGTAAGACTGAGGTGAGAGGCTTAATATCTGCCAAACCCAAACTGTGAGCTAAAGGATGATAATTTTGAGAAAAGAGAAGTCTTGGGCCCTCCAGGTTTACAATGATCAGCCTCATGAGTCAACACAATTGGGGCGGGGGGAGGTGCGGTCCTGTGTTCCAAATGTGAAGACCAAACCTCCCTGAGCGTAGGTGGAGCTCTCTCCTGAGATTCTGGGCTGGGTGTAGCACGTGGAGATCGGTCCCTCTGACCCAGTGTTTTTATCTTCTGTTTTGTTCCCTTGCAGAGCTCTCAGCATGGTGGCTCTTCTACTTCACTGGCATCCACCAAAGTCTGCAGCTCAATGGATGAGAACGATGGCCCTGGGGAAGGTGATAAGCTTGGGACTTGGTGTCTGAGGAGAAGGCCCAGCTTTGATAGGGGCAGAGGAATGGGTTGGCAGAATTAACTCTGAAAAGCTGTTAGCAGCTCAAGCAGAAGGGAAAGGACCAACCCAAGCAGTTCTCGAGGGTCCATGATAAGGGGCTGGGATGGAACACAGCTCCCACAAGGGATGGGGATGGACTCCTTAGAATGGGAAGAGTTGGCCTCAGCGGGACACATTTCCCTTTCTCTGAGAGTGGGTATTGCCCAGGAAGGACAGCTGTTGCCTGCTTGGGAAATAACAGAGGGTAACTGCTGCCCCTGTGTTCCCAAACTCTGTTCTCTTTTCATACATTGGAGGCTATTGGCTCGCTTGACTATTACAGCCACAGATGTGCTCTCATGGATGTGAACTCAATGTATGAAACCATGGTTTTACAGAAAGAATTAGAGATGATTGCAAACACTACTTTTTATCCGTTAAGCTAATTCAGTTTTTAGATTTTCAATGTGAGGCCGTCCTGTGACCTGGATCCCAGAATCAACTTTTTCACTAACTCACTGGATGGTTTGGGGCAAGCCTCTTCAACTGTCCATAATATAGTTCTTCTTCTGTAAAATGGGATGGTAAAATACATACCTATTTCCTCCCTTGGGGTTGTTATCAGCTCAAAGTGACTAGGGAAAAGTGTTTTTAAAAAAGGGTTCTGATCAAGCCACTCTTAAAAAATCAGCTCCTCTTACTTGGTATTTCCTCAAATGCCCTGTGGGGGAGGCACTTTTATTGTGACAAGAGAGTGAGACTCTGGGATTTACATCATTTCCTTATAGACTGACAATATAATTCAATAGAATTCACAATTCAAATCTGGTTCTGAGCTTCCTGGTGAAATATATCTGAGAAGATCTCAGTACTTTGAGATTCTCGTTTGAAAATGAAATATTCCTACTTTAGTATTTCTCAGTCTTTAATATACACATTTTGTTGTGAATCTCTAAGAGGGAGATGTATCAATTCAACTGCTTAAGAATGATCTAATCATATTATCGTTTACTTCAGGCACATGTAGGTGTGAGAAACTAAGGGTCTTGGAAATGAAGACTTATGACAATAATATTTTTATAATATTTCATAAAAAGTAAAATAAAATCACCGCTTTCTCTAACAAAAGCAAAGTCAGCATATGCTTTTAAAATGTATTATATCTTGTTAACTAAAAGCCCCATTTTTATTTCTTATTAGTCTTGTTTTGAGTGGAAGTAAAATGGCAATTTTTTTATATTTAAATGAAACTGAAAGACGTTGTTCTCTTAAATACTCAAGCCTTTTCATCAGTCTTTCTTCCCTAGAGACAACAATATGTATTTTTACCTGAACTTTAAATCATCATTGCAATTTAATTTCTAGGTTTTATTATGTTGGGAATCTTTCTAAAGTATTTTTCATAAAGCTTGCTTTATTTCACACACACACACACACACACACACACACACACAGAATTATTTCCTGGCTACCATGCAAAATCAGACTTTTTGGCGCTACCATGTCTGTAGTTCAGCCACCTAGAAGTCTCTTTTGTTCTGATGTGTTTTATTTGCCTAATGAAATGAAATGGTCTTTGAGTAAGCCTTTGGCTGAGCCTTCTTGGCCAAAAGCCTAAAAAGTACCTTTTATCAATAATCAGGGAAAAAAAATCCCAAGCCCTGCCTTTGAATGGGTGCCCTGTGGATGCTCCCATGGGAAGGGAGGGTCAAAGTATCTCTTTCCATTTCCTGTCTATAGGGCAAACCTGTCGCAACAGCCAAGGATGATCACTTTTATTACCAAAATACTATAACAGCTTCAAGGCTGTCACTTGGGAGATTTTTTTTTTCCTTTTTTTTTGTAAATTCAGGTGCTTTGCAGTGAATTTAAAACATCCTCAGCCATCTCCTTTCATTCCTATGGAATAGACAAAAAAAAAAAAAAATCCCTAGACTGACTCCTTCACAGGCAAAATCATGGCTTCTTTCCCAGGCAGGATAAGGGAGAGGGCATTGGCTCCAGCCCTCACTTTATTAAGGAGATCATCTAGATGGCTTCTAGTAGCTTCACCAATAAAGATATGAAGAGGCTTATGAATATCCACAGCAATAGCAGCAGTGATTACAAATGTCCTACATTTAGATGATTTCCAGAAATTCCACCCACTCTAAAGCCCAGAGTGGTACCAGCATAAAGGTCCTAAAGTAGGCTTTCAGTGGTTTGTCACTCCCCAACAATAACCAAATGTGATATGCAAAAATTACTAGAAAGCTCCCTCGCCACCTAAGGTTTGCAATTCATTTTGAGAAGAAATCTTTAGTCTCACTTAAGGTCAAACGAGGAGCACATTTAGAAAACCTGCTAGGCTTCCATCCCTTTTTGCATTCAAGATGCCTGGGGGAAAGCTAGGATTTATAACTTTAAAGCATGTAAATTTTAGAGCCCAGCTATAAAAGGCTTTTTACACCCCTAACATGTTAAAGGTTATCCAGTATATTTATGTGACCTAAGCATGGCTTATTTAGTTTTATGGCCTTGGATATTTAAAGCATTATTAGGCATTTGTAAAATATTTCAAAATGCATTTTCAGGGGGAAAATGCGTTGTGTTAGTGGCACTAACATAATTGAAAGTACAAAACTGTTCTGTTCACAGACATAATAGATAGGGCAATTTCAACTCAACATCTGCTATGCAGGTTGCTAGCAAGAACATTTGTTTAAAACCTGCTCGTTGATACTGGGGAAGGGTGGCAATCAATGCTTAGTTCATAAGGAATTTTACGGAGATCTCCATTTCAGGATGTAGTAAAACCAAGTGTCCAAACAGGAGGCGTTTTTCCTGCTGGTACCATGTCAAGCAGTCAGTCCAGAGACACTTCAGAACTGCATTTTTCTCTGCGCCATATGGAGCAATGTTATTTCTCCATGCTCAGCAGATATTGAGTAAATGCTATTGATCAAACTGGCATGAAGTTTAAAAAAAAAATGAAACTTCCTCAGAATCCTCACTGCAAGTACTTACATGGGTGGAGGTGAACCCCATACGTTTCCTTTTAGTTTATCATTTGTCTTAGTGAAAACTGTTGAGCATATACAACATCTGCGAAGGAGGGGGGCGGGTTGCCTCACGTACAGAAAATGACATATTGAGTCTGAATCAGTTCCACTCTAATTAGATGATACTTCTAAATGTCCCCTTTGTGCAACATCTGTGTCCCCTTTTCTACCAATAAAAACATATTAATGATTCTTTTCAGAAGTGTTGGAGGAAGGCTTCCAGATTCCAGCCACAATAACAGAACGATATAAAGTCGGAAGGACAATAGGAGATGGAAATTTTGCCGTTGTCAAGGAATGTGTAGAAAGGTGAGAAGAATATCACTTGTGTAAAACTTGAAAGGAAACATTTGGCATTATTTTCCCAGGTTGTATCTCTATCTATAGTCTGTGACCCATATGGAATAAGTAAATGTCTCGACCCCAGATGCAAAAAAAAAAAAAAATTAAAGAGAAACTATTTAACAATGAACTTGAAAAATGTAGTGATTTCTGGGGGTGATCTGTGAATTAACTATGAATTAAGGACTTTGATTTTTTTTTAATTTAATGGGTGAAACTTTGCCAGGTCTTTCAGGTAAGTTTCTACTTTGTTAAAAAAAAAATATATATATATATATATATATATATATATATTGAATAGTTTTTCCCAGTACTTTTTGAGGCATTTTTCATAGAAGTCAAAATATTCCTATATGCAGTTTAAATCTCTAATGGGTACTATCATAAAATTGCACATAACAATAACCTTGAAAAGCTTTAAATGCCTGTGTTGGTGCCAAGAAGAAATGGTGCTTAATATACTAAAATATATTAAAATGGATAATCCAGGTACTCTGGGCCAAGGGGAAGGGTTTAAAGTGAAGGATTTATCCCTGAATTCTTAATGACATACTCAAGGACAGTAGCTAGTAGCTACTAGATGGGAAAGTAACAACTAATAAAATTTCAGACCAAGGTGCCCTCAAACCCTCAGCTCAGTATCAGATTTGGATTTCTGTTCTTGGGCACGTGCTTGTTTTAGAGATCCAGGTTATCCTGCAGCTTCTTCTCAGAGCTGTGTAGGCAGAGTATTGAGAAGTCAAGGGGCACCTGCCTCATTCCTTGAAGGAGTGTGTCCTCTAAGTTTCTGGGGGCCTAGTCTGGGATGCACATGACTCCCTTGCCCTTCTCTACTCCCAATGAGACAGGACTCTCTTTCCAGTCAGTTCCTCACCACCACACGGTCATCACACTCCTCTGTGTTATACCACCACTCAGAGAAGATGCCTCAGACCAGAGAAAGCATTTATTCCTGAAGAGCCAGAGCTGGTTCTTCTCCAAGGGTTTTAATTTAGAAGCACAGGTCCATACCACATTAGAGACGGAAGTCTACATAAGGCCTCACATCCTGAGGGTTCTACTTTGGCCAATATCCACTTACATACCATGTGCTCCCTCTTCCCCTTGACACTTCCTGGAGGATGCTTCTCCAACCAAGATAGCAGAGACTTCATTGCTCTACTCTTCATTGCTCCACTCCAACATGTCAGCTGGATGAGAACATTTGCAACAGAGACAGTCACCCATGATAGCAGTCACTCTCCATGAGGGAAGAACAGGGATGATCAGTAGATTGAAAATCCCTTTAGTGGATTCTGCCACGTCACTTTTTCCCCTTATCACAGAGCTTGGCCATTCATTGCCTTACTGTCAGATATAGAAAATACACCTAGTTGTGAGCCAGGAGTCTCTATAGCTGCCTCTTCCCTCCCCATGCAACCTTCAGACCATGCCTGCACGTGTGCCCATGACTACTTACCTGAAAATGTTCACAGCTAGCCTCCTGGCCATGTTTGGCCTGACCTGACCATACCTGATATTTCACTAAAGCTTGGAGAACTCAAAATGGAGCTTTTGGGACTGAAAGAAAGAGAACATGTTAAGCATGAGCCTCAAATTTCTAAGCAATAGAAACTTCAAAATACAACTGTGCTAAGGATTCTGAGAATAATGTCTTAAATGTGAGTTTTTTGAATTTATTGAGTCAAACTACTTGTCCTTAAGCACCTCATCCAGTGCTTACTTCAGAAAGAGGTACTCAGTAAATATTGACTGATAGGGTGACATTTTATGACGTTTGGCCAGAATCTCTTGTAAATTGCCAAAGTATACATCATCGGCTTCTTGCACATGATTTAGAAGAAGGTATTGAGTCTTGAATATAATATTTGTAGTGTGTCCTGCCATTATTAAAAAAATCCCATTACTTTACTAGGTCTCACACCTGCTAAGACAGGAGCAACCACTGTTTAGTGAGCATAAGCTATCTATGAGACCCTTAACTTATGACATCTCATGTAATCATCATAATGATCCCACAATACCAGTATTGTTGTGCCCATTTTTATAGAAGAAAAACTGGAGGAGTTAAATGTCTAAGGTCACTTAGCTAATAATACTTAATTGCTCAATAGTTAAGAAGGCTCTACTCCCAAACCCATACTTTTAGCTTCAACTCCACTGCTTCTGATGAATTCCCCACAGGACACATAACTGAGCCAAAATTACATGCATTGCATTTAGCTCTGTGCAAATAAGATAGAGAATGAACTCAGGAAAACTAAGCCTAAGGTGATGGGTGGAGGTGTGTGGACATGTTCATATCATTTTATATTTCATTGATTCTTTCACTGATAGTAAATCCAGCCCTTTTAACATGATTTTTGCTACAGCAGAAAATCCCATGTCTAGCAGATTGCCGTGGCCTTTCACTGTGGGGTGTCTGGTTGTTTGCCCGTGCTTGTCATCTGTTGTCTGACATGGCAGCAATGTGCCGTTTTTCTCCTATCTAGTCCATGGATTGGGATGACATCTTATCCTCCAGTTCCTGTCTTCCCACACTGGAGAATTCTCATTTCTCTTTCCAGAATTAATTTGTTTCTTTCTAACTTGGATTGTATTCATTTTGCACGAGTTCACATCTTGGGCCTCACTGTATGAAACTTCAGAGCCTAAATACCAAATTGCTCCAAAAGTGTTAGTATTCAGCTCCTGCTGAACAAGGACATATGGCATGTGCCCTCTCTCCCCAGAGGTATCATGAAAGATTCTTTTAATATTTTCCAGAGGTCCAAGAAAATAAAAGCAAGCTAAGAATGTTGTGAATGGCACACATTGCTTGCGGGTGTGTTCTGCCATATTTCTAGGGATGAATATGTATTAATAAGAGCAACTATGTTCTTCCACTGTTAATAATATGCTGTCACAGGCATGATTTTTCTACAACAATGGATACAATAATGGGGTCACACTGGTCCTGTTTCCTTCTGTGGTCCTGTGCCAGTGGATCAATGCTCTGCTGCTAAGTCCAGTGAGATTTCTGCTTGTGCCCCAGGAATAATTTTTCAAGTGGCCTCAGGGGCTCCCCAGACATGACAAAGGAAGTTAGTGGACTGGGAGTTCAGCTGGGAGAAACATGCTGTATTTTGAAGCTGCTTTGTGGGGCATTTTGAGTCCATTGAGATAAGTCACAGCAAAAGTACTCATAGAAGTCAGACCATGAATAAAGGACTTGCTAGGAAATGCCCTTCATTTCTAATTGCCCTGGCTTTGTGTGGACTAATTACCATGCATGTCAAGAGTAAGAGTAATGCAGTCTCGAGCAAAGATGGTGTCCCAGGTGGCTCTCTGCCCACCTCCACTGCTTGCATTTTTAGTTGACTTTAATATACATATATCTACATATATGTGTGTGTGTGTGTGTGTGTGTATTTAGTTGTAAGTGGATACAATACCTTTATTTTTTTAATGTGGTGCTGAGGATTGAACCCAGTGCCTCATGCATGCTCAAGGCGAGTACTCTACCATTGAGCCACAACCTCAGCCCTTTGGTGTTTTTTTTTTTTTAATGAGCTGCATTAAAATCCTTAGTGTTGATGTTTCCAGCTCTCCCTGCTCCATCCATAGACCTAAAGAATTGCACAATAAAACTAATAGTTCTAGAGATGAACATTAGCTGACTGTAACCCACTGGAACAAGCACCACTTAGAAAAACTACAGAATTTTCAAGAACTACAAGAACTGTGCACCCAGAGTCAGGAGACATGCCTTTAAGAATGGGGACTGGGAGGACAAGTCAGGTGAAGATGCTTAGACATCTCTGGACCAGCTGTTTATTTTGCTTCCGTCTTTCCTGCCTGAGTATGCTCTGGCACCTGATAACCGTGAGGCTCTTGGTCTCTTGGTCAACTTTGAAAATGAAAATTCTCTTCCAGAGATGGGATGCTTGGTTCTCTGCTACTGGTAGTTACCTCCTTGCAGAGGAGATGGAGCTCTACGAGGACAAACTTGGTGAACAATTTGTTGACCCATCCTATTGAGGGCGAGATGGTGTCTTCCAATCACTCTAGTAACTGCCACCACCTTCTAGAGTTTCCATAAATCAACCAACAAGTGCAGAGCTCTTGGGAATTCAGGACCTGCTGGGCATTTCTGGGCTACAGAGAGACAAAGCACAGCCTGTGTCCTTGGAAACTTAGCCATGTGCAAAGTATTGCTGCGAAATTAAATAAATGCTATGATAGAGGAGCACTTGGGAAGCTGTGTTTTCTTTGACACATAAGCTTTTCAACATTTTTCAAAACACAGCGAATAACAAGGAAAACCGCATTAGTCTAGAGTACCGCATGATAGCCAATCCCCTTTTGACAAACATTCTGCTACCCTCCTTAGGTGAGGAGGAAATGGGAGGAAGAATTGCTATGCTGGACCAGACGACTTTCTTCCAATTGTTTGGAGCATGCACATAGAAAGCTAGCTTCTGTTCAAAATTTGGAAATTTGCATAATTCAGGAATTTCCTTCCAGTAGTGCAGGTTCTAACCATGGATCACTCGAACTGGGAAGATGACCTTACTAACTGACAAGGAGAAGAACAAAAATTTCTGCTGCTACTGCCTTTCTTGTGGCAGAGGGGGTTCTGTGAGGTGTCAAGAATAGAATTTCAGGAACAAACAAGCAAATGGCCTGTACTGTCACCAGCAAGCCAGGTAGTTAGTGCTCTTTTCCAATGGTAGACACCTTGAGGACAAGGAGCAAATCTTGCTCATCTCTGAATCCCCTGTAGATCCGTGCTTGTTGCTGAATAATTGCAGTCTCAGCAGTCCTCAGAGGTCAGGGTCTGAAGGGAAGCAAAGACATTATTTAAGGTTTTCTTTCTTGCCAAGTGCTTTCACTTAAAGGCAGCACTTATGTTTCTGTTCTTATGGTTTACATTAAGTCCTAACACCTGTTTTAAGGCTCGTTTTGCAGACAAGCTACTTTCCTATAAACATGTACTTCTGGGAACTAAGGATTTTATTATTTGACTTTGTAGTTCTATCCTCAAGGAATCAAGAGAGAAATGTTGCAATATTAATCTTGGTGGTCCTCCATGGGACTCATTCTCTGATATAAAATTTGGATAAATTGAATAGAATGTTTAATCCTATGACAAAAGATATTGGTAGGAAAGCCACAGGTCCTTTTTCCTTGTAAGCCCTGGGGCCACCTAGCCCGTAGTTTCTCTCATTTTCCCTGAAGATGTAGGCTCAGGACAGAGACTGCTGTCTTAGCCTCCTGAGAGCCAATCCACCCACCTGCTCACTGGGGATACTGCTCCTTGCCTATATGGCTATAAAGGAAAATTCAGCCTTCCCAGATCCCACACCAGCCCTTGGCCCAGAGTACTTTAACATTTAAAGGAAATGAGGATCAAATGGTAAACTTGACAATTACAAAGCTAAGACACACACACACACACACACACACACACACACACACACACACATACACACACTTCTTACTAGTTTTCCTTTTTAGCCCTACAAAACTCCATCCTTGCTGTTTGGCCCTGCCTGGGATTGCTGGTGGAGATGGAAGCAGAGCATCCAAGTCTAGATTCCTCTGTTATCAAATGAAACTTGTTAAACCAGAGAGGAAATTGCTCATGGATTCTAATCTTGGGTTTACTCTATCATTAATTTTTGTGTGTGTTTGGGTGTGTGATTACGAAAATCAGAATCCAGAAACCTTTAGGCTTCTAGTTTTCCTCTTAAGAAACTCTCAAACTCCTTAGAAGCCTCATAAAAAGAGGCTTCTGAAAAGGACCCTGTGGTCTTATAAGACCTGGGTCTTCCATGGTATGAGGAAGCCCTGGATAGCTGAATAATTTCACTTACACATTTCTGTTTGCTAGCACACTTCTAATTTCTAATGTTAGCTATTGTGTTTTACCTCTTTCTGAAGTTCTTCTCCACATTCACCCCATGACTTTGCTGACGGTCTGAAGTCTATGGAGGAAATGTCCAGTATCCAGGGCCCTGTACTGAGCTGAGGCCTGGTTCACATCTTCCTCTATCATAGCCTCTCTGCTCAGCCATGGCAGATTCATTGTTGAAAAAGCCACATGGCAACGTGGGAAAGACATCCTTGACCTTCTGAATCCAATCCTTGTGGAATTAAGGCAGTGTGTAATCCCCCTGAACACCCACATCTCTGCAGGAGGACCACCCTCAAGCAAAGGGTTTTACTCCCTCCCATCTGAACCCCAAAGCTCTCTAGTAGAGAGAGGGGGGCCTCAAAGTAATTATTCTGGTTTTATTCACCAGATCCAATCATTACAATTTAATATCTATTCAGTGTTTTCTGCAAGCTAGCACTATTCAGGGGCCTGCTAATGTAGTAGGAGAAGCATTTTTGGAGGTAATAGACATGAATCTTTCTAAAATGCCCTTGAAAACCATTTTTAACACCTAGCCTCTTAAATTTGTCTGTAGGAAAAAAATCACTTTCTTGCTCTAAGCATGTTAACTAGGAAATCACACTTAATTCACCATACCAAAGATTGTAAAACCCTATTTTACAATTTTGTTCTTCATCAACCTCATTCTCCTTGCATACATAATTGCCTTTATCTGTAAGTAAAAAGGTAAGCTTAGTTTTGCACCAGAAATGAAAGCAGAGTGCTTTTGAAGTCATGGTTTATTTGATAGTTAAGCATGCACTTTGTCCTTCAACAATAGCCGTGTCCTTAGGTTCTCCACCGTGGTACCTTACAAATGTGGACACACTAGGAACCTAGTCAAAGGTGGCACTATGACTAAACCCTCCCTCCACGCCCATCACAGAGGGGGGGCAGTGTTGGTTAGGCTTTAGGGGAAACAGAGACTCCAAGAACTGAGAATCCTAATTTTATGCTCTGGGAAAGTGAGGTAATTGTAATTGTCACTTCCATTTTCTTTCAATGAAATGAGACAGGGGCCCCAGGGGTCCCAGGAAGCTCCAGGTATAATTGTACCCTTTTCAATACACCTTGAGCATATCATCTCTGAGTTCTCCAGCAGAACTCTCACATAAGCCCTGTCCCTGAACTGAGGTCTAAAGAGACTGATCTACTTCTTGGGAGGCTTCAGAACCCTTGGCCTTGAGTACCATTCAGAAAACTGTCACCAGCCACTGTCATGGATAGAAAACTTCAAGAGAGACTGTGGCAAGAAGGAGGACAGGAACTCATTGCCACTTCCAAAAGAACAGAGGAGAAATTCAGTAGGAGTGTAACATGGCAATAGCAGTGGTCATGTTGTAGTGCAAGCACAGCCACATAAAGAGATCGAGCATATTTTTTGTCCTTAGAATTGGTCAATCCATGAACATTTACAAATTTCTCGATTAAAAAAAGAAGAAGAAAGGAGAGCCTTACACAACATATGTACACCATGATGCAAGGTTTATGGGGTAAGAAATTAATCCCATGATTCAATTGATTGGAAATTGTTTTATTAAAAAGAAACTTTCTCTTTGCAGGTCAACTGCTAGGGAGTATGCTCTGAAAATTATCAAGAAGAGCAAGTGTCGAGGCAAAGTATGTATAAAGCTTATCATTGTGAAATACAGTGTTTGGACAGAAAGACATGAAAATTGGCTCCCAAATAAGTGAAGCTTACCCTTAGAGTTGCATTCTGGTGGAATAGAATGTTATATACTTATTTGAATATAACTTTTAAATATTCCTAGAATAAAGGTTGGTAGGAATGATTGGAAGTTCTTCTGCTCCTTATCTTCATTTGCTTTACTTTTTTCCCTTCCTTTTGTGATCTAAGTTTCATCCAATCCTATTGTATAAAATTATAGTTGTCATTATAGGCTCTGAATTTAATCACCTAAAGACCTTTAAGGTCTTTTGGCAATTCTACGCTATAGGAATATCATTTTATTTTACCAAAATACACCTCCCTTGATCCTCAAATAGTATCGTTGTGCTCTTTTGAGTTAGCTCCTCACATGTTTTATGTCTGATGATTAAGATTACTTTTCCCTTGGACAGGAACACATGATCCAGAATGAGGTGTCTATTTTAAGAAGAGTGAAGCATCCCAATATCGTCCTTCTGATTGAGGAGATGGACGTGCCGACTGAGCTTTATCTTGTCATGGAATTAGTAAAGGTGGGTGTTTTGGAAAACAAGCTTCTAATTGAGACATCATACTTTACTACACTGTAGAGTTCTTTCTTTTGCTTTCTTTCACCAGTATCCAGTCTTCTATTTCTGTGCATTGGTACAGTGACTATTAATGGGGACTGGAGGTAGCTCAGTGGTAGAGGGTTTGCCTAGTTATGTACACACCCCTGGCTCTTAACCCCAGAACCACACACACACAAAAATTAAATTAAAAATGCATTTAATAAACTTACTACTTATAAGAAAATGTTCAAGCTGTTACTATAAAGAAAAATGCTCATTCTTTCTAATGAAAGTAAGTTTTTTATCACTCAGAGTTGTTTTGTTATTCCGATATGTTGCCCTTTTAAACTTAGTGATTATTTTATAGGTAAAGCCGACTTTCTTTTTCTACTTGAAATTATGACTTGTTTCTGAGGGGTGAGGCCTTGTTTTTAGTAACATGAGAATATGGTTATGTTTGAAACTGACAAAATTATTGTCATGTTTGAGACTGAAGATGTCAAAAACATGACAACAGTTTTGTGGTAAAAGTGTTAAAACGTCATCCCAACAAAGAAAGGTTGATTTTACTTATTCAGATATTCACATTGGCACTTTATTATCAAATCATCTTTTTTCCAACCTTGAAAATTATACTTTCTGCAGCACCAAGAAGAGTATTTTTCCTATGACATTACTCTTTAGAAGAAGAGCTTTGAATCATTCCTATTGCCCCTCTGTGTGCTGTTAGAAATTGATTAACCCCCTGTTGTTATTGATTAGTTCCCTGTTGTTAGTTGATTTTTGGAGAGCTGAAATTAAATTAAATTTGGAGATGAGAAATAAAGGAGGCAAAGACTCAAGTGTTCAGAACACATTTTGTGGTAGATCTTAGTCTGATTATGTGCTGGTCAGTTGACCACAGTAAGGTCTTTATTGCATTTAACCGCTCTTGTGAGTTCTTTCTGCATAATCAACATATCCTAACAGGCCACGAAGGGATCAACATATCCTAACAGGCCACAGAGGGTCTCTAGTCCAGCACGGGATTGCTCAACCATGCCACTAAATTGTACCTTTAGATTTAATCTGACCCAGCACAGCCTTGATGCTAGGTCCAGAAGCTTCCTGGAAAGTGGAGACTAACCTCAGCCTTGCCTTGAAAGACTTCCATAACATCTTCCTGAGAAATCTGGGTAGGGCCATTCTTTCAAACCCTAAGGGTTTATGGTGTGCCAAGAAGTACCTGAATCTATAGAATAAATAAGGCCCATATTCTGGGAAACAGTGAAGTAGCAGTTATTAAGAGTGAAGTTCCATAATTTTCAGGGAAAGAAAAGAACATTCCAGAAAGGGGCCCTAAAGAGGACAGGCTTGGAGTTCAGTGAACTTGGTTTGTTTTGACAACCAGGAAAGAAATGTCCTACCTGGTACATAAGGTAACTGTCCTAAGAAATGGCAGGTGAAGAAAGGAAACAAACTGGAATGCAGGTTGGAGTCAGAACACAGAAAGCCTTTCCTTCAGGATTTGGGCAAGGAGTAGCAATTTTTGATGAAAAAGAAAAAAAAAATTAGAGTGCTATAGTGTGAGGGAAGGTGACCATGGATATGCAGGATGCTTTAGATAAAGAGCTTATGGAAGGAAGCAGTGTGGTGCAGAGGCCACAGCCCAGTCCAGAGGCAACACAGCAAATGACTCCTTCACTTTGAATCATTAGAGGTGCTATGGCCCAGAAGGATGTGCATGAGAAATGATTTTTAAAGAAAGGACGAGTAAGATTTGTTGAGAGCTTTGTTGAGGATAAAGACAAAAAGCAATGACAGGACGTCTGGAGCCTAGATGGTTAAGACAATCATGGAGTCTTTGCAAGCCACATATGTCCTACCTGTGACTCCACAGGTGCCAATCACATGGACCACTGTGAATGTCCTGCCTCTTCGGAGACCACCTGCAAACTGTGTGGCTTCTTTCTTTTGAAAGAAACAGAAAGTGCGGAGAGAAAACATTAATATTGGGGGGGAAAAAAAAAACTTCTATGCCTCATTTGAGAACCACTGTTGAAAGGACAATGAGAGAAGTTTCCAGAGTGGAGATTATACAAGGGAACAGGGAGTCCAAGCCCAATAGTGAGATCTGAGAATCATCAGCCTACAAAGGCTATATTTTGCTTTTGCTATTTTAAAAAGAAAAATTAAGTCCCTTGCCACATTAAATAACAGATGAATGCAACCGAGTCCTGTGCTCAGCTGTTCTAGGGCATTGTATGCTCGAATGATGCAAACATTTTTAGTAAATCAGATCCAAATTCCCTGAAAGGGTTTCAAACAAATGGAACTTAAATTGAAGTATCACTGTTTTGCCAAGTAGCAATAAATTAGCAAGGAACAAGGGAAATAAAAGTTCAGATGAATAATAGTCCTAGAAAACTTGCTTGGAAATTTCTCCACCCTCCCTCCCCTTTCTCTCTCATCTTTGGAATGATGAGTTCTGGTCCTCCTTCCTATTCTTTGCAAAGAAACACACTATTGGGAAAGAAAACACTTCTCCCAACCCCAGGCAGCTAAATCTAGAGAGTCAGGGGTGGGGGGAGAATGTCACAAGGCAGCAGAACGTTTTGTTAAGTGTGCAGTTTGCAGTTTTTCTCATTGGGGGAGGTTTAGGATTATGAGTCTGCTCTTCAGCTGGCAGTTGGTGTGAGGCAGGTAGCACGTGTCTGTCACCAGGATATTCACATGTCACAAGGCCACCGCCTGGGGACCCAGCTTCATCTCCTCCTCCTTGGTGGGGGCTGTGCAAATAGTCGTGTGTCTCCCCCTCGCCTGTCTTGAGTTCTGGAGGAAATGTTGCCATCTTTCATTATGAGAGAGAAATCACCGTAAAGCCCTTTGAGACGCAAGTGGCAGGGAAAGCCCTTATGAGCCTAAAGCCCTGCATCCATTCTTCATCTTCTTTATGGTATGTCAGTCTCCTCTGCAGGCAGTCCCATCAGCCCATCTGTTAATGGGCTGCTCCACCTGCTGTTCTCTTCTCAGGGCGGAGACCTTTTTGATGCCATTACTTCCACTAACAAATATACCGAGCGAGATGCCAGTGGGATGCTGTACAACCTGGCCAGCGCCATCAAATACCTGCATAGCCTGAACATCGTGCACCGAGACATCAAGCCAGAGAACCTGCTGGTAAGAGGAATGCCATCTGCAGGGCACCCTGAGTTCATAGTCCCTGTGGGCAAATAGAATGTTTTCCCCCTTCTTCTTTTGAAAAATTTTACCTTGAAGGCTCATTTCTAGCTAGCCTCGGTTTCTCATGTAAAACCTTCCTTTTAAATGGATCTACAGAGGTAACATGCCACTAAGAGAGTTCCACTTGTTAGTATTTATTTGCTAAGATAAATAAGAGCCTGAGACAGAAAGTCTGCAGCTGTAGTTAATATCTTGGGCCAAGATAAGATGGTGACCAGAAGCATTGTCATATACATTTTTTATCTCTAGCACTTTTAGGTAAGAAATTTTTGCCTGGCCAAAAAAAAAAAAAAGGCCTTTTAGATTTTCTTTTAGTCTGGTAGCTACTGACTTTTTAATGATTTGATCTTAAACCTAAGAGAACTACATCATAAAGGCTTTAAAGACTAACCCCTCAACATAAAAGACAAGCATAAAGAAAACTGATTCAATATAACAAGGGACATTTCCCCCTTTTTCCGCTATTTGGATTGCTTTTCATAGATTCCATATTTCTAGGAAAACATTGAGAGTTCTCCAGGTCAGAAAACAAGGGTCCTTTCTTGGCCTAGTTATTAAGGGGACAGTCGAGAAAAAGTAGGGAGGCAGAGACCAGGCAGGGAGAGCTATCATTGGGTAATATGGAAATAGAAAAAAATTAATTTTTTCAGAAAGTTAGTTATTTACATGCACTTTTTATACATTATATGTGATATAGGTACATATATCCTCATCACAAAGATTTTTTTTTTTTTTTTTACTTTCATCACCCATCCTTGAGCATCATGTATATCCGTGATTCCTGTTAGTTTGCCCATCTTTTCAGAAACCCGGGAATTGTGGATTCTCTTTGTGAAGCAGTGCTTCTCCAAGGGTGGTCCAAAGGCTCCCTGCATCTGAATTATTCCCAGATGCCTGTTTAAAATGCAAATTTCTTGGCCTCCATAAACCTCTGCCAAATCAGAAATTGGTGTCTGGTGACAGTGTGCAGAAATCCTCACTGCTTCCAGCTCCCCGAGGTGACCTGAAGCAACACTCAAGTTTAAAATTAGATGAGCAACTCAAGTTGCACTGCACAACCAAAACCTAGTAAGATCTGCTGCAATGAGAACCCTTGTGTGCTCAGCCTTGTGCCAAGGACTTTACCATCAGTATCTTGTTTTATCCTGGCAGCCACCATGTGGGGTAAATTATACTGTCCCATTTCACAGGTAAGGGAACTGGGTGCCTAAGAGGCTAAATGACCCTCCCAAGGTAATAACAGCCCATAAGTAGAAGAGCCAAGATCTCAACCTAGTTCTGACCTACTCCAAAACCGCTAGACTGCAGTAAGCTATGAGTGAGGAGTTGGACGGGGGTTAATTGAGTGCTCTTAATGGGCCAGGTACTCTGCCAGGGAACAAGAGAAGAAGTTGACGTTCAAGCAGAAAAGATAGGCATTCAAGAAATAAATATGCACATAATTAGTTTTTTGCAATTATGTTGGTAATCTTGCAGCTCCTGGCTAATGAAGGCAGCTGAGGAGGTCAGATCACAGAGCTCTGACTTAATTGTACCTCAAATTCCACATCTCCGCAGCAGCCTAAACATTCTCTTCTGCATAGTTGCTTTCATGAACTGCAGCAATTTTCCCTCATCTGCATTCCTGATTCCTGTGTCCTGAATTATGTAGGATTGTCTCGTGGGAACAGACTTACAAGTGGGTCATTGTTAAATAATTTCTCTAAGCTCCAAAACATCAGTGATTGAAAAATTAAGGTTTCATTTCCCTTCCCCTCTTTTCTTTGCAGTTCAATTTGGGGCACCCATTGTTTACTTGCTCATCCCCGGAGCATTATCTATTTCTGTAAATGCCTTAAATGATTACATAGCAGTATACTTTTACTAAAATTAAAATTTGCCGGCTGCTTTTGAAGTGTGCTCATTGGAACATCGTTTAAATTACCCAAAAAGAAAAAAAATCTCTCTATACCCCTCCTCCTTTTCCTTTATTTGCTAATTTAAGAATCTATAACATATAGAGAAACCACTGGACGCCTTCATAATATAGGTTTAAAATATCTATAATATCTGCATGAAAAACTAAGAGATGCTATTCTCCATTAGCGTGATTTCTTTCTATGGGAAACAGGGGTTGGTGAATTTGCAGGGATAAATCTAATAGAGGATAAAATAGAACAGAATATGCTTTGAGAAATTAGGATGACATCACTTATTGCACATGAGATCTCTATTAATTGCAAATTCTATCAAACTGCCTGTGGAAATGTGCAAAAGCCATCATGAGAGGCATACTTTTACACAATCAGGATTTATAGTCTGATGGGTAGAAGTTCAAGACCAAGTGCTTTACTCTTCCATGAACCAGTCTCATGACCTTGAACAAGTTGTTTAACTCCTTTGAACCTCCTTTAAGTTGATTTTCTGGAGACAAAGAGAATTATAACTGTTAGTTCCCTTCATGTTTATTCTCTATTTCCTTGCAACAAAATTAAATAATCCCTAAAAATAAAACTGCTTCACCATAACATTGCAAATAGTAAAAATCATTTTTTCATCTTTTTTTGGCATTGCTTTAAAAATTTTACTATTCACCCATGCAAGGATTTGCTCCCTCATGTCAAAAAGTTGAGATATAGACTATTTTTGAAAAATGCTGTGATAAACTTAATGTAAATACTCTGAATATATGTGTTTACTTTAGGGAAACTTACCAAATAAGTAAAAAGACATCGCTGCACATTTTGCTTTACTGTTTCATTATGAAACCTCAAAAATCCTTCTAAACTGTTAGACCTGCTAACAAAATATTTGCTAATTAAGTGGTTGATTAATATTTGTTATAACTACCAAAATGTTTTTAAATGTCTAATTTAGCTTTATGTAGTATAATTGAGTGTACAAAACTTTTAGCATTTTTAAATTCTCATGGCATAATATAAAATTCATCTTTAAAGGTCAATATTGATTATATGAATGATTTTTAACCCTTAAGTATTTGGTGAGGTCAAAGTATGTTAATGAGAAAATATCATCTGACTTACAGTGATGTTTCCAGCTATGATTTAGGTGAAAACTGGGAACTGGCCCAATACAAACACCTTTGATAAAGTTATTGCTTTCTTTTTTTTTTTTTTGTATCACTGCTAAAGTTGTTCCTCCATGTTAATCATGCCAATGATTTTTGTGGTTCCTATTGCTTTACTTGTTGTCAAGCCTGTTAGCCTGTTACCTAGTGATCATATGCATGAGTGATAGGTGAATGACAGAGTGAATGCGATGGGCACGTGAGTGAATGAGTGATACTTCCTCACAAAGGAAAGGATGGAGCTGACATGCCAAGTCCAAGACATTTCCCAGCTCATTTGTTACTTGGAGTAGTCACAGCCTTAGGGACAGTGGTTTCTACCACTGCACTTATGCATAAGATCACTCTACTTATTCACAGGATTGCTGTGTGTGTGTGTGTGTGTGTGTGTGTGTGTGTGTGTGTGTGTGTGTGTGCGCGCGCACCATGATAGTTTAGGACTTAAGGAACTTGTTTTACAAACAACCCAAACTAGGATTTAATGCCTTCAGTTCACAGGAGTCACCACTAGATGGCACACTTGTATCCTTAGCAGCAAATATCCTCAGTAGCACCTAGTGTTTCTTCCAGGGAACTGGGCAGGTCTTTTAAAAATGTATACACAAATATCTCCTTAGGAAATTTAGTCTTTACTGGCAAAAATATAACTTCCATCACTATTTTTCATTAGATTGAAGATGTAAATATAGCCATTGTCATCAAACATAAAAAAAATGTATATTTAAAACCTTTTCCCTCCCAAACTCTGCTGTAATCTCTAGAAGAAGGGAGTTTCTCAGAGACTCTGTCTCTCTTGGTTAGAAATGTTCTGTTAGAAGCTGTCTGATGAGCATTTGTGCCTACCTGCCCCCCCCAAGCAACATGTACAGCTCATCATTCTTATTTCATTCAATGGATGATTTCTAGCCAGAAGTTCTTCCTGTTAACCCCAAGGAATGATCACAGTTTATCTTGTAACTCTTCTTTAACTCTTCTTAATATCCTTTCATGATGACAGCCAAGCTCACGAGATAATGGATTTCTGCCTTAAACCCAAGACTCTTGTCCCCAAATCAATCCATTTCATTGTAGAATAGCTAGCATTGGTAGACAAAGTGAGTGCCTTACATGCAGAATGTCTAGAGGTCATGAACAAAAACACACCTGGGTAGATTTGTCCTCAGCACCCTCTACAGTTGTCCCTAAAGATCCATAGGGGATTGGTTCCAGGACTCCCTGTAGATAGTCCCAAATCTGTGAGGTTCAAGTCCCTTATATAAAATGGCATAATATTTACATAGAACCTACGTCCATTCTTTTGTATATTTTAAATCATCTCCAAATGACTTATAATACCTCATAAAAAGTAGATGCTATATAAATAGTTGTTATACTGCATTGTTTAGGAAACAGTGATGAGGAAAACTTTTGTACATGTTCAGTACAGATAGTTATTTTTCTCAAATGTTTTTGATCTGCATATTCAGACCCAGATATGAAAGACAAATTATAGTATACACGTGGGCAACCAGAGTGTGTTGATTATGGATTGGTGATTACCCAGAGAAAGAGACAGCAGTCTTCCACAATTGTGTCTCTAGCCCTGCCCTAATCAACTTTGACTCTGTCTTAAATGAAGATGTATTATACCAAATAATGACAGAACTGAGATCCAAGGATACCTTTGGCTTTATAAAGGTTCAAAATCAGTCAGGTGAAATTTCATGAGAAATAAACATAAATCTCTATGAACTCGGTGGCTCTGGCATAGTTGTTTTATTGATAATTACAAAAAAAGGAATAATGGGAAAACTTGGCCTGGTTGCAGGTCAGAAGGGCCATGTGTCAACTCTACTTCAGTGTGAGTCTCAGGGGGACACAGCTGCTAGGACTATTAATGTGCCCTGAGAGTTCTCTCACTGAGTGTCCATCAAGAGAGTCCTCTGACTGCTCACTCCACACTACCTGACGTACTGTAACAGGGCCCTGAATTCTCCCAGAGAAGGGATGGGCTTCATGGGGCAAGGATGTCTTTCATCAGATATCTGAAAAGTTGCCAAGTGGAAGTCAAGAGAAATGCGGGGGGGCGGGGCAGCTGTATATATATTGACAGCACTGAGAAAGCAAAGAGAAGAGATTAATGGGCAAGGGATTTAGGGCTAATATGAAGAAAACCTTTCTAACCATTATACCTGTTTGAAAATTAAATGGCCCTTCTCACAGGTAAGTACACATTGTAATGTCTAAGCAGAAACTAAACGATCCCTCTTTTGGGTGCCTAGAAAAAAAGACTTCTGCTTTCTGAATGTGGATGAAGGTTAAGGGAAAACAGAAGCCAGACATTTTCCTGAAACATTATGTAGTTTGACACAACAGTGTGCCAGTTTCTAAACTAAGCATTGACTGAGGGCCCTTGTTCTTCGAGGATCTTCTTCAAGATAACACTTCCCAATCATTGGATATGTATCGATGGAGGAATAACTCAATAAAACCTTTCTGAAAGGCAACTTGGTAATAGACAGTCAAAGCTTAAACAATGCCTGAACCCTGTGACCCAATAATTCCACTTCTAGAAACATAACCAAGGGAAAATTAGCTATGTACATAGGAATGTGTGTGTGTGTGTGTGTGTGTGTGTGTGTGTGTGTGTGTGTGTGTAGGGGTGTTCATTTCAGTGTTTTTCAGTATGGGGGAAAACCAGTATATATTGAAACACTTGCCTCAGGGTACTGAGGAGTTAAACAGTGATATGATGGTGTGGCAGGAAGACATTCTGGTTAGAATCACAGAATCTGCCAAATCTGATTTTAAGTTCTGGCTCTGTTGCTCACTAGCTGTGTAACATTGAGCATGTTACTTAATGTTGCTGAACCACAATTTTCTTACCTGAAAAATGTCACTAAGAGTATTTCTAATTAATAGGATTGTTTGTAGGGATCAAAGGGTACAATGCACACATTATCCTCATCACTGTGGCTGGCACATCCCCTGTGCTCAATAAATGGCGGTGGTAGTAGTTATTGTGGGGATTATTATTATTATAGTGTTTTCATATAATGGAATCTCCAGCAGCCACCGAAAATAATTCTACATGTTTATACTTACTCACTTGGGAAAACATTCAGGATGCATTATCCAGTGGGAAAAGAAGAGCAAGAAAGGGAAAGAAAGCTCTGAAAGTCGTAGGATACAATGTTAACAATGGTTATATCTGAGTGTGGAGATTATAGGTGAGTTGAGTTCCTCTTCCTCCACAGTGACCTGCCTTTTCTAAGTTTTCCACAATGGCATATTAGATATCAATTATGTGACAAAAACATAATAAAATCCTTAGATGATACTGAGTTCCCACAGTTTTGGCAAAATCCTAGGATACAATTCCCAACAGGATCTGGAGTGTGATTTTTATGTATCTCACTGCAGCTGCTTAGAACCCCTTTTTTGATGGTTTCATGACTATTTTAAATTGAGGATGAGAATCAGGTTTCTTGGAGTTTCCGTTCTCCATCTTCCCAGCTATCTCCAGTAGAAAACCTAAGAGAAGCAATTTTATCTCTCTCTTTAACATTGTTTCCCTTCTCCTCCTTTATGCAACTTTTATTGTTTTATTATTTTATTTAACTTGGATTTCATAAATATTTGCATGTGGATATGATTTTTTTTAATTGCAGTGTATTTTTTTCCCACAAGTTCTAATTCAAAAGTGTGTGACCGTAAGTGCATTTTGCAAAATAACTCCCAGTTTAAATGTTGTTATGCTTTGCTTCTTAAAGATTTAAGTTTAATCCTTTTTCCTTAGAAAGCATCACAAAGGACATGCACTGTGGCTGGAGGAAAATCAATGTCTTTTTAAAGGGATACCGTATATGTTAAAAAGTAAATTGACCTCTTTTCATGGCTTTGTCAATTTCATGCCACTTTTGTCCAATTCTATTTGGTGAAATAATTTTAGTACCTATTGAGCTCCTCTGTGAAAACTATTTCAGTGGTTACTAATGATTCATTAGCCAACATTTCAACAGGGCTATCCTTGAATTTGTAGCAACATTAAGAATTGTGTTTGTTCCAACACATCTGTTATACTAGTCAGCTTTTAGTCCTCAATTATGGGAATCTCAGAAACCATTTGACTGGGTTTAGGTTATCTATGAATTTTCATAATATTTTATGGCCACCGGCTGCATTTTTATGGCTATATATTAAATGTTTTATTTTTTCAAATAACTTTTCCAAATGGTCTCAGTTTCCCATCCAAGGGAAGTCAGGCATATGCCCAAACATCTACTGTTCAGCAAGTTATCACGGGTGCAAAACCCCAAATAAACAGAAAAGATGCAAAATAAAATCCTTTTTTTAAAAAGATAAATACTAGTATGCTCAAAATCCACACACCTGACCTCTCACTTTAGCTCTTCTTGGTTAACATGACTTCAGCTTTTAATTGGAACCTTTTTCATAATTGTTGCCATTTAACACACTTAGTCTGTCAAATCATGGGATATCTTTATAGCCATATAATAAACCCTAGAGAACAACTTCTCTGACTATAGCCATCTGCAATGATCACAAGAGTAGCTTACAAAATACTGACAGCCTTTATGGTAATAGGATACATATGGCAGCCCACAATTATGTGTAGCTGCATTCAATTAGTGTTGTACAATTACACAGTTTTATTGCTTAGTTAAAACAGTGAAAGCACTACATACTGGGTAATTTGCACTAATCCTCATCTCTTTAATAGTCCCTCAGTGTTTAAGATGTGGGGGAACATCTATAGTATTTAAAGGACCTGGGCTGAACATTGTATCTCATGTTGTGAGCACTCCTTGACTGACAATTGTTGTACTCCCACTTTACGTGTGGGTCATGTTTTATAGAGGCTTTAAAACACAGTTATAGCAAGAAGTTCCTCTGACACCAGAACCCCACTTGCTGAATCAGGTTGTCCAAGTCTATACTTGCAGCCTGCTAATGTCCTTTCTGAAAGATGGTCAAGATGAGCAGGCATACTGAGGAACAGAATGACTCTGAGAGTACAGTAAGCCAAGGACTCCGCCTTTAAGATAAGAACTGGTGAGAAGCTTTTCTGATTTCTAACTTTCAATTAAAAACTTGATTCAAAGTGAATTTACAGCCACCATTTGGGAAAATATAGAGATGGTTTTGCAAGGATGTGTGTGCGCACACATGCATGCTTGTGCACCAGTGTGTGCATGCACTCTTGAAACAGATGTTTTGAGCAATCTGTGATGTATAACAAAGTTTTAATGGTATTTGCAAATGGCCTCTCTCATGCCCCTCTGAAACTGGCTCAGGAAGAGATGAGGGTGAACAGACTCAGGTTGCAGCAGGCACTTATGGTGAGGGCCAGGGTGAGAGAACTCATTATGCCATTTCAGAAAGGGACTCTCCCATTGGAGGAGAAGAAACGCTGGAATAAATACTTCTCCATCATTCTCCCAAAGTGTTGACAGAGAAAGCCCCAAAAGTAACCTTGTTTCCTGCCCTGCCTGACAATAAGTTAAACAGAATTCTAAAACCAGAGGACTGGACATTTATTCACCTGCAAAAATATTTTGTTGACACATTTCTAATGTACTTCAGTCTTGCAATGTTTTCAATTACATGGAATAGGTCTTTGTCTGTAAGCTCTTTTTGTCTCTCCTAAATATCAGTCCAATCTCTTAATGTTCATGAATGTTCTAAGCAAAACAAAACAAAACAAAAAAAAACAGGAGGGGGAATTGGATAAGTGACTAAAGAAGGAGAAAACAGAACATTAAAATTATAAATTCAATATACTTCATTTAAATGACTTTGGTGTTTTAGAAATATTACTACTTTTAGGTTTTCCTTGCTTTCCTCATCTATGTAGCTTTTTAATGTATACTTTTTCTTTTGCTTGTTATGCTGGGCTGGGATTGAACACAGGGCCTTGTTTCTCAGTTATGAGAAGTTTGGACTTTATTGCTCATCTATATAAAATATAATTAATATATGGCCATATGTTACATGGAATTCCTGATAAAATATAGGTTCAAAAATAAAACCCTTGCTCCATGTGAGAGAATTACATGGTCATATTCAGAACTTTAATGGGATTTAATGATTGGATTCCCCAACATCTGGTTTTATCTAACTTTTGAATAAATTAGGTGATATAGACACTTTTTTTTTAAATCTACAGAACTCCTGCATAAATGGGGTTGAATAGATCAAAATCTGTACCATCTCCCAAAGCACACATCATGAATGTTTGGACCTAGCAGAACATTAAAGCAAGAGGTTATTTTGCATTTTAGAAAGATTACTAGTAACAAAAGGGAACTAAGGAAGTAAACAATTCTACAGGGGAAGTAAACTAGACAGATGCTCTGGTAGATGTTTCCATCTCATATTTCTTTTCATGAAAAACATTTGGTTGTTGTTTAGATGACCAGAATGTCCAGCACAATGGGACTACAATTTAGGGGTTTCTTTGTCCTGAGAACATTTAGGCTGAGGACAATACTGTGTTTTGCAGTTCTGATGCCTCCAAGTCCTAACTCAGACTTGTTTAAGGTGACCAGGGCTGCACAGCTGCTTCATTAAGTGTCCATCCCACCAGACTTATTAAAGACATGGCTGTCTTTCCCCTAACACCCGAGCAGGTGATCCCCCACTCTTTGGATGCCTGCACCAGGGCAGCCCAAACTAGATAGTGATCCAGAGCTCTGGGGGAAAAGACTCCATGTTCTGAACGTGAACAGATATAAAAGAATAATTTCTACCCAGCCTCTCTAGAGAGAAGAATCTGACCACTGCTGCTGCCAAAATAGTTGGATGCAAATGGTCATTGCTGATTCTGCAGCTTAGCTGGCCAAACATCTGCACTTTGTGCTATAGTGGAATGCAAAGTGAATCAAGTTTTTCCAAAGGATGGAGGATATGCATGTGAACAGTAGCAGCACTCCTGATGTGTGGAGATATGTCTTGCTGTGCAGGAGGTGCAGACTGCTTCAGCATGTACCAGATGATCATAGAGTGATAACAGAAGAACATGCGAGCCTCGACTTACTGCATGAATTATTTTGATGTATGAGGAAAATTTCATTTCCTTGAGGCATCTCTGAAAGATTGCCCTTGCTAGAAATACCAGAAATGTACTGCGGTTTTCTTTTCTTTATCCTGTTGATTCCAGAGGGCACTGAGTTAAGAGTTCTGAATGCCCTTTGATCCTTTCTTTCTAATCAATGAAGTTGTTTGGGATACTTTTTAGAGCATATCCTTTTGGTTTGATCACAGACTAGAATTAAAGCATATAAATACTTGCCTACAGTCATAGGCATCCTTTTTTTTGATTTGTTGGGTGAAAGACTAGAAACTTTTACTGCCTTAATAAGGAAACCTGGACAGAATGCTGACTCTGCACCTGATAAATCTTTCCAAATTGCCACAGGTAAAATGAAATGTTAATATCCCTCTCAATTATTAATAAAAAATGTAAATAGATCTTGCCGGAAATGTAGGGCACTGAAAATAAAGTATTTTAATATGCGTGTAGTTTTTTTGTGTAGTTACTTAAAAAAGGCATATTTAAAGCTTCTCATATATTGGGATGAAGAAGTAATTATTTTCATAAAATAAAGCACAAGAGACTTTCTATGCCTCATTTTACTATTCAAATCAACTTTAATTGTAGAAAGCATTAAATACAGGTAAGAAGAAGAAAAAGATCTTTATAATCCTACCACCCAGAAACAGACACACAAAACTGTGTTCTTTCAGACTTCTTTTCTATATTGTTTTATTTTTTGATTTAATAGACATTTTATACAAACCAGTCTGAAATCTTACATCCTTACCTCCCAAACATAATTTATTACAATGAGTATAACCTCATATCACCATTTTAAAGGCCACGTACATCCCATTGTGTGAATGTACCATTGTTTACTTAGCGAATTTCCATTGGCTGTATTTCCAACTTTGTAGTCATCTAAACAAAAATATTGTGCATAATTGCCTGATTTCTTAATATTATGTACATTAAATTTAAACCATATTGTCCCTTGTTTTATCAACAAAAAGCCCTTGAGCTCTTAGTTTTAAGGTGATTGTGTTTTTACTTTTATTTTAGGTATATGAGCACCAAGATGGCAGCAAATCCCTGAAGCTGGGTGACTTTGGATTGGCCACCATTGTAGATGGCCCCCTATACACAGTCTGTGGCACCCCAACATATGTGGCTCCTGAAATAATTGCAGAGACTGGGTAAATGCTTCTTCTGTGTTTTAGTTCTATGCTTACAAAAGAACTGGGCTACCTTGATGATAAGAAACATAGTACTACTCTGGCCCATCCAGACAGAATCAGCCCTCAGGTTTGTTTTTTTTTTTTTTTTTAACTTTTATAGTAGGAGCTATTTTCTATGCTTTCCCAATCAAGTTACCAATTACTGCAATCTTGTTTAAAGCTACCATTTGGGCTTTGTTAAAGGTAGAATGGAAGTTATTAACCCCAGAGTAAAAAATGTTCAGACTAACAGAGAAAGGTACAGTGATGGTAATTAACTTGCTTTTGGAGGAAAAAAGACACTGTTGTGTGGTGATTACACTCTCCTGTGGTTATTTCTCTCAGCCACCTTTATACATTTCTGGTCCTGTTTTGGTCCTTTTGGAAATCCATTGATTTCCTGTGGAGTAAACACCCTTAGGCATCAGAGGACCATTGAGAATTTGCTGGTTTCTTTATACAGAATCAGGGGAATGAAAATCTCTACACTAAAATGGGGAAAGAAAGTGAAATAACTTATTACTATTAAGAACCTAATACATGCCAGCCCTTAAACTCATTTACTTAATTCTTGTTCTTCTGGTGAATAGTAAGAACTATTCCCATTTTGCACAGAGATCCACTGAGACTCATCTCTGAGGGCTTAAGTGTCCTGTAAGCTCATGACCTCTTAGAGACTAAGTCAGTATTTGAACTCAGGTTAGCCTGAAAGAAAAGCTTTTTCAGCTAAGAACCCATTTCTTACCAACAGCCATAGTCAGAGCCATGAGGTGCTGAAGTTGATCTGAAATTGGGAGGGACAGCCCCATTTTCTTTCATTAGCAATTTCAGTCCACACTTGGGAATCCAGGTAGTGTCATCCACTGTGACCACTTGAAGATGATTTTTCTACTTGTACCATAGAATCAGTGGGCAGAAAGACAAAAAAGGTGAGAAGGAAACCCCAATAGGGAAACTCCTAGGATGAGATATGAGAGAATGGGGACTTCTTTTATTTGTCAGAGTTGAGTGATTTTGGAAGCCACATCTGTACCTTACCTGACCTCCCTCAGAAAGGCTGCCACTGACATAGCTACATCTGCTACTGGAACATATTCTGACAGTCTGCTGGGAGGGTTGAGGAGTTGTGGGAAGAGAATTTGGTTGGGCCCTGAAGACCTTGAAGACAGTCCATTTCTGTTACTAATGGTGCTATCTTGAGCAACAGGTTCACCCTCTGAACCTGCTTTATCTTCTATAAAATAGGTAATATTTGTCCTATCTAACCCACAAAGTCATTGGGAAAACTAAATAGGATAATATATGTTAGCTCTTCATAAGCTGGAGAATGTTCTTCAAATAATTATGATTACTAAAATTAGAGAGTTAGGTCCATTTCTATCTCAAAATTGGTATGATTATAATAAACCTTTTTGCTGACACCATTCACTTATTGATATTTGGATATGAGCCTACGAGGCACGCATTGCTCTGATTTTTAAAAAATATTTATTTTTTAGTTATAGTTACATCGATGCCTTTATTTTATTTATTTGTTTTTATGTGGTGCTGAGGATCGAACCCAGGGCCTCGCATGTGCTAGGCGATCGCTCTACCACTGAGCCACCCCAGCCCCTCATTTTTATTCATATGCCTTAGATAGTCTTTTTGATTTTTTTATACTTACTTCCTTGAACTCTGTTTAGCTGGTGGGCTTTGGTTTACTGTTTGTCATCGGGTTTTTTATTTTGTTCAGTCTCCTTTATGGTGTGGAATAGAAGAGTCATCTATTTAAGCATGCCCCATAATTTGTCCTGGCCTGACTTTGCTAACTCTAACATCACTTATTTTTCCAGATATGGCCTCAAGGTGGACATCTGGGCAGCTGGTGTAATCACTTACATCCTGCTGTGTGGTTTCCCTCCATTTCGTGGGTATGGGCAGCAATTTTTATTCAGCACCAACAGAGTATTTCTCTATTCTCTGAATGATCCATTTGCCTTTCTTGAACAAAGGGGCCTGAAGCAGGAAAAGAACATAATAACTTCACTTGAAATGCCTGTTGTTTTTTCCATATTGTGCATGCTAATTTATATACCTTCCATAAATCTTCCTCATATAATTTAAAAACTCATTCTTTTTTAATTTACCCAAACAGTTGCATATTGACGTTTTCGATTGCTTTAAGAACACACATTTTACACATTTATGGGGAAAGGAAGGGCTCAGTGCATAAAAAAATGATGAAACATGCCCTGAGTTGACCTTTTAGTGCTATTTTCTCCTTGTTGTTGTTCATCTAAACAGAAGTGGTGATGACCAGGAGGTGCTTTTTGATCAGATCTTGATGGGGCAAGTGGACTTTCCTTCTCCGTACTGGGATAATGTTTCTGATTCTGCAAAGGTAGGTTGCCAGTGCCTGCCTCTTCCTTACAGCCTAGAGAAATTATTGATTCCAAATCATTGTGCACAAAGAGACTAATGATATCATAAATGTGATTTGTATACCTTTTAGTTGTAATTACTCGGTTTTCTAAGATTTCACAGACATCCAACCATCAGTTCTTGGCCATCCTAACAAGCACTTACCAAGTGACTCTACTTTGTTGTCACTCCAGTGACATTGTGAAAACCTCTTTCTGTGCTCCCTTCTCACCAGACTTGAGCCCAGCTCATATTTCTGCATGGCACATTGCTACACCCTTCTCAGGTCTTATCATCTCCTCAGTGAAGCCTTCCCAGACCACCCCACCTCCCATTGCAGCTCTTAAGCCTTACCTGGCTTGCCTGATCCTCCTTATCTGCTTTATTTTTCTCTATAAAATGTAAACTCTTATGTCCACCTGGTATACCATGTAACCACCTATCTTACCTACATAGGTAAATAGACATATATAGATGGGAGGATATGTTCTATTCATGTCGTTTATTTCCACACTCTCCCTAATACGATGCAAATTCTGTGAAGGCAAGGATTTTTATCCATTTTATTCATTGTAGTATCATCAGTGCCTAAATCATAACTGGTACCTAATTAGTGATCAATATGTATTCAACAAATTAATAATGTATGGGTAAGTGAATCAAGCAATTAACCAATCAAAGGGAAGAAAGCTCATCCTCAACATAGGTTGAAATGATCAACAAAGAATTTATGGAGAAGCTATGTTTGTTTAGAGGCAGGGAATCCAACATATGATGTTTATCCCACTGAACTAATAGTGGTGATGGTTGCACAATAATGGGAATATACTGAGTGCCACTGAAATGTTCACTCAAAAGTGGATGAACGCTAAATTTTATGTATGTTTTAACACACTTTTAAAATAATACAGATCAGCATCTAAAAGACTATGAAATTCTTACATTGGCATATTAGTAGACTTTGGAAAGGAAGCAAAACCTTGTAATTGATCTCTTTTAAATTTGTGTAGATTAAATATCCCTAATTTGAAAATCCAAAATGCTTCAAAATCTGAACTTTTTGAGCACCAACATGTTCTCCTAAGTGGAAAATTCCACACCTGACCTCCTATGATGGATTGCAGTCATAACATAGGTGCACTAAAGGTATTGTGTAAAATTATCTTGAAGCTATATATATGTATAAGGTGCATATGAAACAATGAATTTTGTATTTAAATTTGGGTTTCATTCCCAAAATATCTCTTTATGTAATGCAAATATTCTAAAATTAAATTAAAAAGAAAACAATTTTAAATCTGAAGCATTCTAGTCCCAAGATTTTTGAATAAGGGATACTCAACCTGTATCATGTTACAAGCATTGACTTACATTTTTGAAAATTTGATGTTGAAAATAATCATCTTTTGGTTGTTCAATGGGTTTGACTTTCCTTTTGCTATATCCTGAGTGTAAGTACAAATTAAAACTGAATCCCTTAGATCTAACCCCTTTGCATAGGAAATGATGCATATTGGGCACAAGTCTCTCATTTGCTTCAACTGTCCAAGAATCCACCTCTGGAATTAGGGAAATGTAGGGAAATAAGAGAAATGTCAGAAGAAAGGCCAGAGGTAAAAGGAACTAGGGTGGTGTTGGGGTAGGGTTGGAGCACTGTCACCTGTAAGCAGGTTTTTCAGGAATCTGCCCAACTCTTAATGCTCTAACTCTATACCTGCGAGCTTACAGTTACTGATAATTGGGACCGTCTCCTTTATCCCCACAGCACCTGGCAGAGAGCACTACGCACAGTCACAGCTTTAAAAAGTCTTGATCCAAGCTAGAAAGTGAATGGAAAGCTTGGTAGAAAGCTAAGGTAGATTCCACATCAATGGAAATCAGTCATTCCCATTCCATGTGGTACTAAGAGCCGGTGTACATAAGAAACCAGATAATGCCTATCTAACCATTTTTTTATGTGGAACTTCTAAAAGTGGACAGATGTTTGACAAATTGACCAGACAGAGCTGTGCCATCCTGGTCCAAATCACTTTGAGCTCATAGGGAAGGTCCAAATCACTTTGAGCTCATAGGAAAATTTCATTTCAGAATCTTCAAGCCACTTACCTTTTAATAGTTCCACTTTCTTTGCATTTATAAGTCTGGAAATTTTTGAAGCAACTTTAACACATTTCCTTAGAATCATTTGGCTACTAAAGGATAATTCTCTTGGGCTAGGGATGTAACTCAGTGGTAGAGCACATGTTTAATGTACATGAGCCCCTGGGTACAGTCCGTAGCACCAACCCCCTAAAAGTTCTTTCTATTTTATCAACTAGCTATTGGAATTTCTACATCTTTTTTCATTCCTTTCTTTCTTTTTTTTATCATCTTTTTTTTATTGGTTGTTCACAACATTACAAAGCTCTTGACATATCATATTTCATACATTAGATTGAAGTGGGTTATGAACTCCCAATTTTACCCCAAATGCAGATTGCAGAATCACGTCGGTTACACATCCACAATTTTACATAATGCCCAATTAGTAATTGTTGTATTCTGCTACCTTTCCTATCCCCTACTATCCCCCTCCCTTCCCCTCCCATCTTCTCTCTCTACCCCATCTACTGTAATTCATTACTCTCCTTGTTTATTTTCCCATTCCCCTCACAACCTCTTATATGTAATTTTGTATAGCAATGAATTTTATAGTATAGTAATTTTGTATAGGGAAATTGCATGGAAATGAAGGGAGACCCTCATTTCTTTCTTTCAACCCTAAATACCCTGTCTGAAGATTAGGTAAAATCCATTTTTTTCCTTTCATCTGTCAAAGTGAAAATTTAGTGTTTTTAAAACGTGACTTTATAAAAAGTTTAATTAAGAAATCTAGTTTTTAATTGTAAGATCATAGTCAAAGAAAGGACTACTGATGCTTTAACATGAATAATGCTTTTTTTCTATTAAAAATATTTTTATGAAATTTATTTAAATATTAACTTATTTTCATTTTTAATCAATTGCAAGCTATATATTTGTAATTCCAAAAGTTGATCTTTCCTTTAACTTTTGAAGATGTTATTCAGGTAGTTGCAGGTAAGTTGAGTTGATATAATTAAGATTGAGGGCTTTTACAAATGCTTTTCCAAAAGGAAGAGAAAGCCCACATTTGCAAACATCCAGCTTTTCACCTTCAAAGTCAAATAAATGGAGTCTAACGTTTCCCTTCACAGGAGCTCATTACCATGATGCTGTTGGTCAATGTGGATCAGCGATTTTCGGCTGTGCAGGTCCTTGAGCATCCCTGGGTTAATGTAAGTGACTTACTCCCCTCCCTCTATGCATACCTAGCCTTCCTTTGAAAAACTGCTTGCAGATTTCCTAAGGATATTGCCTCCTGTAGTGCTTGGGTTTGTTTCTTCCCCTAAATGAGCCAGACCACTTACATCCTACATTCATTCCCTGAGGGTATCTGATGTGTCCATTTCATTTGATTCCAATAGGACGCCTTTTAACTGGAGAGGGACAGGTGATCCACATCCCCTACCCCACAACCTGCTTTCTATGGTCCAGATTGCAGCTGAATAATCATCAATAAGACAAAGCAGGTTTTCTGAATCAGTCCTACTACTGTGTCCTTCCTTCCAACGTACAAATGACTCCAGGGGGTTTATACACGTACCCAGGAGCACTCCAGGCAGTATTTCTTAAACTTGAGTGTGCTCACAAACCCCATGAGAGATCCTAAAATACAATTACTAGTGCAGCAGTTTGAAGCTCTGCATTTCTCAGAGCTCCAACCTGCTGCTTCTATGTCTGTCCTTTGAGTACAAGAGTTTATAGTGACATTTCTTTAGCTAGTAAAGAATTTTCCAGAACAGAGTCATTCTTTTTTTTTTTCTTTTTTTGACCTTGTATCTCTCTACAACTGATAGATACGATTTGTTTGGACAAATAATAATAGTAGTTTACACAGACTGCTCAACTTCAGGAGTCTGTCAGTCCTGTTTTATGCACCTCATATACATTAACTGTGTTCTTCCCCACAACTTTATAATTTACTAATCTAGCTGCTGTTGTAATCCCTATTAACAGATGGGGACACTCCCTAACTGTCTGCAGATTAGGTAAAATCCATTTTTCCTTTCATTTGTCAAAGTGAAAATTTAGTGTTTTTAAAATGTGACTTTATAAAACGTTTAATTAAGAAATCTGTCTTTAAATTGTAAGATCATAGTCAAAGAAAGGACTACTGATGCTTTAACATGAATAATGCTTTTTTTCTATTAAAACTATTTTTAAGAAATTTATTTAAATATTAACTTATTTTCCTTTTTATCAATTGCAAGCTATATATTGTAATTCCAAAAGTTGATCTTTCCTTTAACTTTTGAAGATGTTATTCCCATTGAAACTGACTGGTTCTTCCTACCAGAAGAGAAGACAGATGACAGATTTGGTTATAGATATGTATATAGACCAAAAGAAATGGGCATTCATAAAATTGTTAGCTCTTTGATATCAATGTTGCCAGGCTACTGCATGAATGATCTGGCAACATAATGTTCTCTTCCTCTGAATTGTCATCTTGGCAGGCAGTCAAGTGGTTTTTTTTTCCAAAGTAACTAATTATGGAGGACAAGCCATGATTGCAAGCACAGTCAAAAGGTGAGGTACCAACATGTGAGGTATCAGGAGCTTGGAATCGTATTCAAGTTCTCCGACTTGGTGGCCCTGGATCTAGGTTTTATGTGTGCATGTGATTCTTCACAATCTGCTGCAAGGTTATATTTATATGACAGGAGAATATAAATGAATATGAATGCATCGAGATTTGCAGCTGAGGCTTACTTTAAGTCTTTTCATAGAGCAGAAAGTTCTAATTGGTGTAAAGATGTACAAAAATATTAATCCCCTCAGTATCTGGGATAGTGGGCTATCACATCCAATAGTACTCACTTGGAGCCTCAGCAAACTTTGCATTATCTTTTCCTGTGAAATGAGAAGGATGCAGTTATTTGAGTATAGCAAAAAGCCAAGGAGATAGGCAGAGCCAATATTGTTGTCCCCATTTTACAGATAAGGACATTGACATTGTGGGAGTGATTTTCTCCAACCATCCAAGCTTGCAATAGAGCCAGAATTTGTTGTCAGGTATTCTCACTGTCCTACCTCTCTCCTCCTTTTGTTAAACATGAAGCACTGGGAATTTTGAATAAGGGCACATTGTGGACATCAGCAATATTGTGGTCATTGTGAATACAAGTTAGCAACCTTTCCATACTAACTTACTCTGTCATGGTGTCTTTCCCTTAGGTGTTCAGGTAAGAAATGCCACAAACTAGCTCCAGGCTCTCTTGAGGACAGCAGTTGATTCTGACAGTCAACATGGACTAATGAAATGCCAAGGTCCACAACTTGTCCAATTGCATATTAGGCCTAGAAAGACTGAGACAGATGACCACAAAAAAATAAACTGGAAAACCTGAACATGAAATGTGGCTTTCAAAAACTCATTATGAGGGCTGGGGTTGTGGTAGAGTGATTGCCCAGCATGTGTGAGGCACTGGGTTTGATCCTCAGCAACCCATACTTCAAAAAAATAAATAAATAAACAAATAAAGTTATAAAAGAAAAAAGGTCAGGTCTTAAAAAAAAATCATCATGAGCCACAGAAGGAAGAGATTAATGGGTGACAAAGAGCCATTTTAGATTCCTAAATACATTTTATTTTTACTGCCTGCCAGACCCGCTCTCAGGAGCAATGTCTGATGCAGCCACAGTTAAGGGCAGTGAGCAGGGCTGGCCTATCCAGCCTCTGTGGGGAGGTTGCCATGGAAGTTTCCTGGAACAATGCCAAAGCTCAGTCCTGCAGGAGGCTGGAAAGGAGATGTCCAGTAGGGTCAGCTCCAGCCAACATGGACATTGGCTGAAAGGTGACTTTGTGAATGTGAGCAAATCTATACATGAGGGGTCTAGAATTCAATTAGAAACAAGAGAAAATGCTTACCTTGACTTCAGGACAAATAGTGCTCTATCAATATTATCCCAACCCAACTAGGGTAGAAAAAGAAGATTAAGAAGACTTCTGGCTCTTACCTTTGAAAACCTAGGTGCTCATTTTCTTAGCATTAACTTTCTGCCTCCTCTACCTGCATTGCACACATGGTCCCATCTTGCTGGCAGTTATCTTCAGTGGCTCCCTCTGGAACTTGGATTTCTGCTATTTTTTTTTTCAAATTTTCCTTACAGATTCCCTAAAAGCACTTTCTAAAATCAAGAGTAATGTTTGAGTAATAATCAGCATGTGACAATAGGTAACAGAGTTGCTGCCCTGCTCAGACTCAAATTCTTCATGCATTCACTAAGTATCTATGTTGGTGCTGGGGCTTCAGAATGTTCTCTCTGGCCCTTTAATAATAAGTAAAGATCCTGTTTGAATGCCACAAGGAGATTAAAAAAAAAAAGATAACCCTTTACATAATTCAACCAGACTACATTCTAAGGGAGAAAAAATATCTGTATTGATTTTAGTAAAACCTTTTGAATGCCTCGTGTAGAAACTGCTTCTTTGCCTTTGGAAAGAAGGCAGTTTCTATGTATACTTTTACATAGCAACTAAATAGAAAACTGCTTATTTTCTTTGTCTCAAAACAATATGCAAGCTTTCACAGACAGCATTTAGCATTTGTTGAGGTCTCTGAGTGCAACACAGGAATGACCAGGCCATCAAAATAAATAAATTAGGGATTTAAAAGGATATCCATTTAACGAGACGTTTTGCATTTGGCAATCAAATTATATCTGATCACCACAAAGTATACTCCCTAAGGGGGAGGGAGGTAATAATAATTATGTGAACCCTAAGGAGGTCGGCAGAGAGCTCTTCCTGCGCTCTCATTAGTTCTAATTTTCTCTATTGCTTATACGATGACCTTTCCACCTGGAACACTTGGAATTGAAAAGGCAGTTCTCTTATGAAACAGAAAATAGAGCATAAGGGAAATAGAACTTTAAAAATTAAGTCAGCAAAAGTCACTTGTTTTAGCCTCATTCCAGGAGCTTCCTCTGAGCTCGCATTTATTTTTAACACACTCTGGGTGCAAACCCCACCCTGCTTCTTGGTATCCTTGGCCTCAAAGGGTCATGAGCATGGCCTCTCGGTGGATGGTTCTGGTGAGCCCACTGAATGAATGATATCACCAACATGCAGCCAAGTGCATAGGAAAGGGATGGAGACTTCCAGAAGGAGCTTGAATACCTGTGTGACCTGGGGCAAGTTGTTTCTTTCCTTCAAACCTGTTTTCCTGCCTGTGGAATGGGGAAAATAGGATCAACTTCTCTGCTTCTAAAGAGGATAGAAAGAGGATCATATACTTAAAGGGCCAGAGAGGACATTCTGAAGCCCCAGCACCAACATAGATACTTAGTTGAATGCATGAAGAATTTGAGTCTGAGCAGGGCAGCAACTCTGTTACCTATTGTCACATGTGAAGAAATGCAAATTGTCATCAGTATTGGCCTAAGAGTAGCTTGATTAAGGAGGAGAGCCCCTCACTCAAAAAAAAATTATCCTCTGCTTGAACGCCATAAGCTCCATGTAGGTTATATGGACATTATCAGCTTTTCTTTCTCCTGACAACTTATCTAATATAGTTATGATATCCCAACAGGCATTGTCCCAGCTGAGTTTACTAACCTTATTACACATCTAGTGGAGAACCATAGGATTTAGGCACATATAAGAGTGAAATAGGCAATGATATATCTAGATCATTCCATGAATTAGGGTGAAGGTTGAGTCACTTGCCCCTGATGAAGCTTTTTTGGAAAGAAAATGTAGGTTGGGCTGGGCACAGTGGTGCACACCTGTAATCCCAGTGGCTCGGGAGGCTGAGGCAGTAGGATCTCAAGTTCAAAGCCAGCCTTAGCAAAAGCGAGGCAATAAGCAATTCAGTGAGACCCTGTCTCTAAATTAAATACAAAATAGGACTGGGGATATGGCTCAGTGGTTGAGTGTCCCTAAGTTCAATCTCCAGTACCAAGAAAGAAAAAAATGTAGGTTGGTGATAAATCTACAAACCGAATAGACATTGCCAAAACAAAATTTCTTCTTTGTAATAAGGATCAAATTATCATTGTTATCATATTTCAGATGTTTTGCTTTGGTTGCATTTTTGTTTTCAGAATACTAACTTGCCTTTGCCTGTTTTATTCTCCTAATCCTCTGGGTTGCTATAATTCTAGGAGTCTCTTTAACCTCAAATTATTTTCCTTATCTTGCCAATGAGAAAACTGAGGCACAAAGGAGTTTAGCATAAAGCTCAGTGGAGTCTCTAGCACAAAGTCTGATGGCTGGGTTTTGCCTCCAGGGATTCGGATTTGATTTTCCTGTACTGGCATCTGGGCATCAGCAATTTCAAAGCTTGGAAGGTGATTATAATGTGAGAGTAAGTTTGAGAAACTGTTCTAATGTGAAGGACTGGTTAGAATATATCAAGTCAAGTCGTGCAGCCATTTCAAGACTTCCTATCACCTCCTAGTCTTTACATTTTATTTTAGCTCCTTTATCCTACCTACCTGCTCTTTTGAAAAGATACTGCTAGGCCAAGATATTCCAAAAGGAAAAAGACAAAGGAAAAAAAAAAGGAGCCTGGATAATCTCCTAGGATATTTCATGCTGACTAATAAAAATCAGCCCTACCCACATAAAAATTTGAATGCATTGATCTTTTTGTGCTGGTAGAATTTGTTAGGAATTAAGTTAAGCCCAATGACATTGTAATAATGCATCAAACTTCTTACTTGGGCATCTTACCCTGTCCCTGCTCTAAGGTAGATCTTAATTACTTTGCATTTTCTCCCCAAGTGCAGTGTGAACTGAAGGAGTGCACAGGTTCATGCTGTAGAGGGCCAAGGTGCTGTGGTTCTGTGCAGCTGGGGATGGTTAACAAGAACCAAGAGGCAGCACAATCTGGGTGAAATAGAACTGCCCTTGAAGAGCACTTTAATGAATTTGGAATTGTTTTCAACTGAATCAGAATATTCTGGTAGTAAAATACTCCAGACTGACATGCTTCCCATAAATCTACAGATATTATTAATAATAGAGTCTGGCAATGAATACACTGGAAACCAGATCCATGATTCAAAACCCAAATCCACAAGGGGAGGAAGATTTTCTAATGCATGACCCCTGGGATGGTTTCCCCAAGGAAAAAGGGAAATTCACTCTACCGAGTGACCTCACATCCACCACCCTCCCCCGAGCCCTTCCCCAGCCAGCCCTAGAGAATGGAGACCTGGAGGTTGGGTCTCCTGCAGACAGCTGTGAGAGTTCATTTTCCATTTTGCAAACTAATTTTGTTCTTGTCAGTTGCAATGCTCTGCCAAGTAGTAGATGGGAATTTCTAAATCAAAAACCACTAACCTCAAACCACAACCAGCCCGTGTCAAACTTCAGAAACTACTCCCAAACCAGAACGTATGGTAATAATACTCTAACTATTTGTAAAATATTGCCAGGTTTGTCACGTTTAGAAAATTCATAGCACGTTTTTGGCACATAATCTCTTCTAAATAATGGCGATAAAGATGTATATATAAAAATGTATGTTTTTAATGGCCCTATTTATTTTATGGATGCAAGACAGTAAGTTAGCTAAATCTCTGCCATCAATCCATATGGCTCAGGTACAGATTAGATCCTTGCAAAGCCAGTTGTTTATGTCTCTTAATCCAATTAGGCTGAAAACCTTTGAAATTTATTGAGAAATGGTGCAGACTTTTGAGTTGCCAGGGTATGCGTGTGCACATGTGCGAGTTTTACCTCCTTTAGATGAGATGCCTTATTTCATTGGGGGGAAAAAAAACACTGAAATGTTTTCAGATTTATGAAGTCAGAAGCATCTCTGACAACTTGTGAGAGTTGTTTCGTTACTTTTGTTGCTTCAACATAAACTAACAACCCCAGGGAAGCGCGAACCTTCACTAGAATTTAAAACTGGAAGCCTGAACCTCCAGGCCCCAGCATCTAAAAGAGTTGCTATAAACCTTGACAGGAGATTAGGACCAAGACAGGGCTGGGGAATGATAACCAAGTCCATTGTGAGGCAATAGGAAAGCCAACTCTGAGCTCAACAACTGACGGGGGAACCAGGGGTGGGGGTAGAACAGGGTAAAAGCAAATTTCTGGGAAAGATACCAATGGTCAGGAAGCGAGACAGGCGTGGAATTTTTCAACAAGAGATGAATCTCCCTCAGAAAGGGCAAATAGAGGCTGCTCCTATGGAAACCCAGATGCTTTTCTCCTTATTTGCACCCAGGTTGTTAAACAGTCTCCACTAATCACAGGTCCACTCTGTTGACAAAGTGCAACCTCATTCCATCCAGGACTGCCTGATGCACACAGGATCCTAGAGCCAACCTATTAGGTCACATTGCCACACCCAGTCTTCAGGTGACCTAGAAGTTTCTAACTACATGCCACAAGAAACCTCCCCTGGCATGCTCAGCAGCCCTTTTACTGATCTTCAGATGCTTCCCAGGCTCCATTAAATTCAATACAAATATTCTCTGGTTTTTTTTTTTTTTTTTAGTCCCTAATTCAGTTTTCATTCCCTCTCACCATTGTGTGATTTTCATCATGGAAAAGATGATTCATTGAGTATTTTCACTTAATACTTAGGGGGCTCTTTTGGACACTAAGCTAGTGAATACAAAGTGGTATGGGGTAGTGAACATTTTCAGATTTGATTGATACCTGACTCAAGCACTTTGTATCTGTATGACCTTGTGCAAATGATTTCACCTTTCTGAGCCTCAGTTTACTCATCTTCAAAATGGGACTAAGAACACACATAGTAGATGCTAGATGAAGGATGAAGGAGATCGTACATGTACAATCCTTAGCTCAGGGCCACTAACATTTAACCTTTGCATCACCTTTCTCTGCCTGCTTCCTGATCATGATTTTCAAAATAATTGCAAGTTCACATAAATTAATTTTCTCAAGGTAGCTTGGAACTCTATTAACAAATGGTTAAAAGTACATGTACCATGTTGGCTGTGAGACCCATGAGGTACCACTGTAGGAGGGTGGCCCCTTTAAACATATGTTCCTGTTTCTGTTCCCTCCCCAAATATCATCCGACCATAACTGGTCTTCACTTTATTTCTAACTCTTTACACAACACAGAATTCTTTAAAATTCTCTCTACATTGTTGGAAACCTTATTCCTCCAGATTTGATTTCAGATGCATCCTAATAAGTACATTATTACTTCTCTTAGTCATTAATCAATAAGTCCAAGAATATCATAAATTGAATGCCCACTGTGTGAAGGACACTGAACCCCAAACATGCCAGAGTCATGATGCTAATATTTTTAAGACTTCCAGCATTTTTTCATGCCTTGTCAAATGTTCAAATATCCCCCAAATTCAATTCTAAGAGGATTGTCTGACTTAAATTCTTGAGACCTGATTTTCCATCCACTATTTTTTTTAATATACACCATTGAATTTGTCCTTATATATAAAACTCCAGATCACATAATTCTTTGTGATTATCATCCAACATCTCTTTTATTTGTAGAGTCAGCAACTGGATGGTGTAGCATAAAACATACTCTACACTGACATTCCTTTTATTAAAAAGCATCACCTTTTTCCTAATTGAGATCACTACTTCAATCTCTAGGGGGTTTTTTTGTACTTACTTATGTCCAACCTTTTCCGATTCTTTTAGCTTTCTCTGCCACTATTCTTCCCCATAAACTCTTACCTAGAGATAAACTGGTTGACTTACTGCTTGGCAAGCAATAAGTGGCTTCTACTTGTACCCACTGTGTACCAAAATATCCCCTTCCCTCCTCTCTCCCTGTCAGCCTTCTCCCCTTTATTAAGGACCAGGTCAAATCCCATATCTCTCATGAAATCTGTTCTGAGTGTTCACATTGGGAAATGTGTCCTCTCTCCTCTGAATTCCTTTGGGGTTTCTAGCTGAGCCATGAGGTGAAGCTGCCTTATGACAGATCTTTTTTTTTTTTTTAATCTTGATCTGTTTTATTACTTGACATGGTGTGTGCATACTTTCTCTCCTAGTTAGCCTGAAGGGTTCTAGTGGGCAGAGATCATTTCTTCCTCCCACATCCTGCCATTCCTAACATAGCTCTTTACGTACAAGGTGCTACATATGTCCCTGTTTCTGTTCCCTCCTCAAATATCATCCCACCATAATTGGTCTTCACTTTATTTCTAACTCTTTACACAACACGGAATTCTTTAAAATTCTCTCAGCATTGCTGGAAAACCTTCTTCCTCCAGATTTGATTTCAGATGCATCCTAAAAAACATGCTGTTACTTCTCTTAGTCATTAATCAGTAAGTCCAGGAATATCATAAACTGAATGCCCACTGTGTGCAGGACACTGAACCAAGTGCTTCTAAGATAAAAAAAAATTAGAAGAAATGGCACAAAAGGGAAAGAATGATAGATGATTGATAGATAGATAGATAGATAGATAGATAGATAGATAGATAGATATCACTTAGCACCAAAAAATATAAATAGGGTAAATTGATATAATGATAAAGCATTAAGGGCTTACAGAAGAGCCATTAGAATATATTATACTTAATTGGAGAAAACTTCATTCAGACCCAAGTTTTCAAGGAAAAAGAGGGCACAGGGGACCCAAGAAAGTAGGACCCATAATTCTCTTTGCTCACCAGCAGTTTCCCACCACCTATCACAATGCCTAGTCCACTATAAACTTGCAGTCAGTGTCCCTTGAATAAGTGAATGCCCAATTACTGAAAGAAGGAGTAAACCCCATCTGAAGAGACCAGTTCATGCAAAAAGAGCAAGCGTGTCTTGCTTGCAGAACATCAGATGTATTTTCCTGGGTAGAGCCAAGAAATGAAGTGCAAAATAATGGAGAGGAAAGAGAGAAGAAAAATGAGGAAGTCTTGCCAAGATTTTGGTTTCAACAGATAATAATAAACACTATTATCCATTCATTCATTTGCTCCATAATTATTTATTAAGCATCTACTCTAAGCCACAGCTCTAGGATAAGACCTGGGGATTCCATAGTCTCTGCCTTCAGGGATCATGCAGCCTTTTCATCATGAACTAGTAAGTGGTGGTGTACACTTGACCCTTGCTATTGTTATTCTAACAGTATTTAGTGCAGGAGAGCAATTTGTCCAGCCTCAGTCATATATGGCTCCAGCAGAAAGCAGAAGCCTTAGTTGAAATGAGCTCTGATATGGAATATGTCATAATAACAGATGATCTGAAGGCAGCAAGAAGGATTTAAAACTTAAAGAACAATTTTTAGCTTGGAAGACTGTCCGGAATTTTTAGAATGGATATTGAGTAGCTGTGGAACAAGACTAAGTTTATTTACAGTCATACAAAATTCCAGGTCTGCCAGTTCCCTTGGTTTGGGGTCTAAATGATGGGTTAGGAGAGAGGAAAAACAGATAGGCAGATGATTATGATTTTTTAATGGATTAACATTTTCTTTAACATAGTTCCTTGAGCCAAGGTTGAAAGTCGATTTTTCAAATTTAGAACAGAAGATTCAGATTAAATTTAGATGTTTTTCTAAGTTTAGAAACACACCTCTGAGGATCAGATGACACAGAGAAAATTAATTGTAGGGCAGATATAGAAATGAATGAGACCTCAGAGCAGTACTTCCAACAAGGTTTCATGGGAAGACCTTGGTTGTTTTGTTTCTGACACCAGAAATCTAAGATCACAGCCTGGTACTAGAAGACTTCGGCCGCGTTTCCCCATGTATCTTTTTTTTTTTTTTCCCCTTTCTTTACTTTTTTTTCTTATTTCTTTTTTTTCCCTCCAGGATGATGGCCTCCCAGAAAATGAACATCAGCTGTCAGTAGCTGGAAAGATAAAGAAGCATTTCAACACAGGCCCCAAGCCGAACAGCACAGCAGCCGGAGTTTCTGTCATAGCAGTAAGCATCTGAAATATCCACCTCTAACTTTTTAAAAGCAACCTGCCTAAGAGACAGGCATTACTCAGGAGATTCCACCCAGAAACAGCAGAACAGGTCATTTCTTTAGACAGCTCTACCCACTTAATGCACACGAGGAGGTATGGGGTTTATATATGTGTGTGTGTGTGCAAATCATTTCCCTGGGCATCTCATCATTATCCAGCACCTCCAGGGTATCTTGCAGTATATATTAATTTCACAATTTATTTTTTAAAGCAAAAATTCTCCCCCACACTGGACTCTGTGCCAATGCAAACTTTTTGGCTCTCAAAAAAGAGAGTTCACTGAGTCCTTTCTCCAGGACCTAGAAGAGAGGGGAAGCTGAGAGAGACAACATAGCCAGCAGAGATTGGGACACCACAGATCTTTATACTAAAGAAAAATACATCAGAAGTTTGCACCATAAGACTGAATTGTTGTGAATACCCAATGAAGCCATGATGTCTTACTCCTTGGAAATTTCTGTTCTTAAAATTTGAAGTCTTTTACCATTTACCATTTTATTGATGCTGCTGCATATGGCCTCCCCCACCCCCATTTTTCTTTCTGTTCTATACATGCAGATATAGACTACATGCAATTTGATAGCTGCTCTAGGCAAAGATTAAATTGGGCCAAGAAATAATGAAACCTCATACTTCCTGGTGTCATATTCTAAAGTAAATATATTCAAGTCCCAGATTGCTTGAGTTAATAATTTCCTTTTTTCCAGAGTATGTAAATTTTAATAGCATATTCAATGTGGAAATCACTTGAGCTTTTTTGCTTTTCTGAACAAAGAACTTAAGACACGATGTCAGATTTTTAGAAATTATTTATGCTTTTCAACATTCCTCACGCTCATGAGCAATACCGAATGTTTAACTCCTTCTAAGGGTGTTTCTATTTTCTTTCTTTCTTCTTTTTTTTTTTTCTTTTCCTTTCTGGTTTTGCTAAAGCTCTAAATAAAGCGAAAGATAAATAAGGAACCTATATGCTACAATCAATCCCAGATCTGGGTTACTAAATGTTTCATATGGGCTTCCAGAATTTGCAAATGGTACAAATGCACGCACACTCGCTGTGGTACAGTGTGCATTCCATGTTTCTCAGCTGAACCTTTTCAATAGTGAGTTACATGTGTGTGGGTAACTGGCACATGAGCAAACAGATGGTGCTAAATAGAATCCACACTCTTTCAGATGCTCCTCAGTGCTGCTGAGGTTTTAAAATTTCAAGGGGTTCTTCTTGCCCTCTCTTTAGTTCTTTCTAAGAAAACTCAAATTGTCCTCCACTGTCTTCCATTTATGGTCAGCGTTCTTTGTTACCAGCCAATGCTCAAGTCACTTTTGGCCAGTGACAGTCTCACGATGATGCTCAACTAAATCGAACCACCTCAGCTCTGTTTTCATTGTTCATTCAAGATATGAGTCCATTCCAAAGTGTTTGATTCCAGTTGTCCACGATTTTCTTTTGGAATGGGCTGCCAGCACGCTTGTCCATGAAAAGGGACTGCTCCTCTGCTCCTGCTCAGAGCTTACCACTGCTAGAAAGAGTGCCTCCGCCACCTCTGTCATTTTGTTTTTGTTCTCTTTTTTCCTGGTCTTTTATTTCAATTAGTCTTCGGTTGAGTTTGCCTTGGTTGCTTGATAATGGTTTGTTCGCAGTGTTCTGGGAGTCCTACAACGACTAGGGGCAGAAGCTTCAGGGCAGTTTTTCAATTGACAGAGGACAAATACTTGAGGGGAAAATCTTATTTTAATCAAACCTGAATAAATTCTGAAACTTAATATCTATAATTTTATTAAAACTTCATCTAAATGTCTCTCAAAACATCCCAGTTAGTATTTGAAAATCAAAAGTCCACTGATTTTTTTTGTTTCCTAAATATGATAGCATCACTTTTGAATGCAGTGTTGAATGTAAATTTCTCAGTTTGTCACTAACATGTTTTCCATAGAAACTGCACACATCGGTAATATATTTATAAACCTCGAGGTAGCCTGTGTAATGCTGAGTTACACATTTGTCTCATGCTTATTTCATGTTCAGCACCTACCAACTTTTTAAAAGACAATTATCAACTTGACTCAGATTCAAATTAATTGGCTTTTTTTTTTTGGAGAAATATATCTTAGAAAGGGCCTTTGTCAGCTCTTTGACACGATTCACATGTTAACTGCTATTATTAATATTTCAAGAGAATATCAATGTAAATTTCAGAGGCTGTTTCCCGAGAAGCTGATCTCCGTGTTATGTGAATTTATGCACCTTCTCCAAGGTGCTTTTCTCTCATAAACATCCCTGCCCTCCACAAAGACCCCAGGGAGGTCATGAGTCCCAGGGTGGGGCTGGGAAATAGAAACCCAGCCAGCCGGGCTGCCTTTGTTATTAACTTTCAGAATGATGTTGGATAAGCCCATAAAAATGTTTCCATTCTTAAATGGCAAAGACCAAATGTTATGGGTCTGTCACAAGAAAAAGGAACCCTGGCATTAAATAATATTTCATTTCAAACTTAAGTATGGCTGCTGAACAACAATATTCTGTTGTGAGGCAGAATATAAGTGGAAGGTAGAAGAAATATGCTTTATAATTGGTATATCCTAGGAAACCCATTTGACAGCTTAATAATTCAATACAGTTATTGGTTTTGTCCACATCATAAGAAGCTCGATAATTAATATAACACAGTCGTGACTTCTATCTGATAGAAAAAGCTGATTTCAATGTAAATTTCATTCAGACAGAATTTTTTCCCTAGCATATATGATCTCCCTGAAGACTATAAAATTATGTATTTTATTTTAGATTGCCTCTATCATGGTACCAACATTTTGGAAATAATGTACACCCTTGGAAAAAAATTCAAACTATTTAGATTATAGTGTCAGTTTGTTTTTGTTTTTGTTTTTGGCAAATCAACAATTAAAATAGTCTTTATGAAGATCTATTTCTTGATCCTTGGTTAGAAACCTCACTACCTACTTATAAGGAAATTCATGACACTTTTTCTCTCTTAAAGTAAAAAAAGAAAAAAATTCATGACAGACTCGATTCACGGATGTAATTTATGACAAGAGCATAGTTAAACATGTGCTTATGGTTCTGAACTGTAGTGTTTTTGTTCCTGTTGTCATTTTTATTTTCCTTCCCTGCTTCCCACCCACGACATTATTAAGACCAAAGAAAGCACAAATGATAACTTTATATGAAGCTCGAATGAGGGCTTCAAGTTGGCTCGGGGAGTAATTACCAGCTGAAGGTTCCCAGGGATCACAGGTTCCTTCCAAAAGACGAAAGGTGTTCTGACATCGGGTCAAGCAATGTGATTAGGTGGAGACCCGTGGCTGTCCTTAGAATTGCAGCATTTTGCCTCTTAGAAAGACTCCATTGTCCCTTTGCTACCTTTCCCAGTAGTTGGGAGATTTAAACACACACACACACACACACACACACACACCAGAGAAAGGGAAACAAAAGGTTATTAAAATGCAATTTATAGACATAAAGTGGAATTAGAGATGACATTTTAACGGTGGACTTTTGAGAGCTGAGGGAGGAGAGGGAGGCATTATTAGATTTGCTCAGCTTGATGAAGAACCGATGACTAAGATGTCAGTTCCAATTTATTTTTCTCCATTTAATGCTGTTTATTATTTTAACCGATAATTTTCCTAATGCTTTAAAGTTCTTATTTTGCATTTTGCTCATGCAAATAGAGCATTTCAGTCTAATTGAACAAATCCATTCTAATCAGCATGCATATGATTGTGATACTGAAAAAAGCTTAGTTTTGAAAAGACCTTGTTCCATGTTATATGGCATTTTGCCTGTAGATGGCAATGGAGAACCAGTTACTCTGTAGCCATCTTTGTGGCCTAAAACAGATGCATACACCATCTTCCTAAAAACAAGTGTCCTTCGATTTTTGGTTGTTTTGTTTTTGTTTTCCCAGAAGAAAAAGAGGTATGCATTTTGAAAAAAAAGATGAAAAACCTCACGATGCTTTCCATGAACAGTAGGATCACCCAGTGTCTAATCAGAGCAGTGAGTCCTCTGTGCAGTTTTTAGTTCAAATGCCTCGTGCACTGGCATGGTTTGCAAATGCCTTTGTGAATTTAGAAGTAGAAACTGTCATGAGCATCACACCAGTGCAGCACTTGAAAGAATTCATGGGCCTCTCCCTAAAGAAATGTGTGCATCCTATCATGGACAAAATGGGAAAGTGGGCGTACAGCATGATTATTGTTCTCCAGGTTTCGAGATTAAACCTTTTATTCCCAGGTAGTCAAAGGCTAACATCTTATTCCAGGTGAACAATTTTGAGAACTTACCCTGTTCTTCTAATTATTGTACCTTTTGTTAATCATAAGCACTTAACTGTACATATGCCTTTTTAATATACAGTGAAAATTATTTTTCATTTTATTTTATTTGCCTTATTTTCATAGAGAAAATTTACTGACTGTTTTATACTATATCTCTTTAGATCAGAAATGTAATTAGAATTCACCTTTAAGAGTAACTCTGCTTTTGAAGACCAACTCTTAAAGAAATCCAAATTGCTGCGATTTGTGGGGTTTTCAAACCTGATTCTTTCCCTCTTTAATTTCATAGATATGAAGCCCTCAAATTTAAACCTAATGGGGTTTTACTGTTGGGGGGGCAGGATGAAGTTCCACACTGCTTTCTCTTAGGCGGCTAAAGCTGATTTCAGTACTTTACTTAATTATAAAGTCTTTTCTATTATATGGCAATATGAAAAAGTGTTTAAAACTTTTGAAATCGAGAAGCCAATTAAATGTACATTCGGAAACTTGTTTGACAAACTAGATCTATTCTAACAAAATGGCCTCCAAGATATTCATGAGGGATTAGTGTCTTTTCTTGCCTTTTTGTTTTCAATGTGCAGATTTAAGATATTAGCTAGTTATCCTGCAGAAGAGACATCGTCACTTTATATACTTATGTAGTTAATGAAGAACAGCTTGGTCTGGAGTCTTAATTCTTTAGCACAATGTTGATCCACTGAGTTGCCCCATTTCTCTCTGCTCAGCTGGACCACGGGTTTACCATCAAGAGATCAGGGTCTTTGGACTACTACCAACAACCAGGAATGTATTGGATAAGGTATGAGATGGTGCAGCTCAACAGTCAGTGTTTCCATGGCAACGTGCTGGCAGTCTCCATTAACCAGTTCCTTCAGTGGATAAACATGCTTTTGATTTGTTATCCAGTCCATATGCTGCTTTATCAGTTTCATTTTAATCTTGATTGAGATGCCACACCCCCTCATTCCTTTTTTTCACCCATTATTCACACTGACATTTGCCAGCTTTCTTTCCATTGCACATGCTCAGTATCAATTTCCCTTATGGCTAAAAGGACAGTATATTTAGTGCTGATGCCAAAGCATTTGCCTGATGTTGTTAATTGAAACAATGATTTTTCAGTGCTATTCTGTCCCTTTACAAATGGAAGAAAAACAGCACATTAGTGTATGTTCTATAGAAGTATACTGTCATTTTAAAGTCATCAAGCCCAACCTTGACCTTCTTAGATGGATGAAACAATGCATTTCCACGTTAGTAGTAGAAGCGCCTCCAAGTACAGTGGGCTATAGAATGCATTGTGTGTGTTGGTAAGCTTGTGTTTTCCAATTCTCCACCTTTTTGTTTTGTTTTTGTTTTATTGTTACCTCTCTTCCCCCCTGGAAATCCCTCTATGTATTAGCTATTGCATGAATTCACTTTTCAATATTTTGTAACTGTCAGATTATTTAGCTGGCCTATCTGCTCAAGCAAAAGAGTCTATGGGAAATATTGATTTTCTTATTAACTGGGTTAAAGAATTTTATCCCATCATTTTCTATTCCAGTCAATGGCCCTAGCATTTCCTGCAAGGGACATTGAAATGTGTCTATTTAAGTTATCCACAAGCAGGATGGTTTTTGATGGATTGAGAAATGAACTCTGAGAAGTTCTAAGGAACTTCTATTCTCCATCTTAATGTCTCTGAAATCATCTCCAGGTAATGTTCTAAATCTTAGTGTTCGCCAAGAAAAATTCTGCTGGTTTTGGCATTTGTTTCCCCCAAACAATGGAGCCTATTGGGAGAAATATAGTGTCATCTGGCAGTTTCATAAATTAGTGTGCCAAATTTTACCAAAAAAATATAAATATGTGATATATATGTATAATTTTAAAATTTAATTTTATATAATTAAGCACTCAATGAAAAGGACTTAGGAAAGCAGAAATGAGCACCTTCAGACAAATTATTGAACTATACTACTATCATGATAACTCCCAAATCTGCTTAAAGCAAGAAAACACCCAAGCTTCATTAAGACATCTTTAAGTTATTTGTATCTATTTGTATCTTTTGGATTGATATGCACCTACAAATTGCACGTCCACCTTTTTATTTACCTAAGTAAACTGGCTCTATAGATGGAGAAAGAACCTTATTTCTTTATTTTTTTAAAGGGGAGGGTGGATTAATCATGATTTGCCAAAAAAAAAAAAAAATGCCCGTCTCAAGGGAGATTCACAAACTGTACACAGCATAGAACATTCCTAGCACCTCAGGATCACCCTCCCCAGACCCTTCCAGGAGGGTCACTTTGCCCCAGAGATAAACATTGACCCCTGAGTCTATCTGCATTAATTACCTTTGCTTGGTTTGTACTTTATATAAATTGAATCACACTATACTCCACCCTTTTTTTAATCATGTCTCCTAGCCTCAGGCATTTTAACCAGAAATATATGTGTAAAGTTGATATACAAATAAAAATAGGCATCCGGTATATCTAATGACAATTGTGCATACTTGAGCAACAAAAATTATACACCTAAACTCGTCTAATTTCATAAAAAACAGATAAATCTCTAGAAATCAAATTACTAAATTTGTAGGATTAAGGATAGGATTAAGGATGGGAGCAAAATACCAAGTAAACATAATAATTAATACTCATAGCCACATATAAAAAGGCCATTTAACTAAAATCCTAGTGATGGTTCCCTTCAGCCGACAAAATGACATTTCCCTGAATAATGGGCAGGAGCAGATGGGAGATAATCTCTTTATTCTTCCACACATAAACTGCTCTGTTTTCCAGCTGGGGGCAGTAACAACAATGTTTATAGTTAATGCTGTACTGAACAGCGCACCCAGTATGTAAAGCTAAATTGGAGAAATGATGCTAAAATCTCATCGGCATCTATGCTTAATTAGGAAGTTTTATAATGCCATTTAGCCACAGAACGAACACACTCCTCACTGTTGGCAAATGCTTGCCTTTTATCTCCACAGAAGTGGGAGCATTTGTCTAACCATGGTGTCAGCCAACTTTCTAACATAAACAATCCTTATAGGCAAACAGCCCTGCTCCCCAATTGTGTTTACAAGTGCTTGTGGGTGTTCTCACTAGCCTGAGCAGAACTCTTGGGAATCGCACTTGCTTTTCACAAAGCAGCCCACATGAGGGAATAGACTGGGAAAACCATCTCCTTGGGGTGCCCAGAATTGGCATGATCCCCTTAATTGACTTTTTAATAATGTGGAAGAATGGTGGGGGTCCATTTTCCTCTTTCTCTCCTTCGTCCTCCCACCTTCTAACTGCTTGCAAACTTCAACTAGGGAGCAACATCCTGTGGTTGACTCATTTATCCAGGAGATTGTAGTCCTGTCACCAGAGTCCAGGCGGTACACTGTCCTATGAACACGTTCACTGGGCTATTCCACACTCCCAGGGCCCATGAAGCCATCATTTTCCCCTCTGCTGCAAACCATTGAAAAGCATTTAATTCTGTTACATTTTCTTCCTAAAAAATGTGTCCTTATCCAAAGGCACATGGTCACATGCATTTCTACCTCTCTCAGCTAAAGCTGTCACTGTGGCAGGTGCTGTGGCCGACAACATGCAGGAAAGAATTCTGCATCTTCAGCACACAGAGCAGGGCACCAGCCAGAATGGGATAACCCAATGAAATAAAGCAAATATCAAAACAAGACATAAGCTAAAAATGCTAAATAAGATGAAATGGGGAGGTGAACTAGGACAAAAGGGTACTTGGGTTCCCAGGCATGACGTGACTACAATGTGCATATTGGATGCATATTGGATTCAGCACTATCCTGAAACAGTGAGTAATGAGGCAGAGCGGTGGCAGCCGTGTGCCGTCTTTGCAAGGCTATTAAATGCTGTCATGCTCGGTTGTTAAAAGAAATGGGGTCAGTTAAATGCATCTCACTCGATGCAGGTTTGAAAGAACTGTTCCCCTGGAAGCTAGGAAGGAAGTGCAGCATGGTATGAGAAGGGCTCTGGGGTGAACTTTGGCCAGCAGCCCCCAATGCACACAGAACTTTGCAATGTTGTGTTGTAGGCTGCTTGGTGGCAAGTCACCTGGGCCTCAAGAAGGTACTCTCCACTGAGTGCACTGCAGTGTAGATGCCTCTGTTCCAGCAAGGATTTGATCACCCAACCATGACCTTCTGAGGCTCCCTGCGTATCAGAAAGGTGGTGGCATCAGAGGGGGGTGATGTTAAGCTTAACACATAAAAAAAAGCATAGATTAAGTTTTATAAACTCAAACTGCAATAAGAGAGGTCTCAGGAAAGTAATGAGGATTGGTCTTGCAGTTGTACCTTGTTACCCAGGAGTGAGTTAATTCCGGAAGTTTAAAAGATGAGCCAGTCCTATGCCTATTGCAATATTGTGAACAGTCATTGAAATAAACAAGGGAATAGTGAGTCATCTGTGTTGTTTTACCAAGTCAAACAAGTGGCTTGCTCCTTGAGGTGTAATTTTGACTCATTTTGTTTTGTTTTCAGAGGCCCCTTTGGAGGGGATTCCAACAACATATATGAATCTTTATTTTTAACTTAATGTATTTGAAACTGGAAATAAGAAAATTCGATGACATTCCCTTATTCATTGGGTATAAATTGAATTGAGAGTGAATTTCCTGAGATTCTTGATGATTCCATATTGGTTGACTGTCATGTGGTATTGTAATTTTGACATTGGTTTCCCTCTTTTTGATTTAGCAGTGAACATCTACATTCTTTCCTATATACTCATTCCTACCACATTTTGCAAAATTTCCTTATCAAACTCTTTGCTGTGATTCAGATTTTCTCAGGTGTGAATATGTGGGAAAGAATTTAAAGATTGTGGCTTTGGTGTCAGGAAGCCTTGGGTTTGGATCTAGTGTGTCCTGCTTCCTGCAGAGTGACCTTGGGCAAGTTATATTCTTTCTTCTCTGATTTTCAATTTCCCCCAGTTAGAAACAGGAGAAGAGTATTATCTGGCTTCCAAACCCATGGTGAGCTGTATGTACACAAAAGTCTTCACAGACCCAGCCCAAAAAATAACTCAGAAAAAAACAGCTTTATGTTTTCCTCACTTCCAAGAAAAAAAAAAAATTATCCACTCTAGAGTAGAGGCCATCTCCTGAGAAACTTGATCTCTCTCAAGATCAAAGAATGTGTGACTAAGGTAGAATCATGATTTTTTTTTTTAATGCTCTGACTGGGATAAATTACTGAGCAACTTTTATTTTTCATGAGAATTTTTAACATTAAGTTTCATTTAAAGTATCCAGAACCAAAAATTCCCAATGATATGTAAGTTTGAGTAACTCTCCTCTAGGGTACAATTGACAAAATCTAGGCCACTGCCTATTTTTATGAATAAAGCTTTATTGGAACACAACCACATACATTCATATACAAATTGCCTGTGGCTGCTTTTACTCTACAATAGCCAAGTTGAATAGTTGTATAAGAGAATTATATGGCCTGAAAGCCTAAATTATTAACTATCTGACCCTTCCTAGACAGATCTTCCAAACTCTGTAATGATCTCTGTAAAGATCCTCCCCCTGTAATGATGCTTATTCCATTAGATCACTCTTTGGACTTGCTAAAACTATCTCCACTACCCAGAAGAATGCCAGGCACAGAATAGGCTTTCACTAAATATTTGTTAAATGAATGAACGAAATGTTGAACTGTCCAGAGATGGGACTATTCTTCCACTGATTTTCAGGATAGATATGTTTTGAAGGGTTTGGGATACTTTAAAATTTGGGCAGTCAAGTCACATGAGATGCTCTAGGATAACATTCCATTTTTACCAATTCAGAAGTAAGCCTTTTGAAAAGCTAAATTTGTTTTTGCAATAAAAGGAGTTATTCTGTCACCTGCTAAACAAGTTCTAAATTTTTATAGATTTTCTTAAGACAAACAATCCCTGTGGTTTCTACCTCGCTAGAATGAAGAGAGCAATCACCATGAGAGCTCTACTTAGCTTCTGGCTTCTGTAGGAAAGAATGGGCTGCTAGGCAGAGGCTGTATATGAATTTTGTCCACTGAAGGCCTGAGTTCAACCCCCAAGTGACTGTAACACTCTGATGGGAAGCCATCAGAATCCCAAGTGTAGACCTGGGCTAATTGGGATTCTCTTAAAAACCGGCTCAGCAGAGGAAGCCTATGTTTGAGACTGCTGACACAGAAGCACAGAGTCAGCTTCCCCAGGAAAATGAGGAATAGTATTTAAGAGAGTCATACCTACAAAGTAGCATGGAAGGCAACTCGAACACATCCCACACAGGCTGCCTCTTGTCATTTTAATGGTCTTCTTTACTCTAGGAAAAATCCATGCCAGGTCTCCAGATACTCTGCAGATCCTGCCAAGGCCCCCAAAGGATCTGAAAGCAAAACAAAACAGAACTGCAATAAGCATGACAGTAAGCCCAATAAAATGAGGAAGGTGAATATTTCAATCGATTTGTCAGTTTAATTTTACTAGCAAGCAAAACATTTCCAAAATGGCAAGCAAATTGTAACTGAGTCCCTATAGAGTGAGGGTAAGCAAAGGAGAGGGTTCCTGAGATTAATGCCCCAGCAGCTGCATCCCCGGTTCAGTCTCCTAGGTAGTATGAATAATGGATGGGCTAAAAGGCAAAATGCACAATAATGTTCTTTTATTAATGAAATGAAGACTATTTGTGATGGCTAGCAATAAATTAAGAAAAGCAAAAAGGGGAAAGCAGTCAACGTTTGCCTCTGAAAAATGCAGTTACTTAAATACAATAATTACTGCTGTGACAGAAAACATTGCCTCACAACTAAAATGAGGTACATCCCTTGTGAATCTTGCCTGTATTGCAGAACAGAAATATCTTTGATCCATAGACTCTAAGGCCTATTGTTTGCTAAGAGAAAAATGTAACCCATTATGGTAGATTGATGGTGATATTAAGCATATGCATAGAATTTCATAGGTGAATGTCTCCCTAGAGATCATGAGTGGTAGCCCCGCCCCCTCAGTCTATGGGTGTGGAAACTGGGGCTCTGTGTGGTTAGAAAACAAGTCCAAGGTCACATAATTAGCTGAGCTAGGACAAAAAGCTAATTCTCCTGACTACTACCTACTGCTGCTTCCAAGGGGATTAAACTAAAGCTACCAGACAAGATAAGCATTATGGAGATGTGGGGTGATTCCGACTAGCAAACACAAAACTAATGCTGCAATTCATATTCTTGATTCCTTCCTGACCTTCCTCCTGTATTGCTAAAATTTCCCTTTAGCATTGCATAGGATATACCAGATGGATAGTTCATGTGAATTTATGCTAATTTCCAGATTTAATATCAGGAAACAAGGATTTAAAATATCCAAGCACTGTGTGGAAGATAACATCATTTGGTTGTAACAGAACAGGCCACTGGCCAAATTCATTACATAGATCTATTGTTGGAATAATTCTCCTGGTTAGGCAGACACTGCCTATTATTTATGTATGCCTGGCGTTATAGCAGGTACTGAAACATGGTGGATATTAATTTCTCTAAGACTTCCATGCATGTGACCACCTGAGTACAGACTGAGGTTACCAGCATTATTTTACTAGTCTTCAATTTCACACTTGCTCTAGTAGTTACCAGGGACTTTTTGATAGTCAAAGGCTTACAGTTTGAGGTAGGCATATACAGCATTTCTCCTGTGTATAACAGGTTTATATTAGTTCATTTCTCCATGCCATTTAATCAACTACTAGTTCTTTCTCAATACACAGCATAGTGGTCACAATTACATACATATTTAAAGTAACTAAGTTAGAGCTTCATATTTGGTGGTACCGGCCAACACCAGAATCTCAAGAGATTTCTTACTCCCCTCTAACCGATGATAATTAGCACCAAAATGTGATAACACAGTCTTCAGTTCTCTCAGGAACTCTTAATGAAGTGGTAACTTATAGAGGAGACACTTGAGATTTCTACCGCAAGTCCATGCATGCCCATTCCACCAAAGCTACAAGCCATGAACAAAACAACTAATAAAGTAAGAAACCTGTTAGGAAGTCTTGTACCTGAAGACATACTCACTTTACAAAGATAGGTGGTACACACCTGGGAAATTTAGGGAGACCCTATCTCAAAATAAAAAATAAAAAGAGCTGGGGATCTGGCTCAATGGTAGAGTATCTCTGAATTTAAAAAAATGACATCTGGAAATTTTTTGTGATTAATATAGAATAAGACTGCTTGTCAGAAAAAGTTGAAAGGGCCCAAATTTAAGTTTGTGGTGCAATCCTTCAGAGGACAAATTATGTTTCAAATGCTTCGAGGGTATCAGTTGGACTACATTTTTAATGACAGTATCTCCCCAAAATTATATAACAGCATATAGTTCTATTTTCTTGCTGAACTCTTCATTCCTGAACAGTATTCAGGGGCTACAGAATTTAGTTGTAAAGGGTGAATGCATAGGTGTGGGAGGCAAGTTAACTTTACAGCCACAATTAAAACTCTAAAGAAAAATGGCACTGCTTACTCTGATAAGAGCTTGGACAAGAGGAGATGTTTTTGAGTGGGTAAATGCATTAGTATAAGAGAATATCCACTTTATCTGAAATAAGAATTTGACATTAGAAACAAATTGCATACATAAATATTGACTCAGTAACTTCATCTTCTTACTCTTTTGTGTCATAGAGTTTTGGGGGGTTCTATTTTATGTTTTCATTATTCCAAAAGTACATAATCATCTAAAAATTACATATTAATTAAGAAGTATGCAATACATGTCTAATATGCATACCACAGTCTGCTAAGCATTCTGGAAAATGTAGGGAAGTTTGAAATTGTACCATAGAGGAATTCACATGATGTTGGAGAAATGTGCACAGAAAAGATAATAAGAAGTCAGTGTGCAATTAAGTGCCAAAACCAAGACAATTATTGCCTGAGGGATTTAGCGGGGGAAAAACTGTGATACAGTGGGTGAGAGGTCATTTCAGGTTGGTGAACAGTTTGAGTCAAAATTCAGAGGTGACAATGACTAAAGTACACTCAGAGCTATAGCAGGACTGTTTTGATGGCAAGGGGAAAAGCCCCAAACCACACTGGATTACGCAAGAAGCTAATTTATTATTTTACATAACCAGAAAGGTCCATGGGTAGGGTCTGGTTTTCGTGATGGATGGATTCATTCAAAGATTGGTTTCCTTTTGTACTTCAAATCTGCTTCCAAGTTAGTTTTAATCTTAAATCCACATGGTATCAGGATGTGAGAAGCAGCTCCAAGCTGAGTTCGTTATAAAAGGGAAATCTCAGCAAAAGGTCTCACTGTGTCCTATGACTGGATAGTGTCCCCACCTGAGCCAATCATGGGTGTCAGGGAATGAAGTTCAACTTGGCCTTATTCCTAGGTTACAACCCACTCTTGCCCCACCCCCAGAGATGGGCAAGGGTCACCTTTACTGGAATCATAGAGTATGGAAGTGAAGAGGTGTTCAAAGGGAAATTTAAAAAATGGCTAATAGAGGTAGCAGAGTAAATGGATTCTGTACTAGAAAATCCAGTGTCTGCTCAAAGGGAGACAATAAGCCAACTGATGTCACAGAATAATTGTGAGTAATAACAGGAACTAGACACTGGAAGTTTTCATTGTAAGCACATTGCCAAGGTTAGGAGAAGGAATTGGATTTTATGAGAAATTGTAAATAAATTGAACCTTGTGGAAATTGACCTGTCAGCTGTGTTCAGGAGGTACTTGGGGTTCGGTGCTCCAGAGAGAAATCAGTGACCTCTGTTGGACTGCCCAATATTTCAAAAGCCACAAAGTTTATGGAGTATCTGTTGTGTGAACTGTGGAGAATGCAGAGAGGATGCTCAAGACTTGGTCTTGGCCCTTCAAAGAAGCCTACAGTGTGGTGAAGAAAACAGACTTGATTGTGGAGGCAGGATGCAGAGTAATAGCAGTACGTACCGGACGTTGTAAAAACAGAGAAGGAAGAACTTTGTAAAATGAACCAGTCCACAGAGCTGAGAATAGAGGAGCCCAGGGAGCAGGGGCCTGTGGACAGAGAAACCCTCTCCAACATCTTTGTGAGTAAATCAGTTGGGATCACTCAACGTTAGTCACAGTCTTTTTTGAGACTATTAGAAGGACCTGGATGGGTAGGAAACTGCATCTCTGTCACAAGAACAAGATCTCCCTAAGAGTTTACATATCCCTATATTTAGAATGGTTGGACTGAGTGGATCCTGGCCTACTGTTCCTAAGAAAATGTTCTCTGATCAGCAGCATGGGAACACCCTTGTTTTTGGCCCTTGGTGTCCCTGTGGTCTTCTCAGCCCACTCTGGATGGAATTGGAGAAGGGGGGAGCTACTAAAGTGCAAGGACTTCATTTTATTCTGTTCCACTAGATTCAGAGTAAATGGGAAGGAATTGCTTGAGCCTTCTGCCGAAGTGAGTTCTATTCCCAGTTAGCAATACAACATGGGCCAGTCTCTCCTCATGCCTGGGCCTCAGTTCCCTGACTGTGCAGAGCCAGCATTGGACAAGGAAGCATTATACAGCCTTTTTCGACTCTAAGTCTATAGATTTAATAGAAACAGCCACCTTTACTCCATGACACATGCTCATGACCCAGGTATCTTTCCAGGAATAAGTGTCATGAGAATACTGGGAAACCATGCGACTGAAAGTTCAGGAGCATTTGAGCATGAAAGTTCATCTACAGAGGTGAACATTTAGAAAGCTGCTAACTAGGAAGTTTGGCAGGAGTGGGCAGAACTGACCATTTAAACAGGAACGGGACAAGAGTTCTCTGGTAGTGGGACAAGTGACAAAGAGAATATGATTGCCCTTCCAAGGATTTAAAGAAATGCAGGTGAAAATGAGAATAATGAGATCATCCAGGCATGGGCTCAATATTAAGGTCACCAGCTTCTGCATAAACTGAAATATGGTATTTGTGGAGAAATGTCCTATTTCAGTGACTGCAGCCAAGAGCATGATTTGGATAACTGAGTGGATTTTTCCTAAATATCATAAAATTAATGGGTATAGACCAAAAAGAGCATCTATGAAGTCTATACAAATTCAACAAGAAGAATGAAACATAGGTGTCAATTTTAACAAGTCAGTTATTGAATCATTGAATGGAAAGATATATTAAATATCAAGACAGTGCCAATGAAGTGAGAGAGGGAGGGAAAGTACTCTAGATTGTAATTTTGCATTCCTTTCTTGTGACCTGCAGTTACCTAATTTAAAAATACTCGATTACATAAAAAATGAATAATTTACATTTATGGAAGCCTTGAATGTTATAAAGCAGTTATACATCCATTTTACCTACAGCAACTCTTCAAGGAAGGGAAACATTTTTTTCCAGGTCCTTATTTAACAGATGAGAGAACTGAGTGAATGGTTCTCACAGCCAGTGACAGGCAGGACATGCCATTCCTGGCCACAAGCCCTGTGTGCTTTCCTTTTCCACATCTGACTGCCTGTGTTCACTAGTCAGAATTCAGCCCAACACCAGTGACTTTTTTTTTCTTCCTCAAGAAGGTAGAAATAGAACTATTTTTATGACCAGGAGAAGAGTTTATATTACCCTTGGATTAACAACAGAATGCTTTTTATGTAAGTCAGACTAAATAGACATCTGTTTTTTACAAACATTCAACTCCACACAAACAGAACATGTTCAGTTTGCTTTGAAAGCAGAATACCATGTGTTGTAACTTTACAATGTTTTAAATAAAGTTAGGAATTTAGGTTTAAGATGCTGAAAATATCATAAAATCGATGAGTATAAGACAAAGAACTACATAGATGAGGGTCCTTAAAAATTCAACAAGTAGAAAAATCAAAGGTAGACATTTCAACAAACTAGTTATTGAATCACAGTATTAGCTATCTAGTGAAATGAGAAGTGAGTTATTAAAGTTTATTGTCCTCATTGGTTTGTAACACTGTTAGTCAGTGTGTGGATAGTTTTTAAAGTAGAACGGTTCAGGCTAATGAAGCCATTTACTATACTGGTTCTACACTCTGTCTCTATTTCTCTCTTTATTACTTCATCTTGGGACTTTGATTGCTCCGTTTTAGATCTAAGATTGTTCTAAATGCTATACCACAACTGTATGAGGGGCTTAGTTTTCACTTTGTTCTCAGAACCAGGCTGGCTATAAATTTATCTCAGTTCTTTGAAGAAGCTAACAGTAAATTTTCAAGAGGAAAAAATGGAGGCATATATCCCTATAGAGGAAAAGTAATCTCTTAAAAGCAGAATAACCTCCAGGCTACATCCTTTTAAAGAGGGACTTTCAAACAAGCACGCCTTCGACTTTTATATGTGTTCTATATTTTTCTTCAGGCTTTGTACCTGCTCTTCTGCTTTCTGTGTAAGGTTTCGCTATAATGACCCCATTCCTCCCCGCACCCATTAAATCTGTGATGAAGTCATGCTGTTCTTCATTCTGATGTCGTAATAACTTCCAGAGCTATAGTCAGATAACATCCTGGGGATCATCTGAGGTTTCCTCTGGAAAATGAGGCACAGAGCTAGGAGTTGAAACACCTACAAAAGGGAATCACAGTTTTCACAAACGGCCACATGCTAGGATGAAAATGAACGTTGCCAAGTGAACTTTGCTTCCATTTGGTTTAATTTGCATTTAAAGCCATGCTCAATTTCAGATATTCAGACACTCCTCCTCATCAATAGAGGATAAAATAATAGATAATGATATTAATCATTTAGAAGTGAAGGGGGTGCTAAAAGAACAGAGTGAGCTTGTGGCTCTGTTTTCATGTCAAGCAACGTCATCACCTTCTATTCAGCTGTCCTCAGCTGTATGATGATCAGGGCTGCCCGGGGAGCATCCCTACAGGCCACACACAAAAAGACTGAGACTACTATTTGCCACAGGGATGTCCCTGGCCAGCCTGGGAGCCACCAAGGGTAAGAGATGTGGAGGTGGCAGGAGCCTGGGTAGGTCCAGGGAGAGTTCCAACCTGTGACATCATCCATCCTGCCTGTGTCTGCAGAGGTCATGACCAGGTCCTCTAAGGAGCACCTTTTGTGGGAGCAAAGAGTTCCCCCCAACCGTGGCGACTGTTGACAAACATGAGCCATAAGGGACAGGTTAACTTGGCCAGCATATCTTTCCAACTTCAGAAAGTTCTAGAAAGAGTTCCTCCTGCCATTGCCTTCGGCCTAATTGTCCTCTTTCTCATTTTATGCCCCTGCTAGACCACCGCTCTTGATAAGGAGAGGCAGGTTTTCCGACGAAGACGCAACCAGGATGTGAGGAGCCGGTACAAGGCGCAGCCAGCTCCGCCAGAACTCAACTCGGAATCGGAAGACTACTCCCCGAGCTCCTCCGAGACTGTTCGCTCCCCCAACTCACCCTTTTAATAAGCCCCTTTTACTCAAAGTCCTAGCTTAACCCTTTGAGACTCTGAGATTTTTTTTTCCCCAAAATTTATGTGAAACAGTTTCATCTGATCTATCTAGCGCTCAGTGCTTGAATGGCAGAAGAGAAAGTGTGTTTTCGGGTCTCTTTGTAGCGATTTCCCTTTACTGAATGAGATGGCACGTGTCGGTTTGTGAAGATGGTAATTTGCTGCTAATAGGGTCCTCAAAGGGTTAAAGCTAATTTGCCAATTTTTTTAAACATAGAAGCAATGAATGTTTTCATCAGTCAAGTTAGGATCTGCAGTCTGTAATATAGCACATGTTAACCCTCTGAGTGCATAGAATTTTATTGAGAATCCTTGCTGGGGAATTTTTCAGGCCTTTGGATGTACACGCACATGTTTCTTGATTCTGCTGCAGATCAAGGGGTGTTCTTAAAATGCAGAAACGGCCAGACAAGAAGGGGATCTAGAGTGATCTCTTGCTTGTCCTTTTCTGTGGGTTTAGAACATGGCAGGTTTATAACTTCAGCATATGCACCCCTCTTTCCTCTTCATGATCCTATTAGGAAAGGGAAATTTTTTTCTTCTTCTTTAGAAGTATAACCATCTGCTGCAGTGAGGCCTGCATGGTGGGGAGTGGAGGGAATTGGGTTTGTGGCAAACAGCCTGACCCGGGAAATTGTCGGTGCCCTCTCCCCGCAAACTGTCTCCATACAAAGATGTACTGGTGACACCTCAGAAATGCTGCTTCTACATCAGCTGCTGCTAGTGCCAGCACAGACCCTCCAGGGATCACCATGGCTTATCTTGTGCATGGTGAGGGAGGGTCTGTCTGCTCGGTATCAAACATCTACAGGGAAGAAACAACTGGTGGAAAAGAGCAATAAATTGCCAGGTGCTCAATAAGGCTGGGATTTCAAATGGAAAGAGGAAAGAAGGTCCTGTACATTTTCTCATCTGCTTTTTTTCATGGTTCTGTGGTCATCAGTGTGAAATCCACACATAGTATGAAATCCACTCATGGAAGAGCTGGGGCACAGTGGAGCTAGAGGCAAGGGATTTGCAAGGTGGCTGAGGAGAAAGCATGGTAGGAACACAATCCAGAATGTTCTAAACCAATTCCATGTGTACCTTTATATAGTCTCTCTGGAAGAGCAGGATATAACACCTAGAAGATGGCCCTAAGGATAAAAATTCCATTCCCCAAGGTGATTTTTCTTTTTAATATTCCGCTATCATTAACCATGTGCGGAAACATTTGTTTTCCTATCTTTGGACTAAGTCCTGTCTGAGACCTGAATTTCCACTCCTATTACCAAATCTCTCACTGGTAGGAGAAACTGCAGGCCTGGGTTTCTTCTGGAACATATCCCATTTCAGAACAGGGGATTACCATTTCCTGTTCATTACAGCAGAACTCAAAGAGGAGGAGAGGCAGAGTCCCAAATCAAATGTCCTCCTAAGATTTGCTCAGCTCTGTGATACAGGAATAATCAGTGAGTGATATCTCATGAAATTTGCATCTGGATGGCTGAGCAGTATTTTATTTCCTCAGTTTTGAATATACTTTAATATCACAGAGTCTTAAAATTTCTGAATTACATTTCTATATTGAGTTCTTTGTTTTCAAATTCACACTGAACTTCAATTGCTGCTTTTTACCCTTCAGTCCTTAAATTGTGGTCTATGCTCTGATAGATTATCAAATCACATCTCATTGCCTTTGCAACACAAGACTCCTAGGTTTTTCGCTCTTCCACTTTTAGTAAGGGTTTAATTTTCCCTCTCTCTCTCCTTTTAGACAATCCATAAATTATAACACCTAAAATCATAAAGTAGCATAAACCAGCAAATCAATTGAATTGTTTTTTTTGGGGGGGGCAAGGGGCACAAAATACCAGGAATAGTATGTCAGTGTATAGGTTGATTCCATTTTAGTAAAGAATACTGAACTGGTCTGAAATTACTGCTTTCTCTGAAATTATTAAGTGAAGTGCCGTTTCAAGGTGAAAGAGTAGGTTTTTAGCTTGGCCTCAACTCTAAATATGTGAATGTTTAAAAAATCCTATGGCAGAGACCTACTTGCAGTAGATTGTTGTTTTCCCTTTTTTTTTTTTTTTCCCTCTGAATTCCCCCCAACACACATGGGCGTAAAATGTGTTGCTACAGTATTCAGTGTACAGAACCTACAATGCATGTCTCAGGCCTTTTTCCATTATCATCTAAGGGGAATTCTGGAGTGTTTCTCAGCATGCTGCAGAGAGGCAGCTCAGAAGAATGCAGGGACCATGCAGCATGAGGATCCCGATGCCTCCCTGTAGAATTGGAGTGATCTATGCTGAATAAACAGTGGAATGTGACCTGTCAAGTAGAAATATTGAGTAATCAGATGGAATGGAATCTTTCTAGCATTAAGCTACCAAGATCTCGAATGTCAGAGATGTACTCAGAGGGTTAATAGACAAGCACAAGGCATGCCGATGACGTTGGTGTATCCAGATTGCTTTGCTTTTAACCAGTGCTTTCTAATTTTTTTCTCGACATTCTTGGGATAGTTCAAGTTTGAAATAATTAAGTGGTGGTGTTCTTTAAGGAATTTCTATAACCAAATTGATCTTATTTTTTATTTCATTTATCATAGAACAAATATGTACCATTATGGCAATGTATCTCCGTAATTACCAATTTATTCATCGCCACAAGTGTTTCCATATTTTTTTTTCAGGTATTGAATATAGCTCTTATGGTGGTGGCCTGGTGATGGGAACTGTCTTTCCTTTACTGACATATGACCAACCATATGATTTCAAGGGAATTCTAAGATTCATCTTTTCAGTTCAATAGTAGACTAACTGAGGAAGAACTCCTTCATTATTTGCATCGTGTAAATCATCTCTGTAGATGAGAACTGTTCATGTTAATGAACACTTTTTTTTCTCAATATTGTAGCAGAAATCATTTTATTCATCATGGTCAATGAATATGTGATTTGCTCCAGATCGTTAGAAGGAAAAGTAAGATTACAGTCATTGGAAATGTTTTTACCGTAGCCCTCATCTAACTTACACGTGGTGCATATTAAAATAAGCAGAAGGAAAAAATGTGAATAAACTACTGAAAACACTCTGTGTTTTGTATTCAATGAAACCTTCCTGCAACCTGCTCAGCACCCCCACCGGTGGTAGTTAACAGGCCCCTCAGATATTGTTGAAAGAAAGCAATATATCCATGAATGAAGGCTAAAATTGCAATCCTTTACCCTTTGAGGCATATTTCAGTTGAGGAAAAAAAAAAGGAAAGAAAAATTGACTTTGAGGGTCACGGCGCTACTGTATACCAAGGCTCAAGCATATTAAATCACGGTTGTTTGCTGGCCAACGGCATCGGTTAGACAACTCTATCCCCTGTGTCGAAGCTGGATTGTGCTGAAGGAGAGCTTTCTTAATATTATTGTGTTGCCCCTAGCCCTTCTCTGGGTAAGGATCTGTCAGCATTTCCATGATAAACTCCTATTCTCAAAGGTTTTTAATTTGACCATAAAAATGTGCCCCAGGCCAAAGTTTGCTATACAGAGTCTGTACCAGAGAGTGAAGGTTCATTTCCCTCTCTTCCCAACTTCTTTCCAACTCTCCTGAGAAAAAAAAGAAGAATCCAGTATGTGTTCTTAATTGTGATTTAAGAATTTTGTAAAATACCCAGATCCTGGATGATAGTTTTAACATCATTATTCATTTGGATGTATTTTCTTTGTTGTGGATATGTTTAATGGATCACCTAGCATCCAATGTAGATAACGTATCTTTTCTATAATTAGTAAGTTATTCATTTTGTAAACTGCTACATTCTTTTCTTTTCTTTCTTTTTTTTTGTCCAAAGATTTTTTTTTAAAAACTTGGTCAGTTCAAAGATCAGCCTTTACCACACGTGTGATCTGCCATTTCCCTTAGGAGTTTGGGGAAATACACTCAAATAGACCCTTACTTTGCATGCAGTTTTGAGGGTCAGATATATGCTTCTTCGGATATATGGATTTCCTTATTTAATCATCAAATTTCATGAAGCTGTTCTAGTCCAATGGGGAAAAATAGTGACTAAAAGCACTTCCAAAAGTAACATTTTTGGTCAATTCAGATGCGGATAGCATAAAATAACACATTTCACACTTTCTTTATTTAAAAGCAAATAAATCAATGAAACTTGAGGACGCACTAAACATTTGATTACTGCAAAAGTGCTTTAAAAATTGGCTCAATGGTGCTTATGCATGGAACAGTTACAAACGGGTCCTTGAGACTGTCAGATGGAATCTCTAGTTTGTATGTAATTACACACTGAAGGAGGAGGTGCTTTTAAGCCAGTCTTTTATTTTTTAATCATCTCAAATATGCAACCATCCATTCAGTAACATTAAGGGTCATAAACTGGTGGGAAACAGGAAATGCAGTGTAGAAGCTTAGAATGCCTCTGGCTGGAGTGTCTTTGTTTGTTTTTCTGTTGCTGTTGGCTTCTACTCTCAGGCTGGTGTGGTGATTTTTTTTCAGTGAGTGAGCATCTAACTGGCAGGTGTTTTGATCATGAGGTTTGCAATATCTTGCCCATAGAGACAAATGAGAGATCTAGTTTCATTCTTTTTCCCTAAAGGAAAAGCAATCTCCAATGTTAAACTATATCTGTAAATTTCCTTAATATTCTTTTTTAGTCAACTGAGACCCTTAATGTTGCTTTAATGTAAAATTGTATATTTTTGTCTGTGATATACTTTATTAATTTAAAGTAATAGTTCTAAAGCCTTCACTGTTGGTATTAAAAGAAAGTAGAATTATAAAAGTGATGTTAAAGACTCTAATAATGTCATTTCATTCCAATTCAATCAAATGTGGTAAGAAAAAGACCTTGAATAGTTCCCTAGGGACAATTTCTCACTTGCCATTGACATTAATCTTTGATGTATTCTCAGAATAAATAAAAAGAAATTGAAACTGGTCCAAGGTTAGAGTCATATCCTCAATAACTTTTTTAAAAAAATTTTATTAGGAAATTAATAATAGCCTTTTTCATTCTGGCTGAAAGAAAATTATTAAAAGATTAGTTGAGTGTGAAATTAAATAGTATTTTGCTCATGCATACTAAAAAGATGGACTGGAAACTTGCACTTAAACAAGTTTCCAAAAGGTTTCAATTTGATAGAAGAAGAAAAAAAATCAATGTTTCCTTTGAAAATACTGAATTTATCACTTGCTGCATGGATCAGATGGCATAGGTTAATCTTTGATTTTCAGAATCCTAATGAAATAACTTTCAAATGATTTGTGTCTATGATTAAAGGTGGAATGAGATCCGATTTTTTCCTAATCCTTCAGTTTAAGCTAATAAATGTAGGTTAATGTGGAATGAAGTCATCTGTGATATGTTTATTTATTAGCTGAGCTTTTTTGATGTTGCCTGTTTTTATGTAAAACATGTTCTTAAAGTTAATAAAATAATAATTCTTGGTGTATGAACTACTACATAATACCCTAGCTGCTGGGTCTAACTCCTCAGTTCACGTTGCTATCATGGAGTGAAATTTCATTTTAGTTCAATTCAGAATTGACACATTCGGTCCACGAAGGAATAGCCCAGCTGTGTTCTTGGGGGAAACTCTCTCTAGGCGAGGCTTTAAAAATTAGTCATGCGGTCAGAGTGTAGCTTTCCCACATGTCCTCCTCAGCACAGTGTGTATTTCATGAGCATAATTCAAAAACAGCTATTCCAAAAATGTCCCTTTTCATATATTACCTTCCTGCCTGGGCCAGTGACTTGGATAAACACAAAGAAATCAAATACCATTCAGCCCTATTTTATCCTTCAACCTATATGCACAAGCTCTCCAGAGAAGAGTGTTGTTTTAGCCACTAACCTGTAATTAGCTGCCATTTTTATAGCAATTTCCCATTAGGCATTCCACATGTAATATTGACCTTAGAGAAAATTGCAAAACTGCACAGTGGAGTGAAGTTCTTTCCTGTTGAGTTTCTCAATGCTAGGAGATTGAAAAGTCAGCCAGGAAGAGTGACTGCGGGTCCCCTGGTGTCTTTTAGAAGGTGCCAGAATATCTCCACGCACTTGTAAAATTAGCAGTCACCTTCCGTGCCATCCACAGGCTGCTGCAGCTGCTCTTTCCCCTGTTATTCTTCTGTAGTGAAGTCACTAGGCCCTTTCTAGACTCTTCAGGCAATTGCTGTGAAACAATAGCTAAAGTGATTGCTTCCTAAGAACTGTTACCTTGTTTTATAAAGATGGCAGCCTCGCCAAAAATCTGCCATCAGGGAAAAAAAAATGACTTTGACATGAAAAACCTCAAACACAACTCTGGGATTGAAGATGACAAAACTGTCACATATGGGAATTGGGAAGGAAAGGTCTTTCACGATTGCCGGACATTTGGACCGGGAGTTGGAAAGGCAGCACTTACTATGTATAGAAAAAGTAGTCATGGATATAGAGGTAAATGGATTGCAAGAAACAGGTACAGGTGCACCCTGGAAACTTTCTTAGAGCATCTCCTAAATGAAAGAAAGATTTTGCTCTATCTCAGAAGGTAGCCCACTACCTTCTCCCCAGCTCCAAGAGAAGTGCTAAAAAAAGACAAGGAGCCACACCCAGCCAGTTGGACCAGCCAAATCCACGCTGGCCATCAGCACTGTGACAGATGTCCCAGCCAGCTTGCCTGCACTTCCAAATCATTCATTCAAATGTTTCTTGAGTGAGTGCCAATGCCATGGAAAGCACTGCATTTGGGCTCAGAAAAGAAAAGGAAAACACTGTTGTCCATTTTTATTTTTACTATGGATCCAAAGAATTTAAAGATAAGAAAATGTATCTTGAACTGCAAGGTGTGTCATTTACCATGACTCTTAGTTCAGGGTTCAGATGACATATACACCCACACCTAGCAAGACCCTGTGCATTTATGGCAACTTTGAATCTCTAACACGAGGATGTGTTTACCATCTGCCTGTTCAATGGTACACACACCCCGTGGTACTCTTGGCTTCACTCCTAGTTCTGAAGTAGAAGGCCTCCCAGAGTCCTCTCTGCCATCTGTAATTAGCATGAGATTTTAACCTCTTATCATTCAGTAATACTGGACTATGTCCATGAATCCAGCAAGCATTCACAGGGCCCTATTAGGAGTGGTGCACAGTGCAGGCAAAGACAAACAAGACACAACTCCTGTTCTTAAGGCTCTTATCCTAGTGAGAAATCTTCTACCCCTGATGTCCATGGGGTGGGATGACTGATTTATCACTCACAGATGGCCGAACACCAGTTTGTCAGGAGCACCGCATCCCTACCAGCCAGAGACTGGCTCTCAGCATGTGTAGACTGTGCAGGCTGCCTGCAAGCCAGCCATCAGTCACATGCAAATATATTTGTGGCCTGCTGTATGCTCTATTACAATTCCAGTGGCACCCTTAGAAAAATCCTAGAAAAGGGGAAAGGAGAGAGAGCGAAGGAGAAAAGAAATAAAAGCTGATGAGAGCAAAGTTGCCACAGTCTTAAGACCCAGTGTATCATTTGGAGAGTTTAAAAAGAAGAGAAATATCATATCAGTCTCTCAGTGTGCGTTCCTCAAAACCCATTCCTGGAGATGCTCTGTAGGACTCACAGCGTACCCTCATATGGATATTCCATGACTCTAGCTCTTCCACATTCTATACCCAGGGGTACATCCTCATGTGATATAGTGACAATAAGATGCCATCAATGGCTCCCCTTTTGGAAGCAGGGGTGGGACATGTCTTAAGAAACTTCTAATTCCCACACTTTCTTATCTATTTATTCCTCCTGGACCTTTAAGTTCACACACACACACACACACACACACACACACACACGTACACACACGTGTGCGCTCCTGCAGGGAAGCACATAGCCTGAACATGTGCAACTGAAGGGAATCTCAGCCTGGGAACTCCCCTCTCCCTCTCCATTATCTGCCATCTGGAGCAGGTCATCTATTCCCACCCCCAGCAAGTTCCTATCCTGTGCCAGTTCCTCTGCTGGACCCCCTGAGGCCACACAATAAAACTTCTCACCACTGTCTATCCCATGTTCACAGGCCTGGGTGGGAAATAAATATACAGAGATTAGCCATCTAGCTAATCAGTCAGACACTTGGGGACCACTTTGGTTTACCTAACCATGGGGGGGGGGCATTCAGAGGAGGCTTCCTGGAGGAGGAGCCTGTATCAGTCAATATTGCAGGGTAAGAGAAAGGAGGTTTATTTTGGCTCACAGTTCTGGAGGTTCAAGGTCAAGAAGCTGCATGTATAGATTGTGCAGACTGCCTGCAAGCCAGCCGTCAGTCACATGCAAATACATTTGAGGCCTGCTACAAATACAGGTAATGGCCTTCTTGCTAACAGAGTCCCGAGGGGGCACAGGACAAGGGAGTTCCACCCTGATGACTTTACCAAACCATAATTGCCTCTAAACACCATAGTTGGATTAAGTATCTGCCCCCCTCAAACCTTATGATGGGCGTTCACCTTCAACACATGGAGGTTTGGGGGACATACTGAAACTGTAGCAAGGCTCCTGAGTGAGGTTCTGAAGGAGAAGCAGGGATCAGTCAAAAAAAAAAAAAAGAGGAGGAAAGCATTCCAGACTACTAGGGCGAAGGCGGTGTGTGAAAACACATACTCAGAGACCCTGGAGGAGCCCAGTTAGATGGAGTTTAAGGCCAATCCCAAGGAGAGCAGGTTACAGCCTAGCCCTCACAAATCCCAGCCCTCATGCCGGAAAATGGGTGCAGGGACTGGCTCATCTCCTAGTTGTAGGAATGTGCTCAGAATGTGTTAGGTAACCATGGAAATGAAACAGCCCAGATATCAGGTCCCCAGGCTGGCAAAGGAGGAAGTGAAGCAGGGTGGATGGCCCCTGAGGGAGCTTCAGAGGCTTTTGCTACAATGAGGTGGATCCCAGTTGCTCCTGCATAGCTATAGCAGAGGGCAAACAAAGGAGCTGGTCCTATGTTAATCCTTTCCCTTAGCAGGGGAATCTCTTGTGCACAGAGCTCATCAGCTCGAGGGGGGAAAAAAACACAGTATTCTCTACTAGGCTGTTTCTCTTTGTCCTGGGGTTGGGGAGGGGGGGACAAGAAGAAATCCACTGACCCTGAAAATAGCTCTCTCCTGCCTTCTTCCTGGACAAATCCACATTGTTACCTTTCCCTTAGAGCAGGGTGATAATTAATGTTCTGCCCCAGAGAGGTTTCGTTATTCCATCAGAATTACCTATTAATTTGCTGGACACTTCTGATTAAGCAGTGAACTTGTCAGCGCTGGCTCATTGTTCAGAATCTGAAATATCCTTTCATTTTCAACAGGTAAATCAAGGCCCAAACCAACTCAGACATTTTCAATTTTCTCTCTTGACATGGTCCCTTCTGTTCTCACAGTTGTGATGTTCCATTTTAAAATAACATTTCTATGTCCACGGCTATCTTGCTGAGCAAACCATTTTTTGTTTCATGAAAAGCTTCTATTGTTTCTCCCTACTCTATAGAAGAAGGATAACAGTTCACATTGGTTTCTTAAATTGGAAAACATCCCTGCCTGGATAGGAAGGAGGCCTTATTCTAACGCAGGCTTCTGTTGATTTGCCCAAAGTATTCAGCCTGCCTAGTTGTTTTGTGACTTCTCCTGAAGTTGCCCACACCTCAGCACGCTTTTCTGCAAAGATATTGCTGACGGCGGTGTGTGACTTCATCCTCCTGCCTCTCTGGGCCTTCTGACAACAGAGCCTTCCTCTCTCAATATGTTTGCACTAGAAAAGTCTGATGAAAATTTACCTAGGCCTGGGAAGCAAGGATCATCTTCTTAACCAAAGTGTCCAGAATGCCCATAGACGAATTCAGAAATGTAGGGAGAGCCAAGTCCTGTGGACCTTGGGAATCATGCTTCCGAGACGGTGTCTATTCCTAATGTGCCTTGGGTATCTTCAGTGTCAGCTGCCCAGAGTTTCTGTGACCCTTTCCTCAAACCAGAGTCCAGCAGCCATCGGTGCCCTTTGGGCCTAAGTGATCACTCCTATTAATCACACTCCAAGGATCATCCAACCCAGCTCTGTCCCCAATCTGTCAGCAAGACTTGCTCTAATGGATAGGAAATTTCCAGGTAGGAGAGAGACCAGAGTCCTACAGGGCCCACTCATGCCTCCTCCTATCAGCATATATGCTCAATTGCACTCATCTGTGCAATAGCAACTACATAAACCTCTGGCTTGGTCAAATTCAGATCCATGCCAGGGATGGAGGAGAGGAGAAAACGCACTAGAAAAAATTTATCAGAGGCGAAAACTATCTGCAGCATTTAATTATTTTATGGATGATCTGGTAAGTGTGCCTTAGTGTGACTAAGGGAGGCAGGAAAGGGAAAGGAGGGGTCTTAGGGTGCTGGAGAGGGTTGCTCTCCCCTCCAGAAACACGTGCGCTCCTTGAAAACCACGTGGCTTCTTCACCACAAACACTCGTGGCTTCACTTCTCTATGTGGCCCTAAATCCAGACTGGCCTCTGGACCTTGACCATGCCTCTTAAGGTCTGAGGAAATGAGAATAGCCCAGTTAGTTTAATTTTCACAAGGGAGGCCCTGCACCTGATTAGCACACCAGAAGTCATTTCAAAGAAATGGTCCATGGGGAAGCTGTTTGCTTTGCACCATCCTGTGGGTCATGAATATGTCCTGAGAGATATCCCCAAACCAGGACCAATCACAAACCCAGGGAATCTTCAAACAGAGAGGTGGAGCTTTTCTATTCTGAGCTCCAAAGCATCAAAATTTGGCTTGAGGAATTGATAGCTGGCATTGCTCTTGGTCCTCTATTATGTATTTCTCCCCTATACAGCCTCAGGGCCATGGGAGGCCATTGCTACCTGGCTATGCTGAAAGTGTGCATTTTTGTGTATTGTATGTATGTATGTATGCATTTGTAGAGGTGTGCATATGTGTAGGTATGTATGTGATATGTGTGTAGGTGTACAGGTGTGTCTTTGTGGGTACATGTGAAGGTAGGCATGGAGTTTGGAGGTGTGTATATGGGTGGCATAGGTAGCTGCATACATATGGCAGTGTGTGTAGATGTGTATGTTTGTGGGTGTGGTGTGTGCAGATGTGATGTGCATATGTGTGCATAGGTATGTAGGTGTTTATGCATAGGTATGTATGTATATGGGGGGCAGGGTATGTGCGTGCACTGTGTATTGGGGCCATGGTGATTAAAATTGTTGAGCCAGCGTCATGCAATGCCACCAGCCTGCTGCTGTCGGCAGCTTCCCCGTTTCTAAGTGTTTGCTGGCTCTTCAGCCCCATAAAGATTATCTTCCTCTCCCACAATGTCAGTCTTAATAGTCTGCTGTAACTTGGGACCTACTTCCTGGCCGGGGCTGGCCTCCCAGAGCTCTATTTACTCCCCTGCATTGTCTCCCACTTCATCATTCACACAAGCACAGAGGCAGCTGTAGTAACTTTAGATTTGAGCAGTCAGCCTCAGCAGTAAATCAGGACGGCACAATCGGTGCTGGGAAAAAAAGGAGCTCCTTCCTTGGTCCAAGCTGTGGTGTTTGCTGCTGGGGGAAGGGGGATTCTTGTCTCCCAGCCTTCCCTAAATGCTGATGCTCTTCACAGATATCTGATGTGAAAGGCTGCCTGCTGGCTATTGGCATCTTAAAAATGTTTACGTGTGAAATCACCAGACCATTATCTTTCTTCCACACAAGGCCCAGCTTTAGCAATCAGCCAGTTGCCCTCCAATATTGACTTTCTTTCTTCCTGTTGCTTTGGCTGACAGAAGTACGCCTGCTGGGGAGGCTCACCAGTCTCTGGAGAGCAGGGGAACCTGCTGTGCTTCTGATCTGGTGAGATGGAGAGCATCAGTGGGTCCTACGAAGGCCACATGTGTAACTGTAAGCAGGCGCTCATTTCATGCAGCAGATGAAAACTTTTTTGAGGGTAAGAGTTTGAAATTCCCCTTCTCCTGGGAAGACATACATTTTCTTCCCTTTGGTTTCAGCCACATCTAAAAGCCAAGTGTAAACCAAGTCTTCCAGCACAGAGAATTCCAAAGTTCAGAAATTGTAGCTGATCCCATCCAAAATGGTCCTCCTGTTGGCTAGCCATTCTCAGCAGAGATCTCTTCGACGGCATCAAACAGCTGGTCATAAACATTCTCTGGTGACTCATGCCAAGGCCATAAGTTACACAAGGGAGAAAGAAGCTTGGACACCATCTAGGGACAGGCTCACAGCTTTACACAGTCTCAAGATGTGTCTAAATGGCGTAATGTGTCTGCCTAGGGCATCGAGTTCATGGTCTTGCATGGTGGGAAATGTAGCTAGTGAGGACATGGTGGTGACTTTGTCATATTAAATAATGAAGAGGTATTAAAGATTTGCAGACAGGTGCAACATGTTCAGACTTACGTTTCATAACGATGATTCTGTCAATAGAGTGGTTGTTTAAAAAGGAACAAGCATGCAGTAGAAAATCAGTTAGGGGACTCATGATGTTTTAGGAAAAGAGAAGCGAGGTCCTAAAGTGAGCAATGGTGATAAAGATGGACAGGAGGAAATGTGCTAGGGAAATGTGTAGGAGGCCAGCCAGTCAGTGATGGGTGAGTGGGTAAGGAGGAGCATGGAGGGAGCGGGGCAGTGAGTTGCTTCTGACCCTTGGCTTTAGATGCCTGCACAGTATGTAGGAGAAGGCAGTCAGTAAGAGCAAAGGCTGCTGGACACAGCAGTTTGGGAAGCGAACCAAAAGCAATTGTGGAAACCTTAAAGGATGGATGCCATTCGGAGGGGACTCATGAATATAAGTAGAAAAGAGGTCTGAGCAGGAAACCCTGGAGATTCCTCGCTGAGAAGAAGACCCTGAAGGGGGAAAAGACATCATGCACATGAGCACTGAAAATCAGAATTTGGGGATTCTAGGGAGGCAATTTCAGAGGATATGATCAGTGTGTTGAAGGCAGTTAATTTCCTAAGAAAGTGAAGTATAGAAATAAATAACAACAAAATGAAAGCCGCGGAAGCCATTTTTTCCATAGTAGGGAGTCTTCCACCATGACTTGTGTTTTGACAGAGACTTAAAGTAGGAGAGAAGTGGGGAAGCTGAACAGTGAAAAAAGGGAAGGTCCAGGTGTGTCCTGATTGGAGACTGGAGTTAGGTTTACTGGAAGAGAAGCATCCTATCGAATTGGTTAGGGGGTATATTGGGCTTTCTTTCTCTTCTTGGTTCTAAGTTGGAAGTAGGGACAGAAGTTAAAGCTGAATTATTATTCAAGTTATTAATTAGTTCCTAGGCATTTGAGAATAAAAGTAATAGAAGATATTGTTGGGTTTCCTGGATTGTCATGATACAGCAGTCTGACCTTCTGCAAGCCTGGCTTATAGTAGGCTGGTATCCTGGGCTGTTATAGGTGAGAGGACAGTTTCCCTGCAGCCAGATGCTGCAGTCATGGGTCAGAGTTCCATTTTTGTATATGGTCTAACCATTGTTGTTTTATATATTTGGTGTCTCGGCCTTATTAAAAGTGGTTTCAGTATCTCTGTAGGAGCCCCAAACAGGATCATACCCTTTCTGCCCATCAGAAAGGATCATGGCCAATACCCCTATAACAGAGGACAGGTTAATAAGAGGAAAGCGGAATGATTTTATTTAACTGTAGTTTTGCAGGACATGGGAGTCTTCAGAATGAAGATTCAAACATCCAGAGTAAGCTATCCATTTTTATGCTTAGCTTCAATGAAGCATAGATATCTATGTGGAAATATGATTAGACAAAAAGGGTCTGGCCTGAAAATAATGGACTGAGGGGGAACACCAGCAAGGCCTGTCTGTTCAGATTCTTCTTGACCCCTCTGTACAGCATTCCTTCCATCTGGGTAAAGGGCAGGACCCTTTTCACTATGCGGGTCTTGTGACCTACAATCAACCCACATAGGTCAAATAATTTCTTTATGGCCATCTCCTACATAGAAAAGTAGGGCAGATATAGTATTATTTTTAGGTTTTGTGGCTGACAGTAGGGGAAAAACTTAGAGTCTGTTTTTATGACCTGCCTTGGGGCACAGGAATTCTCTTGCTTCTATGGTTTTCTTCATGGGAAAATGAGAATGAGAAGCAAGGGCAAGAGAAGGTCACAGAGAAACTTCTCCTGGGGCCCTCACTTTGGGGTGTCATTTCCTGAGCCCCCCAGATGCCCAAGAAGCAGGATGTGGAGGAGTGAGTGTGGAGGAGTGAGTGTTCCCTTGTTTTAGTCAGCCTTCTTCACTGCTGTGACCAAAAGACCCAACAAGAACAATTGTAGAGCAGGAAAAGTTTATTTGGAGGCTCACAGTTTCAGAGGTCTCAGTCCATAGAAGGCTGGTTCCATTCCTCAGGGCTCGAGGTGAGGCTGAACATCATGGAGGAAGCTGTTCACATGATGATCAGAAAGCAAAGAAAGACTCCAGTAGCTATATACAAAATAAATACTCCAAAGGCATGCCCCCAATGCCCACTACCTCCAGCCAGACCCTACTTAACTTCAGTTACCACTCAGTTAATCGCAGGGGGATTAGTTCACTGGTTGGGTTAAGGCTCTTATAACCTAATCATCTCTCCTCTCACACATGAGGTTTTGGGGGATACATCACATCCAGACCATAACACCCCTTTAAAAAACAGCCACACCTTACTCACCTTCAGTTACCACTCAGTGAATCCCATCAGGGGCTGTCATAACGCAATAATTTTTCCTCTAGACTTTGTATTGTCTTACACATGAGCTTTTGGAGGATTCTTCACATCCAAGCCTTAACACCCTGGTTGCAGTCTAAAGAGTTAGGGGTATCGAGCTGAGAAGATGGGTCGGAAGCAGTGCAGATGAAGAAAATGGATGACTACGAGGTATTCTTAAAATGATTTGAACATGAGGGGGTTGAGCAAGAGTGGTCAGAGATGATTTTAGCTTTCCTGCCTACAGAAGCAAATAATAGTTCCAGTTCCTGAGATAGGGAAGTCTAGAAAAGAATCGGTTGGAGGAGAGGAGGTAGATGCTGAATTTAATTTTAGACTCTTCTTTTTCAGGTGACTTTGAAATATTGAAGAGATTTCAAGTATGCAGTAGGATATATTAATCTGGAGCCCAGCAGAGATGTAAGCATGGAATCCATCTGCAAATAGGAACTAACTGGCTGATGGGAATGCCTTAGAGAGGCATAGTGTAAGAGGAGTGGATCTAGGGCTGACCCTGGGAAGACTTCAGCCTTCTATGATTGGGCAAAGAAAGGGAAGAGAAACAAAAGAGGCAAAGAAGTAGGAAGGACTCAGAAAAGGGCTGGCTGTGAAAGCCAAGATTGAAGACCCAATTGGAGACTAATGGAAGAAAAAAGCCAAAGTCTGTTGGATTTAGCAATACGAAGGTGATTCAATGCCTCGGCAGAACTTTTCTACCCTTGGTCACAATAGATAGAAAATTATGTGTGCCTGACAGAAGAGTATCCCTAGAGTTACTTAAGGCCAGATGCAAACATCTCAGAAAGATCTGGTCTCCCAAGACCCACCTGCCTGCCCTAGGCTAAGGAATTATCACTTTAGAGCTCATCTCATTTTTTTTCAGCACTCCAGTATACAGCTGGGAAGCTCTGCCTGTGCGGGTTGAAAATAACAGGAAAATTGCAATGAAAGTAACATTGAAAGAACCTTTCAATTGGAGCGGAGAGGCCATTAGGAAACAGGGCTTATGCATGACACCAGCTGCTGCCTGGAATGTAAACTTTGGTTACCTTCACTCTTAACCACAGGCATCTGGAATGACCAGAAGACCAAACAATTACATCATGCCCAGAGTCAAGATCCAAATATACAGATTATGGACCCATGTTTTATGGACATTTCCTTTTGTTTATTATTTATTACCAGTCACATAGCTGTGCTCCTTCTTAACATTCAAAGTCCAAATAAGTTCCCACTTTTCTTTCCTTCTTTAGTACACTGATTCATAGGTATCTGAACCAGTGTCTCTTGAACTGTAATTCCTAAGACTCCCCCCCCCGCAACTCTGCCAAATAAATAAATAAAGCCTGTTTAATTTGAAGTTTCTTAATTCGAATTCATCAGCACAAGGAAAGCACAGTTTACGAGAGACAATGGATCCCAGAAGTCAGGTAGCAAGGGGTGTGGGAGTTAGTGAGAACTAAGGCTGCTATCATTGCACAAACCTGGGAAACACCAAACCTAGTGTATTCCATCCAAGCAACAGAGACCTGGAACTGTACAACATGGCCTCTGAAGAGATGGGTGTAGGGTAAGGAAATAAAGGTAGGCAAATATAGCTCAGGTTTTAGAGAACCTGGCTGAGAATGGAAGTCCAGGGATAGCAGTGAATGAGGTAATTGTGTTATTACTTTAAAAACCCAGAGAAGGATTTATATATTAAAAAGCAAAGTATAAAGATACATTGAGAAAGGCATGATATAAAAATGCATGAAGACTCAACTTTATTACTCATTTGGAAAAAGAAAATCAAAACTTCACTGAGATGCCACTTTATATCCCTAGAATTGTTACAGGGCTGGGGCCTTCCAGAAAACTGAGGCAGCATGAAGACTCTCCCCAAATTCAAACCCTGATTCTGTGATCAAGTCAGAATGATTTCAGACAGGTTGCTCAGAGTAACAGGCATGAGTTTATTGAAGGAATAGGAAAAGTAAAAAGAAACTCTCAAGGGAGCAAGTGGGTACTCCCAGAGAGAAGAGATGGAGTTTTATTGAGGATACCAGAGTGTAATGATCAATTTTAATTTTCAACTTGATTGGATTAAGAGATGCCAAAGATTAAGAAGCTTCTGGGTGTGTCAATGAGGATGTGTCTAGGAATGATTGGCATGTGGGATAGCCAACTGAAGTGGAGACCCTCCCTAAACATGGTAGCACATTCCAATAAGATGGTGGTTTGGATGGAATAAAAGTTGGAACAAGGAAGCAGCAGCAGATGCAAGCTTGATTCTCCTTGAATGGGTTATTGATTGCTGCTGCAATCACTGGAGGATATCAGACTTTTGCTCCTTCACTCTTCCAAAGTGGACCCTGACAGTGATTCTACAGGGAGTCTCCAAAAGCCTTTGGTCTTGGACTGGGGTAGCACTGTTGATCCCTCTTCAGCCTCTTGGACTGTGCAAGTACTGGTTCTTGTAGCTCTCCAGCCAGCAAATGGCCATTGTGAACTATCGAGCTTCTGGTTGTGTAAGTCAATCTAATAAATCCCTTTTTTATAATCATACTTCCTGTTAATTCTGTTCCTCTAAAGAACCCTGACTAATACACAGAGAAATTTCCAGAGAGTCCAACCCAGATCCACCTCTTGATTTTCAACTGACAGCAGGATGACATCAGACGTTCAAGGTCCCACTGCCATGATAATTCTAGGTCACGTTGGCCCATGATGACCATAAATTCTCCCAGATTTCAGTGTTAGAAGGAATTACCCTAATTTCTCTGAATTTCAGGATCTGGTCTGTGAAAAGTCTCACAAAAAAATCTCCCCATTCAGGGTAACTTGGTTCTTCTTATTGACATTACTTCCAGCCTGCATTTCTCCTACAGATAATGAGTGAGTTTGATGAGGAATGTTATATAGTCTATCCATTTAAGCCAGGCAGGGGTGCAGGTAAATTGCTTCTTAGAGAAGACAGCATGTGGAGGTCAGCACAGTGGGCCCATTCTATAGAATTATTCCCTTAACCTCATGTTCCCACCATTTACATCTGTCTGTCTCCTATCAGGATGACTGAAATTAAACAGAGACCAATGATAACAAGTGTTGCTGTTACCACACCCAAGATGGGTTGCTCGCTGCTCAAAATCCAATACTTCGGCAATAATAGTTGAAGGGTTGAAAATCAGTTTTATTCAAGGGCTGGCATCCTGGAAGATGAAGGGATTGTCATCTGAAAGTATCCATCTTTGGTACGTCAGAGATGAAAAGGGATTTCATGAGTGGTGGGGGAGGAGTGGGGGAAATGAGGAGGAAGCCTATAGACTGAGTAGGGTCTTTGTCATCCAGGCAGGTGTCTCCTCTGTCCTCTACCCCATCCCCCACTGCTTGCCAGAATATCACAATCAACCTTGACCTCTTGGGACTAGTTACAAACATACTATTTTTCTGCAGGTTACATGTACTATTTTTCTGCAGCAATTTACATGTTTTGTGTTAGCTGATACCCAGAATTAAAGAATAAGGTGGGGCATTGTACATTCTGACATTATCTGAGGGTCACCTGACGTTCTGGATTCTGCCAGTCTAAAGATTATTTAGCAGTTAGCACTTAATTATTTAGGTGCAGCTTCTCTTTAGAATTTAGAATGCTAGGCAAGGGAAAGATACGTAACCTTGGAAAGGACAACCACAAAGGAGTGGCCACTGTCCCATTGCCAAGAATACAGAGAAAGTAGAGCCCCTTGTGGGATTTTGAAATGGTGCAACCACTTGTGAAAGTCTGGTGGTTCCTCAAATTCTTAAAACAGAGAGTTACTGTATGATCCAGCAATTTCACTCTTAGTTGCATACCTGAGAGACTTCCAAATATATTTTCACACAAAAACCTGTATCCAAAAAATTCCTAGCAGCATTATTCATAGACTAAAATTCCATTGGAAGGAACATTTTTCTTCTACTCTCTTATGCTCACAGGTGATCAGGGCCTGCAAATTAACTGATGATAGACAGACTGTCAGGAGAAAAGATGAGGGTTATTTACGTGAGCAAGCAGAAATCACTCTGGTAAGTCAGCCCCTGAATATCTGAGGACTTCAATGGAAAAGTAGGGAAGGTCACAGTGGGCTCTTTGAATGCTGATGGAAATGGGCAGTCTCCTCTTTCTTGGAATTTGCAGGGAACTCCCTAGGAAGGGGATTAAAAGCAGCTTTATTTTCAAGAGGCTCTGCCTTAGTCAGAAAAGAGACATTCAGATAAGATTTCAAATATTTTCACTTTGAAATAATCTTGAGCTTGGGGTATAGCTCAGTGCTAGAGTGCTTGCCTAACAAGCTTGAAGCCCTGGGTTCAACCCCAGTACTAGAGAGAGAGAGAGAGAGAGAGAGAGAGAGAGAGAGAGAGAGAGAGAGAGAGAGTGTTTCTGTATAAAATAATCCTTATGTTAAAACTGATCCCTTCAAGTAGAAACAACTGAAGTGTTGTTATCCATGAACCATTGCATGGATATAGTACTAGACCACATATAGTAATGAAGCCCTGATTCATGCTGCTACCTGGTGGAAAGTGTTATACTAAGTGCAAGAGGACACAAGGGTCATGCACTGTATGAGTGCATGTATAGGAAATATGCAGGAGTGACAAATCCATACAGAAAGAAAGTAGATTAGTCGTTATCAGCATCTGGGAGGAGCTGGCATCTTCTACAAAATGTTGAATATGTTCTAAAATGATATAGTGGTGATGGTTGCACAACTGTAAATAGATGAAAAACTTTTTTACATTATACTTTTTTTGGGGGGAGGAGGGCAATACTGGGGACTGAACCCAGGGTGCTCTACCACTGAACTACATACATCCCCAGTCCTTTTTAGTTTTTATTTTGAGACAGAATCTCACTAAGTTGCCCAGAGTTGCCTGGTATTTGCAATCCTCCTGCCTCAGTCTCCTGAGTAGCTAGGATTATAGGCATGCCCCACTGTGCCCTGCTAAATGGCTAAACTGTGCACTTTAAAGGGAGGAATCCTATGTCATGTGAGTCAGAGCCCACAGTAAAGGTGTTATTTTAAATAGTGAAGACTTTTGATGTCCTTCTTTCCTTTCTCTTGCTTCTTCTAATACCTGTGCATCTCCTCCTCTTCAACCCACTCTATGTTCAAATCAAACGACTTACAGCTCTCTGTGTAAATTATCCTTCTCTATTAATCCTCTGTCTTCCGACCAGAATAAAACCCACTGTTCCTCCTCTACCCTGTCGAGTTCTAATTATCCTGTAAAACCCCACAAGTGCATCGCCTTCATGGGGAACACTTTGCTACCACTCTCACCTCCACTCCCAGCAAGTAAATTGAATCATTTCTGCTTTGTGCATCATGGTGCTATTTAATATAATTTACCATTAAAAGTCATATAAGGCAGTTGTGTTTGCATGCCTGTCTCGCCCATTTGAGCTTTTTGAGAAAACTGACTCGTTCCACCCATGTTTTTCTCTGTTGTAAATTAGTATCGCACCTAAAAAAAAAAAAAAAAAAAAGAGAGATGGTGCTTGGCCAATGTTTAGGGCCAGAGGACAGAGGGATAGAGGAAGGAAGAATGCCCTAATTAGCAATAGGGGTGTCAATGAAGAAGAGAAGAGGTTTCAATATCATAAACGACTGCAGGGGAAGAAAAGTCATTTTCTCTCTATTCTTTGTAGCTCTGAGCTGGGACAGGCTGCTGTAATAAAAGACAGATTAACAAGAGAAAAACAAACAAGTTTAGTAAAACATCTAACTCACGTGAGGGTGGAAGATACCCAGGGGAAGTGAGTAGGTCTTAAGGAGGAGCTAAGTTCAAGCTTAATGAGAGGGTGTCCAGGTGAAGTATAATAAACAAGTAAAGGTTAGTTGTTCAGATATCTCCACTGACAAGAGTCTTCCGTGATTTAGTCCTCCCTCTCTTTCTGGTATGGAGAGGAAAACATTCCTGTAGATGGAGAGAGACTTCCTTTGTAAAAGTGAATTTCCCTTTCCAAAAGGCAATTTCAACAATAAACAAATGGATTGTGTATATATATATATATATATATATATATATATGGGGGATGGTGGATGGCCCCACTACCCTCTTCAACCTAATGTTGTTTAGTTAGTTAATACAAGTTCAGCTTTTGATATTTATACAGAAAGGATGTTCAACAAACAAATGTTAAGCCTTGAGGACAAAAAAAAGCAAACACAAGCAATTACTTGATTCTCCAACTACAGACACCATTTTGATGTGTTAATAGCTGCAAATAAGAACTGTGGTGATCAGTTAACACTAAGGAAAGGTGTGAACTGATTTTTTTTGCATATATGGAACTGAGATAGCAGATCAGGAAAGTCTTTAGGATAACTCGAGCCCTAAACCAGGAAATCGTCAAAATGTTTGTATCTTTAACTCCAGAAACCCAGACACCAGAAACATAAAAAATAACTTACGACCAGATCACGCAGGTAAGAAGTATTTCTCCCATCATGGTAGTAGTTGGTTGAGTGACAACCTCATGATTGCATGATTTCAATACATCAAATGATTTTTTTATTTTCCTGCCCTCCCATATCTGAGAATGACTGTGAAAGTGTCCCCTGTGTTGATTCTGGGATTATGCACATATCTGAACGAGCAGAAAAATTAGAAAATACAGAATCAGTGAATAATGAGAATCATCTGGACTTTCGGTCTTGAACAAAAATAGGATACTTACTCATTTAAGACATTCAACTAATATTCAATGGAGGAGATGCATATATCTTTTAAGACAAAAGAAGCCCAAAATCCCTCCTTCATGAAGCTGATATTTTATGACGGGGCTAGGATAATGTTATGGTTTGAATCTTAAATGTGTTGAAGGTATGGGCCCCAGGGCAGCAGTGATCAGAAATGAGACCTTTGAGAGGTGATTGGACCATGAGGGATCTCATTGCATCATTGTATTGGTCCATTTATGGGTTCCGAGCTTAATGGGTTTGAAGAGAGGGACTGTGTAAAAGTAAGCTATCTCTCTTTGCTTCCAGCCGCCATGATGTGAGAAGTTTTGTTCCACCCTACACTCCCCACCATGATGATCTGCCTCACCACAGGCCCAGAAACAATACAGCCTAGTGACTATGGACCTTGGAAGCCATGAGCAAAAATAAATCTTTCCTTCTTTTAAATTGTTTATCTCAGATACTTTGTCACAGTGATAGAAAGCTGACTAACCCAAATTTGATACTCCAAAATATGGCACCTTGGAATACCATGTTAAGATGAAGGAAATTGGGAGATCCACAGAAGCAAGAAGTTCACTCTCTGACCTTCTCCCACTCTTTTTCCCTGAAGCAGGTCATAAAAAATTCTCTGACCTGTCTTACCTGAAAGTAGGTCTGGCTTACTTTCCAGGGGGATCCTGCCCTATATTTGGAGACCAGTAAGAATCTGATCAAACTAAGTTTCTCCTAGTTCCTAGTACATGAAGCTGATATTTTATGATGGGGCTCAGATAATGTTATGGTTTGAATCTTAAATGTGTGGTCTATGATTCTAGTGATCTTAGATCTAGTTACTCAATCCTACCATCTTGTGCTCCAATCACACTCCTGCACAACTACCCATGAAAATATTTTTCCCTGGATCTTTGGGCCTTCATTTTTAAAGGCTCCCATGTCACATGAAAGTTTATTAAATATATTTTTATACTTTTCTCTGGTTAATCTATCTTTTTTCTATAGAGGTGTCAGCCAGGAACCTTTCAATGGGTGAGGAAAAAAGTACTTTCTACCCTGCATCAATTTGGAGGAAGACACACTATAAACAAAAATACAATTACTATTCATTGTATTTCATTGAATTTCAGTTGTCATTAGTATCTGCTATCCATTATTGCATAATAAACCAAATCAAAATAACAGCTACTGTTTGGGTCACTATTCCATGCATAAGTCATTTTTTTCTAGGATTCAATTCAATGTTCTTCTGTCTTTTCTGGATATACTCAGGTATCTATGGTCAGCTGCCTACCATCTAGGCAGCTTGCTTCTTGGGTTTATCTGGCTGTCAGCTGTGGCAGTGGAAGCAAAAGGACTATATGTCCATCATCACTGTGCAGGCTAGGTTGAGTTGTTCATATGGCAGAGGCAGGGTTCCAAAGGAGAGAAAGGAAGAGCATGAGGTCTCTTGAAGCCCAGGCCTGGAATTTGCCATTCATTTCTTCCACAATCTATTGATCAAAGTAAGCTATAATACCAGGCAAGATTTAAGGGATAGGGAAACAGAACAGTTACAAAATCACATTGAAAACAGATGTGAATACAGGAGGAGAATAATTGCAATTATTTTTGCAAATGATCCACCACATTATCAATTTCAAGATACACCATCATTGTATGGTCTATGATTCTAAGATCACTAGTAAAATAGGGGGGAAAGCTGCCCATGAATTGTAAAACATCAGCAATTGTCAGGTATATTTCAATATTAGAGATGTTTAACAGTAAAATATTATATATATATATATATATATATATATATATATATATATATATACACACATCATAAGTCAATGAAATGTGTTAGTTAGTAAGTCATAACTGCTATGGGAAAATGTGATCAGAAGTGCTGGTGGTAGAGGGCGCAGGGACATGAGTAAATAAAGTGGCCAGGGTAGGCTTCACTGAGAAGGTCTGAGCAAAGACTGGGAGCAGCTGAGGGGGGTTTTGTGGATATTGAGGTACAGCCAGTAAAAAGTCCTGAAGTAAGAGTTTGCCTGTGTGTTCAAAAAATGAGAAGTATGGTTGGGGTAGAAAAAGCAGAGAGGAGAGCAGTAACAGATGCAGTCAGAGACATGCCAATCAATCAAATTCAGAAACTTTGAAAGCAAAAGGACTTTTACATGGGGTCTTGGAAATTGCACTTTGGGAACCACAGCTACAGTTAGCTCTGTGTTGCAAAGGAAGTGGGGAAATGGGACCTTCAAGCAGGACAAAGCAGTAAAAATTCCCTTGTAGGGAACTTATATTGAAATCAAGAAAGAACAGGTGCTGTATGACAGGGGCTATGTAACTAACAGAACATAAAGAGAATAATGTCTATGCTTAGTAGAAATGTCCATTAAACAAGAGTCCAATAACCTCTTGATTTGCATTTGAGTCTCAGGGTACAATAAAATTATCTATTCTAACTGCCTTACTGAGAAGGTGACAAAAGTTCATGTTCTTAGGCAGCAGCTGGAGTGGTGTGGAAGACCTTTTCTCTTCTTGGTCTCCTGACTCCTTTTTGAAAGGTGTTTATCTCATTTCAATTTTTCTTGTATTCTCACAGTGGTAATGAGAGAGGCATTGTGGAAGACTTTGTAGGACATTTATGTGATTTTGACTCTAAGTGAGACAGGAAGCTGTTGACAGGGAAGCTCCAAGCCATTCTCCAGGGACTGAAGGCCTTCACAGGGTCTCTCTGTTGCTGTGTTGAGAATAACTTATGTATATGGTAAGGCGTCGGGAACCTTTAGTCCCAGCTATTCAGGAGGCTGATACCGGAGGATTGCTTGAACCCAGCAGTTCAGCACCAGGTTGGGCAACATAGTGACACCCTGTCTCGTAATTTTTTTTAATAGAGAGAGAATAAGTATAATAACAAGAAGACCAATGGGAGACGAGAGATGATCATGGCTTACCCCGGGGCAACAGAGATGGATCTAATGAGACTGTGGCTCTTGGTACACTTTGAAGGTAAGTGGCAAAGGATTTCTTGATTGATTGGATATGAGTGCTGGCAATCCAAATTGCCTCCAGAGTTTGTACTTAGCAATTGAAGTGATGGAGTTGCCTTTCACAGAGGTGGTGGTGGCTATGGATATAATAGATTTGATGAATGCATGAAGATCAGGACTTACAGATTTTTAAAATATTTATTTATTTTCATGTGCTGAGGATTGAACCCAGGGCCCTGCACATGTGAGGCGAGTGCTCTACTGCTGAGCCATGACCCCAGCCCCAGGACTTACAGATTTTTTTAAAAGAATTTTTTCCTTAGTTGTAGATAGACACAATACCTTTTATTTATTTATATGGTGCTGAGGATCAAACCCAGTGCCTAACACTTGCTAGGCAAGCGCTCTACCACTGAGCTACAACCCCAGCCCCTGGACTTAAAGATTTTAAATAGATAAATTTAATTTTTGTTCATTAAATAACCAAGTATGTTTTCACTCTCTTTTCTAAATGAAAATGCCAAGAATATTGTACTTGACCTTCAGAATTAATTCATATAACTTTTTTAAATGGCTGTACACTATTCCTTTTATGGATATACCATGATCTTTGAAATTATCCTCTACTGATGTCATTTAAAATGTTTCCCATGCTTTATGATTATAAATAAGATTGAATGAATATCCTCTGTGATACTATGTTAGGTTAAGAAATACATAAGTTTGTTTCTGTCTGCCATTCCTGGTGCAGAACTCCTACTCCCTTGGAATTCCCTGGGCATTAGGAGTATCTTTTGTTCTAACAAGGCAACTTTGGGTGGGCTCCTGAATCAAGTCTGATCACCAGAAAGACCAAGCCATGATTAGAAGGTTAGGATTTTCAGCCCCATGTCCCATCTTCCAGGAAGATGAGGGGCTGGAGGTTGAGTTAATAATCAATCATTCCTATGCAATGAAGTCTCCATAAAAATATGAGAACTACAATGTGCAGATAGCTTTCAGGTTTGCAAACACACCCATGTGCCAGGAAGGTGGCACACCCCACCTCATGGGGTTAGAGCTCCCTTTAAACCTCACTTTAGGGGCTGGGGCTGTAGTGCAGTGGAAGAGCACTTGCCTAGCATGTGTGAGGCACTGGGTTCAATCCCTAGTCCGACATAAAAATAAAACAAAATAAATGAAGGCATTCTGTCCATCTACAACTACAAAAAAAAAAAACAACCAACCTCTAAGTATCTCTTTATCTGCCCGTTCATTAATATCCTTTGTAATGTTTTTTATAACAAATAGGTCAGTAGGGTGTCCCCTGATTTCTGTGAGCCATACTAGCAAATAATAGAATATAAAGAGGGTCATGAGAACCCTAATTTATAGCCACTTGGTCAGAAGTCCTGGTCACACTGTGGAACTTGAAACTTGGAACTGACATTTGCTTAGGGGGCAGTCTTATAGGACTGAGCCCTTATGCTGCAGGATCTAGGGATCTGATATTATCTCTGAGTATATAGGTCTAAATTGAATTGAATTTTGGTGGTATTATGGTTTAGATATGATAAAACTCTAAAAGCTCATGTGTGAGACAAGGCAAGAATGTTCAGAGGTGAAATGATTAGGTTCTGAGAGCTGTAAGCTAATCAGGGCTGTAAGCTAATCTGTGGATTCATCCACTGACATGAATTAACTTGAAAGGTGACTGTAGGCAGGTAGGTTGTGGCTGGAAGAAGTAGGTCATTTAGTATTTATATCTCTGATGAGCAAATTTCTGTTTCCTGGTTGTCATGTCCTCTTCCTGAGCTGATTTCCTCTGCCATTCTCTTCTTCCATGATGTTCTGCCCCACCTTCTTGGATCCAGAGCTAGGGAGTCAACTGGCCATGCACTGAACCTCTGAAACTGTGAACCAAAATAAACTTTTCCTCCTCTAAGTTGTTCTAGTCAAGTCCTTTGGTCATATGAATAGGCTGACTAAAAACAAGTTGTGTGGGGGAATTTCCCTCCACCATATATTTTGTCACAGAATGGTCCTGTGAGTGTGAAAGTGACAAAGACAGTTTGGTCTTTCCTATCTCTTATATCCTCCTAGCAAAATCTTTGGGCAGATCAACTTTTTTTTTTTTTAAGTATAAATTCCTGGATTAGAATTTCTGGGATGGTTTGTATAGTTTTAACATGTTTGATACATGTGGGAAAATTTCTGCCCAGAAAATTGATGCCAATTTTTGTTCCCACCACAATGAAAGTCTATTTTCTCCCATACTTAGATAAGGACATTTTCCGTCAGAGATTATATGTGAGAAAATATTTCACGAGATGAAAATAATGTTGCTCTCATTGTAACAAACGTTTGTGGAGCACCATGTATCTCCTAGATATTATGCTCCACGTCTCAGCACAAGGATGACCTTATTGAATTCTCATAATTATGCCAAATGGGTATTAAGAAATGAGCCCAGACTCGAAAGGCTAGTAAGTGACATTCATGGACCCAGTGGTTTGTGTCCTGAGGAGCAGCCACAAAACCGAAATACATTTGAATTTACTGAAAGTCACAGAACACCCTTGGGGAGAAAGAGCTGGCGAGAACAAAAATTGAAGAAACAAACACACAAAAATCCAACAACAGTTCCATTAGCCCCCCACACCCCCTGGGGTGGGGGACCAATCCTGCAGAACATCAGAAGTTAGATAATGAGGAGGAGAAGACGGAGGAGAAAGGCTCATTTTGTGAGCCCTGATGAGTTTTGTTGAACCAGAAAGCAATTAGCAGTTCAGCCAGAGAAGAAGAAAGCCGAAAGCCTGAACATAGCCCCAAAGAAAAGACACAAGCGCTTAAAGGCACATTAGCTTTATTTTCTTCCCACAATTGCACAGAAGGGAAGAAATAAGATCGTTGGCCAGAAAACACACACTCTGTGGTGAAAGGAAATTATGATGTAACCAAGGCCCACAGAAACTAGGCCAATGAGGCTGGTGATTAAATTACTAGGGCTTAATCCTCCATCTGGGAGGAATCCAAGAGGAAGAAGGAGGTGTGTCTGCCTGTGTGAAAATAAAGCATTCTACTTAAATGTGAAGGCATTTTCTGAAGGCTCTCAAAGGGCAAGTAGTAACAACAATGATAAAAGCAATATTACCTTGCACATTGCCAGGCGTTTAAGGCCTAGAAAACATTATAGTTTGGGAAAAAGGAGTCACGAGGCCAGATTTAAACATGCTCGCCTATGATAAAAGTTAAAGGGTAGGTCTTCCCATTATTGTAATGAAATACTTGAGACAATTAACTTGTAAAGGGGAAAGGTTTATCTTGGCTCACAGTTTTGGTTGTCCATGATCAGCCCTGTTTCTTTTGGGCCTGTAGTAAGGGAGCTCTTCGTGATGGGAGTACATGGTGGAACAAAGCTACTCACCTCATGACCAGGAAGTGAAACAGAGGGGAAGAGGAAGGGACTGGAGTGACCCAGAGACATCCCACTAGGTTCCATGACTTAAAGTTCCACCATCTCCCCCACAGACTGGGGACCAAGCCTTTAGCACATAGGCCTTTAGGGACTATTTATCCAAACTGACACTCAGGCAGGTAGCAATAGTAAAGAAATTTATGGAATCTGCTTCACCATTTCAGACATTTCAGTGAGCCATATGGTCAAGTTCAGTTTCAGAGTATAAAACAACAGGGCTCTTGGCCTAACAATCCCCTCAGACCTAAATGTTTATACCCCAAATTTGGTGTTCTCACTGTCTGTGGGCTGCCTGGTTCAATGCATGTTCATCTTGCTGGATACAAGACTCTCCTGCAGTGATACAATTATTTTTGGTTCAAACCTTGTGATTCCTTTCTTCCTTTTTTATACTAAACCTTGACTTATAATCCTGAGTATTTAAGTGCATACTTACTTATCACCTGACTCAAGTAGCAAGGAGCTTTCTTTTCCTTTTTTGAATACAGTTGACACTTATATCATACCAAATTCACCATCTTAACATGTAGAATTCAATTGCATTTATTACACTCAAAATATTATACAGCCTCCAAACCTATCTAGTGCTAAAAGGGCAATTTTCTTTTGCTGAAGTTTAGTAGCAATAGTAGGTGTTGGCTGTGTGGAACGCTCACCATGTACCATGGGTGAGTTCACACAGCAATGTACACTAACTTAAAATGTGCATAATACCTGCACACAGAAAGTAGCTATGCTCTGTGCTAAGCTGTGTGGAAGCACGCTTGACATTTGTTGCTATTATTTCTCAGGTTAAAAACTTGAGGCACACCCTATGGATACAGTAGGAAAGGATGGAAAACAAACCATCACTGTATTCTATTGTTATTGTTTTTTTTAATCTTAAAGAGTACCAGATATTTAGATGTTCTTTAGTGTATTTTAAACCCAGGAAAACAGAGATCTTCTTATTGGTCTTCACATATGCAATACCCAACACAGTAGATTCCCTCTCCTGTATACTCCCTTACAACTGTATGCACAGTATTTCCTTAATATTTCAGGAAACTTCTACTCTAATACGTTGTTGTGCAGTGTTTTTATTTGTTTGTTTGTTTCTTCCTTATAAAGTTTTGTCTCTTGCAAAGATGATCCAAAAGAAGAAACACTGTTGGGAAAGCATGATTTTAGACCTGGAAGGGAGCTGAGAGAACATTACACACCCTCCATTGACAGAGAAATAAAACTCATGCTACTGAAAAAGAGCAGCTGAGTGCCCAGGTCTGTGGAGCTCCCTTCTAAAAGGAAATCCTCTGTCCCTGTCTCCAGTTATGAGAGACCAATGGAATGGCAGGACAAGGGAGAAAGTCCCTCTGAAGTTTCCCACTTGGGGGAGACTCTCTCTTGTTTGGGGGGCGGGGGTTATACTCAGCATCCCTGTGGATAAGGTAACAGAGATGTTATTTTACCAATGAGGAAACTGAGGTCAGACAGGTAAGGGACAAAGGATGAGGACACAGCCTAAGCTCCTTTGCCTGTCTGAACTTGTGAGTGCATCCATCTGCTCCAGCTGCCATAAAGAAACACCAGGGACCTGGTGGCTTAAACAACAGACACTTCTCTTCTCGCTGTTCTTGAGTGGGAATGCTCACGATTAAGGGGCCAGTGGAATTGGAGCATGGTGAGGGCTTGACCCATGGGTTGTAGATGGCCATCTTCCTGCCATGTGTTCACACGGTCTTTCCTCTGTGTTACCCACTGGGGAAAGGGGCAATGTTAACCCCTGGCCCCTGCTCTGTGTTGTCAGCTTTCTGTTGTGACAAAATACCTGAGAAAATCAACTTCAAGAAGAAAAGATTTACTTTGGCCCTTGGTTTGGAGTTTTTCGTCCATAATCACTTGGCTTGCTGCTTCCAAGTCTGTGGTGAGGCAGAACATCATGGCGGGGGTCTGTGGTGGAGCAGAGCTGCTCACTTATTGGCAGCCAAAGAGAGACAGGGAAGGGGACACAGAGAGAGGAGACAGAGTGCCTCAGGACAAAAGTGTAAGCTCCCCAAAGGCCCACTCCCTCCAACTGGGCCTCATCTCTTTGGTTTCTACCACCTCCCAATCTCCTCTTAAATCATGAATCCATCAAGGGGTTAATCTTTGGATGAGGTTAGAGCTTTCATGATCCAATCACCCTCCAAAGGCCCCACTCTGGACACTGCTACCTTGGAAACCAAGCCTTTAATACACGAGCTTTAGGAAGTACATTTAGATCCGAACCCTAACATGCCCTCATTTAAATTTAACTTTAATTATTTCCTTAGGGCCTCATCTCCAAATACAGCCACACTAGGAGTTATAATTTCACATAGGAGCTTGCAGACACATGTGGACACAAACCTGCAGCCCATACCATGGAGCACGCCCGCCAATCTCACAGGGCTCAAAACAGGCTCTTTTAAAAAGCAAACAGGAACCCACAGTTTACTCCACAGAAGGAATATTTTCTCAGTGTAGCCACAGTCTTGTAGTTTCAGTTTATTCAGGCAGGAGCACAATAATCTGCTCTTTGTTTAGCTTTGGGTTTGGGGTTGGGTTTTTTTTTTTTTTTTTTTTTTTGCTTTTGGTCTTGCTTTTGTTTCTTAACAGTAGCAAGTCAGCACATGTTTTATGTGGTCCCAGGACCCTTTTGCCCAGATGTGGTAGAGGGAGAGAACCAATGTCTTCTCGAGACTCCTCCCTCCAAGTTTGAAGCCAAATGCCCATCCTTTCGACACCCAGTCCCAGGATGGAAATGCCACAGTGGGATAGATGTCCTTGGTATTCAAAGTGTTGCTGCTGCTTTGAGCATGGGGACTTCTGCACAGCTGGAAACTGCCCCCCCAGGTCAGTCAGTAACACTTGGACCCTACTGGGCACCAGAAGGGCTGGAGGCAATGGACATTGAAATGCCACTGCCCTCAACTTAAAACCATTTGGCAGGCTTTGCCAAAAGAGCTGATGTGCGTCTGTCTCATCTCACCATGTGGTGGGGACTCCCAGCACAATATGAGAAGCCTGGGTGGTTGGACTACTTTAATAAAAATATAGTAAGAAATAACAGGAAAAGATGTAAAGGGCCACGTGCACTCTCACATACATGTATAAAAAGAGTGCTTTTGGGTAGTTGGCCCTCCCTCAAGTAGAACTATCCAGACTCACTTTCCTAGTTATCCTAGAATTTCTGTCCATCAAATCTTAAAATACACATTTTGAAGGGAAGGCCCACTCTCTTCCCTATTGATTTTGATATCAGTAAGTGCTCCTTTTAGTGGAACAATCTGGGTTCCTTCCCCAGAATACTGAATCAATTTCACAAACATTTCTTCACAAAACTCTCCCCTGGAGGTATCTTGATCCCTGGATACTCTGAATTTTGCTCCAAATCTAATGATGGTTTCCAAAGAGTGGATGCAAAATGCTTCACTAGTCCAGTCTAGAAGAGTCTGATCTCTCCTTCTCCCATAATTTCCTTGTCTTTAAAATGATAAGAAACAAATTCCTTGTCTTTCTATAACAATGGTAAAGTGGTTCTTATACAGAGTAATCATTATGATCACAATGGAAAGTGCATTATGAGGTCCAGCCACTGACCCAACAATTAGAAATACCAAACAGAAAACAATCCTACAGAGGGCTTTTATGTGGGTCAGTTAATAAGAATCCACAGACCACGAAGCCAGAAGATACAGTTAAATACAGGTTATATGGACTTTGGAGTCACACTGGATTGGTCTTAGCCTGAACACTTAGCAGAATATGGGCACATTATTTGAAATCCCCAATTTTCAGCTTCCTGCATTGCAAGGCAGTTGCCCATCTGAATTCAGGAAGGATATATATATAATATTTTTTAATGGAAGCACTTAGCTTCCTGATGTGAATTGAATAATGTCCCCCCAATTTATGTCCATCTGGAAACTCAGAAGGTGATCTTACTTGAGATTAAGTTCTTCATAGACATGATTAAAATAAGGATGAAGGTAAGATCATATTGGATTAGGGTGGACCCTAAGTCAAAGAAGTATTCTTCCAGGAGACATATAGGGAGGAAGAACATGTGAAGAAAAACAGGAATTGGCATGATGCAGCCACACACCAGGGGACAAGAATTACCTGAATCCACCAGCTGAGAGAAAGGCATGGGAACAGTCTATTGTTTTAAACCATTGCACTCTGGTACCTTATTCTAGCAGCCCTAAAAATTCTATAGACTATAATTTAATTGTCTAGTAGTAAATGCATCTAGAGTGCTGGATGTGTGCTAACAATTGCTCTAGGTCTATGGTGGCTTTATCCATTGAACCCTTGAGCCTTCTGGCTATGAAGCACTTGAAACATAGTTAGTCTAAAAGAGATGTTCTGAGCCTGGATTTCAAAGACAGTGCAAAAAGAAACAAAAAAAATCTTATTAATAATTCTACATTGATTATATATTGAAATAATAAAATATTTAGGATATACTGGATTAAATGATAATAGTTTGCATATATTTGTATATAAAATCAATATTAATTTCACCAGTTTCTTTCATAGTTTTAATTTAGCTACTAGAAAAATTTAAATTGAACACATGACTACAATTATATTTCTATTGGACAGTTTTGTCCTAGGCACCAGGAATATGGTTAGAAAGAGCACAAAGCCCCTACCCTGGGGCATCATGATCCAGCACATTTCCTGTGACAAGAAATGGAGAGGGTCAGTAATACTTCCCTCTGGGGTGCAGGGTGCACCTGAAAGAGCTTAGACTGTGGTCCATTTTCCGAGCACCTACTGCCTGAAACTTAACCCCAGTAAGCCCCAGGAAACAGCCTTCAGAAGGGATCCTCTCCTTGTTAAAGGGCCCCTTCCCCACTTAGAACCTTGGGACCAAACCGAGCAAGATGTCAATGACCTATTCAGACTTCCTTCCTGTTTCCTGCTTGTGGGATGAGAGCAGGGCTGGCCATGGTGTCTACTACTGGAAGAGAGAGGGACAGAGATACCCAAAGTGACTATTCTCTTTCCTATGCCCATGTGGCTGAACCAAAATCATCAAATCTTTCCATAGTAGGAAAGGAAGCTAATAAACCCCAGGTGTCCACTGTCCATATCCATCCTGACTTCTGTTAGTCATCGCTCCTTCCAGGGGTTCTGTGGTGGGGCCAATTTGAAAGCAGAGGAAGCTCAGTGTCAGGAAAGCTTATAACTTGTGAGAGTCACATAGCTAGCAAGTGACAAAGCTCACATATCAAAGGCTTGTCTGACATCTCTACCCTCAACTGTCCTCTAAGATTCTGGATGGCTTCTCTGTCTCCCCAGAGAAAGAGGAAATGACAGTCCACCCAGAGTCCTTAGAGGCAGTGGTCATCAACCAGAGTACAGGTCCCTACCTGAGCCCCATACCAGATCGTTGCACCTGGTACCTGTGTGTGAATAATTTTAAAAGGATCAATTTTCAATTCTTGGGCATCTATAAATTCCCTCTCCTAAAAATTGATTGACTTAAAAACAACCCTTTGTTTTTCTTCCTTGCACCTTCAGGCAAAAGTTTTTTTCCTTCTCCTATATTATAAGAATTGAACAACAAAAACTTACTTTGCAACAATATACCAGGCATAATATCTTCAGGGCATCAAACAGGAAAATTCAAGACACCATAAACTCCCTTCTGGCTCATGAAGACATATGTCTATAAAAGTTTTAGTTTTATGGGCTGGGATACAGCTCAGAGGTAGAGCACTTGCCCAGCATGTGTGAAGTCCTGAATTTTATCCCCAGAAAAACAACAACAACAACAATATAATTATTTTTCAAACTTTTAAACTATTTATATTATTATGACAATTATTCTTTAACAATTATGATACCTGATCCCGAGTACAAATTTTAAACCCATATATTTTTGTCTCTTTTTAGTGCTGGGGATTGAATTTAGGGCCTTGAACATGCTAAGCATATAATCTATCATGATCTGGGACTGAGCTATAATACCAGCCCAGCCGCTCCCCAAGCACACAGATACACATACATACACTTATCATGGAAACATATGTGTGATCATAAAAGACAAGCACAAAATATTAAAGTGATGCTCGCTTCGGCAGCACATATACTAAAATTGGAACAATTCAGAGAAGATTAGCATGGCCTCTGCAAAAGGATGACACACAAATTTGTGAAGTATTCCCATATTTTACATGGAAAGCAGTATGGAGATTTCTTGGGAAATTGGGAATGGAACCACCATTTGACCCAGCTATCCCTCTCCTCGGTCTATTCCCAAAGGACTTAAAATCAGCATGCTACAGGGACACAGCCACATTAATGTTTATAGCAGCACAATTCATAATAGCTAAACTGTGGAACCAACCTAGATGCCCTTCAATAGATGAATGGATTAAAAAATGTGGCATATATACACAATGGAATATTACTCAGCAATAAAAGAGAATAAAATCATGACATTTGCAGGTAAATGGATAGAGTTGGAGAATATAATGCTAAGCGAAGTTAGCCAATCCCCCAAAACTAAATGCTGAATGTTTTCTCTGATATAAGGAGGCTGATTCATAGTGGAGTAGGGAGGGGAGCATGAGAGGAATAGACGAACTCTAGATAAGGCAGAGGGGTGGGAGAGAAAAAGAGGGAACATGGGGTTAGAAAGGATGATGGAATGAGATGGACATTATTATCTAAAGTACATGTATGAAGACACGAATTGATGTGAATATACTTTGTATACAACCAAAGATATGAAAAATTGTGCTTTATCTGTGTAATAAGAATTATAATGCATTGTGCTGTCATATATAAATTAAAAATTAATTTTAAAAATATTAAAACGGGTTGGGGATATAGCTCAGTGGTAAAGCGCCTGCCTTGCATGTGTGAGTCACTGGGTTCAATTCCTCAGCACCACATAAAGATAAATAAATAAATAAAGATGTTGTGTCCACCTACAACTAAAGAAATATTGTTAAAAAATATTAAAACAAACAAGAATAGAAATTCAATGTTGAGAGAGAAAAAAGAATTTCCTTCTATTAAAGAAATTTGTACTTGTATTGTTAAAATGGACAATGGAAGGCTACCCACATAGCTCAGTGGTAGAGCACTTGCCTAGCGTGAATGAGACCACAGGTTCAATCCCCAGTGCCATAAATAAATAAATGAAAAAATAAATAAAATGGATGATGGTGGGTATTAAATCCTTCAATTGGACTCATTTAAAAGAGTTAGTGACAGTTATATTTTGAATTGTAGGATTCACAATAGGCTGGAAGTCACATCTTTTGCAATTGCATTAGCTTACAATGAAAAACCTTAGATCAACTGAGGAATATGGGTTGGGGTTACAAAGTTTTTCAAAATTATCTCAGAGGGTAGGTAGTCCAAAGGGTCATGCATCCTTCCTTCAGTACATTTCTCATTCTCTAAAAACTGATCATGTATACAAAGATGCCCCCTCTCCATCAGCTTTCTCTGACTGCTGACCTTAACCATGGGGTTAGTGAACAGAGTTCTTGCAAAACTTTGTTCTACAGAGAATGAAGCAGGGGATGGGGTAGCTTATCTTTCAGGAGACCACACAGAAAATTTCCCACCCACTGGCAAAAAGAGCACCCAGGCGGTGGGCCCCTGAGCCAGCGCTGTGTTGTTCTCTTCGCAGGTGGCTTTGGATCCTAATCCCCTCAAGGCCAAGGATGCAATCATCATAGCATTGGTGCTTTCTCCCCATTGTCAGTGGTCGGGTTCACTACAGAGCAGCTCCCAAACCATAATGCCCCACAGGTGTACAGCAATGGATTCCCAGGGACTATTTGCAAGGTCTTTGAAGGACCCAATACCTTATGAATGCAGAGCGTTCCCTTTATTATCCGGCTCCATTAGGTGTGTTTTCTTTTGTTCTCTACAAGCACGGGGCTTTAGCTTCTGGAATATTGAATTTCATTTGCTTCCCTTCTCCTTCCCTAGGCTACTGAAAATTGGTTGCTATCTTCAACTGCTCGCCCCACCCCCTGTTCTTCTCCCGGTCATGGTGAATTTGGATCTGCAAAAGCCTTGTATCAGCTTCAATTATTTTTTTAATAAAAGATAATATTGATCTTGGCGCCCAGGCTTGTCAGAAACGCTCCCCTTCGCTCTCCCTGAATGAAGGAGCTGCTCCTAATTACAGACCTCTCTTCTGCTGCTGCTTTCTCAGCCTGAGTTCAGTGTGCTGTGAACATCTCTCGGTCGCCCTTTCTGGTTGTGTCCTGGGCATTATGCAGAACAATTCCATGCCTTCTCATCAAACTAGGGGACACCCTTGAAATATCTGTTTCCTTTTTTTTTCTTTCTTTTTTTTTTTGTGGGGAGTGGGGCTTAAACTGTTAGAATTATGCTTTCTGGGAGGCTGGGCAGTTTAACAATAGGGTCCCAGGTCTCCATTTAAATCCTGGCTAGTTAGCTCACCTACCAATTGAATGAACTTGTGGCCAATTAATTACCTCTTTGAACCTCACCTTTCCAATTTGGAAAGTGGGAATAATAACCCCTGCCTCATCCTGCCATAAAGATCAACCAAGATAGTGCTTATGGAGTACTTCATTTAGTGTCTGACATCCAGCAAGTGCCAAATAAATTAAAAAGTAGCTATCCCTGTAGAAGTGGCCAACAGAACCGTCATGGCTTTACGGGGTTTCGATTCCTCTTAATGAAAAATATTCATGGAACTCTTCCCTGGACCAGCTCCTTTGTACTAGTATTTGACAAATATAATTCTCTAATATTTAAAATTCTTGGCTGGAAATCTGTGATATCCCTTTCTCTTTCTTGCGGAAGACGTTTTTGTAAAACTCAAAAATTCGAGTAGCGTTTGCTTTCCTCTGACTATGCTAAACAAAATCATTTGTTTTATTCTGAAATTTGAGTCTCTGTTTCAAAGGCTAGGTTCTGTCGATTCCCCCTGAGATTTCTTTTCATCAGCACATTCCCTGAGTCCCCAGCCTTTAGAAATCACGGGATGCACTGGACATCATGAGCATACTCAATTTTCAGAAAGCATCTGAAAAAGCTCAGCTTTGGAGATTGATGGTTCTCAGCTTTCAGCTTCGGTTTCTCTCTGCCTGAGGACCATTTGGATCTGGGCCTAAGAACATAGTCACACAATGTCAGAATATTAGTATTAAGTAGGCAATGCCCCTCTTCCTGCCTCTCAGCCTCATTTACAAAAACACGGGAAAATAAATCTAATCCCCTCACGGTTCCCTTGCGCTGCTCCACAGCAGGAATGTTATATGATTTCAAATTACTTATTAGACATATTCCTATGGGTATCATGTTGAGGATTACTTTTCCAAAGTTATTATAGTGCCTGTATCGTTAGGAAAACGAGGCGTAATTCTACCTTCTATCTCATTCCAAAGGCTTCTTCTACCTTTGCACAAAAATAAGGTCAAAATCAAAAAGTAGGACACTTATCTTCTGTTTTGCTCATTTTCCACCACAGTTTTGGATGATGAGCTGAGAGTTGGGGGAAAAAATCACTTTCTTAAACTCTTTTCTTCTAATAATAGTGGCTTAGCTTTGCTTTCAAAGGATCCCATGTTGACACTCAGAGGGGACTCAGCTAGAAAAACTAGCACACACAAAAAAATAGAAATGTAGCTCGACAGTGGACTTTGTTTCACATTGCTAAGTCCTGGGTTCAGTCCCCAGCACAGCCAAAAAAAGAAAATAAAAAATTTTTTAAAAAGCAAGAAAGAAAAGAAGGCCAGCAAACAAGAAAAAATTTTATGCAACCTGTAGAAGACAATGAACTGTCAATCCTGATGGCAAGAGAACTACAGACCCAGGGATTCATGCTAGAGAATTTAATTTCTAAGTGAACTTGAGCAAGTCATTTCACTCTTCTATGTCAAAACATCCTCCCTTGGATCTAGCTGTGTTTATCTGCCATGTGAGTGTATGTATCAGTTATCTGCATTTTGGTTGACCTGGGGCAAATCTTTCAAGTTCATTGACAGCACTTACCATTTAATTATTTTTCAAGTTGACAGCTCTCTCTGCAAGAAACGCTAACATTTTAATTCCCGGCTTAACTGACATATAGGTCTCTTCTAGTTTTCACTTGCTTTTTCTGTAACATTCATGGTTGCTAGGAAACTCCTTGCAACATAAATTATATTGCTATTTTTGCTCCGGAGTCACTGAAAGGACAATATGACTTTCCTTAAAACCTTTAAGAGTCAAGTGAAGAAGGGGGTCTCATTTCCCTCTTAAGTTTTATTGAGAACCAAACAAGAGAAGAGATGGGAAGGCAATCTTTTTCTAGCTCCTTCAAAATCAGTGTTCAAAGCAAGATTCCCTTGCTTTGCTGAAAGGGAATGTCCACAAAATTTAAACATATTGAATTTGATTAAAAGCACAAATCTATTTCCAAACGAAATACCAGTGATTTTTGAATAGCTTTCTCTCCTCCCACTGCAAAACATTCAGGGTTGAATTCATCTGCATTTACACATTTTTATCCTTTGAATTCAAAAGATATAATTGCTCTCTGGCTATGAAAATGGGACTGATTTTGACCTATCCAAAAATAATAAATCAGTCCTTGAAAAGCTTTTGGAAAACTTGAAGAGCTCAACAGCATTTGTTTGATTCTCATGACTAAGTCTCCTTAGCTAAAACAAAGTGAGAACATTATGCAATTATTTAGAGGAAATTCAGGACCTTTGGGATAGTCAATCATATAATGCAGGCAAAAGTGGACTTGGGGGCCTGACATTTGCAGATAATTGTGCAACGCTCAGCTGTGTGAGCTGGTCCTAAGAGAGCGCCCACCTTCGATTTGCCTCTTTCCCGCCCCCGTCCTCCTTCATTTTGTGCCTCTTGGTTAGTAAAAAAATGAATAAATCAAACTGACTCTGGTTCTTGTGAGATATACGAAGAGAAATGAACATGAAAACTAAAATATCAAACTGAAGGTATCTTCCCCAGCCTCATTTCTCATTTTAAAAAAACAAAACACAACTAGACTCATTCAGCAAACAAGAGCTTCGAAACTAAAGCTCAGGCCCAGATGTTATTAAGTATAAATATTTATAAGGCCCATAAAGATCCTGGCTAAGTTCAATTTTTCCTTAATGCAGCAAATGTTTCAAATTCAGCCCTCTCACTGTTTGAAGCCCTTAGAAGGCAGGATCCTGTGGAAGACACATTACGTTAGCAAGAGGGATGGAGTTCCTCTTTTATGTTTTATGGCCAGTTTTTCATTGAGGGGTATTGCTTTTCTCAGGAATCACTTCTCAGGGCCTGTCTTTCCCAAGAAGCCAGGAGAAAGTATGATTACTGCAGCCATGAATCAGGGGGCACCAGGGAAGCACACACATGGGGAGACCCGCATCCTAAATTTGAAAGGACAGAGGGAGGCCAGCTTCCTTTTGTTCTTTCCCCATCTCAGTGAGGAAACATATCCAAAATCCCCAAAGCCTCAGTTTAGTCATCCATTAAATGGGAGTATGATTTTCATAATAAGCGAGGCTTTTAAAAACCTCAATTTTTGACTAACTGGTGTGTGCTTTTGCCAAAAAAAGAATTATAGCCACAATATTTAAGTGACTGCTTGGTAAGTTGTAGAGACATAAATGAATGAAACACAGGTATATAAATAATAATTTATATATAATAATTATGTACATATTTATTATTTATATAATTATTCTTTAAATAATAATAATTTGTGCTAAAACACTTTATATGATAATTTGGGCAATTCAGGCAGTGGATGAAGCATTTAGATCTTCAGTTTCATGAGGAAGTTTCAATGTATGAAATTATCATCATCAATATCTTCTCCATCTTCTTCATAATCATCATTATTATTAGTGGTTCTGGGGATTAAACTCCTGGGCCTCTAGCCCGCTGAGCGTATGCTGTGCGCTACACCCCCAGTGAATCCCCCAGGGGAATCATTGTTATTTTTATTCCATGTTTTATGGTAAGAAAAATTGTCTGCCTGCATGTCTTGTCCACCTATGAACCAAGGAATATGCAATGTTTTGCTTTTCAAAATTCCTTTGGTTAAATACATTGCATTAAGTTAACACATAATTGCCTGGTGCATGAATTTTTAAGAGCTCTATTGCTGCATGGGTTGATTCATCTGTGTGTAGAAGTGAAAAGAATCTTGGTTTTTCTCTCTAGGATAAGTCCTAATCTGTGAAATAAGAAGGACCTGGATGTGGTCTCTGGCTCCCTGCTCTAGCAGGAGGGGCCTTCCTGTTGCCCACAGCTCAGGGATGGAGTCCTGTGGCCCTTCCACAGCTCCTGGCTTTGGGGTTTCTCAGCCAATCCTCTAGGCATGTCCACGCCAGCCTCATGCCATCTCTACCCCAGGCTCACTGCTCAGTCCTTTTTTGCCTGACAATTCACATCAACCCTGAGAACACCCATCTCCTCCATGGAAGCCTTCATCTGCTGGACACATCTGGCAAATGTTCGGAGGTGCTTACCTGGTTTCCCTGATTAATGTAGATGTAAAGATTTTATCAAGGCTCCTGGCGGCTGGACTTCAAGATGTAATCACAAAATCAATCCACATAGACTAACTGGGCATAGACTCACTAAGAAGACATCCCACAGTGTCAGGCACTTAATTAAGGTACTCTGGCTCCTCTGCCCCGGATTGATTCTTTTCTTTCCCTAACGGGTGATGTTGCTCCTCTGGGTGGACAAGCCACTCTCCACTGGAGGCTACCCTTTCGGAGCCTTGTAGTTTGGTATAAAAACCACCAGGGGGCGCCCGCGCATCATTCCACTCCCCAGGGAATGGATGGGTGTACACCAGCAAGATCCCCCCACAATCCAAGGACCTTGAAGAAGTACCTAACAGCCTGCATGGCCACATTTTGTTTGCTGGGTTTAGAGATTCTGTTGGCTTCAGACATTCCTTGAGGATAATCAGAGACTCCTCTCTTCTTTTTCTCACAGTTTGCACCTCAGTGCATGGTAGGATCATGGACTTTATCATCCCCCTGGGCTTGCCGGACATAGATGATTCCTACTGGAAACTCCAGAACTAGAGGTTTGTAAAAATGTAAGCATCTTGTGAAAATCCCAGGTCAGAGATTGCCAACCTACTGCCACTTAATGATGTGGACTGTGCCCAGCCTTGACTGGCCAGGTTCAACTGGTAAGATTTTGGAGCATTACAATATAAGTCATCAAACATCTGTTTAGCACCTTTCATGTGCCAAGCATTGTGCAGAGACTAAACTGTTGCACCCTAGTAATCTAGACTAATGAAGAAAGAGTGAAGTATGGGTCATTACAGAGCAGGGAGAATGGGCAAGAACTGGGAGAGAAGGACCCCACACACCTGAGGATTTGACAGAAAGGCTTCAAAAATAAGGCAACACCTGACTCAGCTCTGGAGGGTAAGTCATCTGGCCAATTCTCTATGGCATCTAAGTACATCTGGACCAAAACCTTGCATAGCGGCTTAAATGCATGAAGTCCTAGCTACCAGGCACAATTCTACTACCCCAGAACAACCTAGACTCTAAAAGAGCTCAGACTTCATTGGTCCAGGGCAACCACACAGGTGTCATACATTCGTTCAGCATTATATTGGGCACCTACTATGTGGCAGACAACAAAATGAATCAGAAATAAGCCAAGCTGGGGCAACATTCTTTGTCACATAGGAAGGCTGTTCACCTAGTTGTGAACCCAAGTCTCTTTTAAATTAATTTTCATTGGTGCATTATAATTGTATATAATAGTGGGAATTATTATACCATATTCATGTATGCACATAGCATAATTTGATGAATCTCATTTCCCAGTGTCTTCCCTTTACCTCTTCCCCTCGCTCCCCAGATCTACTTGTTCTACTCTGCTGATCTCCCTATTATTATTATTATTATTATTATTATTATTATTATTATATTTTGCACCAAAATCTTGAGTATAATAGTGAGATGGAATCTACTCAATCTGGCTTTATAAACTGAGCATCCTCAGAATGCTTAATTAACTGAAGTTTTCACTGAGATGCCAGGAAGCCTGGTTTGAAATAACTGATCACACTTTGGAATGAGAAGTATTTGTGCATTGTTTGCTATAGGAATTTGTTCAAGTTCTCATTCCACCTGAGAAAGGACCCCCCACCCCAGCCAATGTGATCCCAACGACTCTTCTGTCATCAATGGAGATGACTATCCTCTCTAGGTCTCAGGCCACTGCTGTCCATCCTGGGGGGTGGTCTTATCTGGAGCTGACATCTTGGACATGGGTTGTTTCTATGGCATCTAGAACAAGTCTTTTCTACAAACTCAATGCTGTAAGGAATGAAATTAAATTTTTTTTCTATAATTCACTTTCTAAATTAAAGTGCTCACTTGGTTGTCAGAAACACATGCCACCTGATTGTCAAAAATATATTGTCAATTTTTTCCAGGTTTCCGTTCTGTTTTTCCCACAGTGGCCTTGACCTTGATGAACGCTGAGGCAGGGCAGTTGGAGGGAAGGCCATCCTTGAGAAATCTGCCCATGAAGATCGCATAGTCCCTCAGACGTGAGACTATCCGTCCTGCACAGAGACCCACTAATGAGCTCTTCCGCTGCTTCCATGATGGAGGCGGGATTGGGCTCAACTCCCCTGCAAACTTCTGCAGAGTCTCAATTACTTAGGATTCTGTCCCAGGAAACTATCAGGGTCTCCTCTTGGGTAGTCCCCCTGGGATCTCTCCCACTCAGTGATGAGGAGCATTGTTTGTTTGTTTTTTCCCTAGGTCCCAGAGGAGGAAATCCTTTCCCATCCCTGAAATTTTTCTATTATGGTTTAGATATGAGGTATCCTCCCAAAACTCAAGACTGAGATAATACAAGGAAGTTCAGAGGTGAGATGGTTGCGTTATCAGAGCCTAAACCCAATCAGTGCATTACTCCATTGATACGGATGAACTGGGTGGTGACTATAGGCAGGTAGGGTGTGGCTGGAGGGGATAGGTCACTAGGAGTGTGCCTTTGGGATACATACAAATTTTGTCCCTGGTGAGTGGAGCACTCTTTCTGCTTCCTGGTTGCCATATTCCGAGTTGCTCTGCTCTGCCACACCCTTCACGCTGATGTTCTGCCCCATCTTGGACCAGAGCTATGGAATCAGCCATCTATGAACAGAGACCTCTGAAACCGTGAGTATCAATAAACTTTTCCTCCTCTATGTTGTTCTTGTCCGATCTTTTGGTCACAGTTGTGAAAACCTGACTCAAACATTTTCCTTGAGAGGAACAGCCTGTGATTTAGAGGCAACTAACAATGCCTTTAATTGGTCCAGGTTTGAGGAAACTGAGGTAGGAAAGAACTCCCCTTCCTCCTTCTACATTTTTCCATCTGGGTCATCTCACCCCAGAGCCAAAGAGGAAGGGAGAAAAAAGAAGAAAGAAGATTACTGGAAGAGAGATCTTGAAAATCACTTATTGACTTAGCTAAAAACCTCAAAAATGTCATTCTCCCACATCAAGATGTTCTTCATTTTATTCCTGTACAAATGAATTTCCAAGTTCACTTTAAGAACAAGCTTTTTATTTACTGGTTCCTACACAGGCTCTGTGTGGCCCCCACATGCAGAAAGTTTTCCCCCGGATCGATCTGTTCACCCAGTAGTCCTGAGGCTGTGAAGAGGTAGATAGAACATGGCTTGGCAGAAAAGACTATGTGTTATTTACTGAATTTCAAAACCTTCATCTTCATGATTTGGCTATGAAGTTTTATTTTAGAGTTTCAGTTGAATTCCATAAACTTTCACAGAATAGCCAAAGAGTGAGTGAGAATGAAGGTAGGATTCAAAGATCAACATGTCATGGTTCTTACCCTTGGGAAATGTCTAGTGGGGTGGGGAAGGGAACTAAGAACAGTTCCATGCCACAGTGCAGGTGTCAAGAAATTTTCCAGCTCCAGGTCAGGTTGCAAAGGACCAAGACCTGGGTAGTTTCCAGCAGACTCCACACGGGGATGGTTTATCCATTAGGCACAGCAAGAAGAGAACCCAGGACCCATGAGGCTTCAAGGGGCTCTCCTTTTCCTATTTTTTTCTACTGAAGTCAGAAGTCAACAATGAATATAATAATAATGAACTCAACCTGGATTATATTTGTCTTATGCCAACAGAGTCCAAAATTCATTTGTTCATTTATTTTTTATGGAGGAAGGAGCCCATGAAAGCAAAAAATGCTTAGGGCTTTGAAGTAAAGACACTAAACCTCAATGAAATGTTTTATCCATGATCACAAAAGGGAATAGAACATCTCCAGGTACAATCTTTACAAATGACCTCAGAACCATGAAACAGCACCTTTGAAAAACCAGGGAAAGAAGAAAGATCCAAATACTAGTCTCCCCTACCTGGACACCAAAAATAGCATCCCTTTGGGTCCCAAACCCTGAAGTTATTAAAACCGACTTAGCAGGTACAAGAGCTTGAGCAGCCCAGGGCAGGCGGAGGTGAGTCAAGGTCTCCCATCAAAAGAGAAAGGCAAAGCACTGGGTAGCCTCTGTGGGAGGCAACTGTGCAGAGTGGGATGGGACCCACTAGTGCAGAGATACAGGCCAGTCCATGGAGCCCAGAGACTCAGGGACCAGGCCCAGAAGACACCTGCACCCTCAGAAATAGTTGTAGAATTTCAGCTTCTTTCAAAGCCACCACAAGGACTTGTTGGAATGGTGGTGAGGCCGTTTCCATCATCCATGTGAAGGCTAAGATTAGACACTGATCTTAGCCTCCACCTGGTACCTGAAGTGCCAAGAGACATTTCTTGCCCTTTCCCCACATAAATCTTCCCTGCACAGCATTCTCTGAGGACCACAAGGCCTCTGTCAAGGTCTTGGCCCTGAGCTCACTGAAGCCACAGTAGGTTGCCAAGTTCTGCAGATGTTTGCACCGACTGCTTTATGTTTTGCAATATCCCAGAGCTGTTCCCAAGTGACATTCATCCATTCACCGAGTTAATGCTTAATAAGAATGATCTACAAAGGATAACGGCTCAAAAGATGAGAAGTAAATCTACTTCCAATGGTAATGGATGATCAAAATCAATCAATCAATAAATACAGCAATGTTCCCAAGAGGATGAGGTGTAGAAAAGGGAAATTGTATATCACAATTCTGAGGAGGGTGGGAACAAGAAGGACAGAATGTTTATTTATGGATATGGGCATGTTCATGTTTCTCAGGAGTGCTGTGAGACCCCTACAGGGCTTGAGAATATTCTGGAGAATATTCATGGAGACAGGTGGCTCCATGGACCAATGTGATCTCTTGTAGTACCAGTTATCAGATGTGACAGCCAAGATGGGTCCCTTTCCAGATCAAGAAGTTTGAAGATAGGGAATGCCAATGCCAGAAATTGAATAGTAATTTCTACTTTCAATCTGTTTTAACCTATATCATCTCATTTAATGTTCAAGAAAATTCTGAGGGCACCAATATCAGTATTTCTAAAAAAGAAAGGTAGAAAGTTTAGGTTTGGGGGTATAATCAGTGATAGAGCACCTGCCTAGCATGCATGAGGCCTTGGATTCAGTTTTTAGTACTGCAAAAAAAAAAAAAAAAAAAAGGTTAAGAGATTTTTCAGAAAGCCAATCAATCTAGTAGCAGATTTTGAATTAATAAACAGGGCTCTATACCTACATTCCCAGTATTTGTTTGTCCTTAGAGCTACAAGGTATTACACAGTTAACACACATTATGTCTGGTCCTCACATCAATCCTGCAGGAGGGGTTTTATTATCTTCATTTAAAGATGGAAACATTAAGTCACGGGGAGAGATAAAGCAACAGACCCGAGGCCATAATCCATTCATTAAATATTACGCCTCACTTTATGCAAACACTGGGCATCTCAGATACCAAACAGGGTGAGCACAATTCAAGAAAAGCAATTTCATAAAGTTCTCAGTCAAAAAAAAAAAGACTCATATTTTAAAGCCTAAAAGTCATCTTTTGGTGAACCATGTTTTTTGGAGCCAACAGGCTGAATTCCATGTTGAAATGGGAGAAATGAGGTAACTGCTTGGAAAGATTGCAGATGTCCACGGGCTCATTTTATTAATTAAGCAGGCCTGGATGCTAATTCAGTTGCTATGCGCCAGAGCTCCTGGGAAATGCATGCCAAGGCTCAGAGACATACAAAAGGAATCCTTAAGGAGTTTTATATGTAATGCAGTTGGACATTTTAGAAGACGGGAGGTGGAATATGTTTGCACATTTGTGTTATAGAGCACAGAATCTAGTTACTTGAAAGTAGCATTTATAGCCTGTAATATCCCGAGCCACATACCAGCTGGGAGGCTTGGGAAGGGCTATGTAGAGTAATTATAATAGTAACAAAGCAGGTTTTCTCTGACTCTAGACCTATCTGCTTTACAAAAACTCCAACCAGCCTCAGTTTCCCCACAGCTGATATAAGGTCCAGACAGCTTGCAAGTCAGCTTGTGCCTCAGGTTCCTTCCTGCCTAGCTGTTACAGCCTTCTCTCCTGTGAACTGCTGATGCTGCTGAGGCCTGATATTCCCCTCCAGCTGGAGACCGCCCTGGCTGACCCTCAGCTGCCCTGTCCCAATCCCATTCCAGAGACTGGCCTCGGGGACAATCCTGTCTTTAACTCACTGCCTCTTCTCTTCCAGGGGTCACAGGAGGCTGCACACAGAACTCACCACGTCTTACAGAGATTTTAATGAAACAGCTCTTCTATTTATTTGTGTTGCTGCCTCTGTTGCCTGGGGCCACGCACGGCACCAGCCCCAGAGTGGGGGACTCTGTGGGGACGGCACACTTTCTTCCCAGTCACCTCTTCCAGGATACTGATCCCCTGCCCTTCCTTGAGCTAATCCTGTTTTCCTTTCCCGTGTTTCTCAGACACATCTGAATCCTGGGGTACACACAGTTTTGTTTGTATCATGTAACACTCACTGCAAGTAAACAGGTTTTCCCAACCTCACCAGAAGGAAAGCAGAGGTCACTTCAGTCATGTGGAATCTGATTAACACAAAGCCCAGGGAGCCCAGCCCTGGGTCACAGGCTCCAGCCGCTCCTACCCCCTGGACTGCACTTTCAGCCACTCACTGCACTGTGCAGTCCCAGGGGCTTGCCGATTGCCCTGAGGGACGCCGTCTGCGCCCAGGTCTCAAGTTGGCTTTCCTGTTGTCATTTTTAAATCATATACTTTTTTAAAAATGAAGCTATTGTTTGAATTTAAAAGAAAGGGATTCGGGAATACGATCTTATTACATGAAAAGAAAAAAAACATTTAAAAAAAGCAATTTGCTGAGTTATAAACTTATAAACAATCAAGTTCACCCTTTTAATGAACAATTTGACAACAACCATATACAGTTACACAACCTCCACAATTGTTTCCAAACCTGCTCTCCCTAAAAGGTCCCTGTGTCCCTTTGTGGTGAGTTCCTCTTTCCACTTATACTCCTAGAAACCATGGACCTGCTTTCTGATTCTGTGGTTTTACCTTCTCTAGAGTGTGGGAATCATAGACCGTATGTAGACTTCAGAGTCTGATGCATTTCACCGAGTGTAATGCCCTTGAGACTTATTGGTGTTGCTGCCTGTATCAACAGACCCTTCTTTTTTACTGTTGAGTATTATTCCTTTAAGTGAATGGGCAGCGATTTCTATGTCCTTTCACCAGGAGGTAGATATTTGTTTCCCGCTTTTAGCTACCAAGAATAAATTTGCTATTGATTTATATTTTGAAGTTCTCTTTGACAATGTATGTTTTCATTTATTTGGGATAAATATCCTAGAGTAGGATTGCTGGGTCATTTGACAAGTATACATAGAAAAGGTTTTTGAGGAAGAAAGAGACTTAGGGATGTGGCTAGGTAGCTTAAACAGGAAGTAACAGGGTGTTTTAAGAAGGGTCAGCTCAGCTCTGGGCTCCCTCAGGCTTTACAAGGTGGTCTCTAACTGTGTCTTGCAGTGAGGAGGTAAACACCAGCTTATTGCTCAGGACAGATACAGATTCATTCTACCATTCATCTAAAAGTGTGTCCTTGGGCTGGGGATGTGGCTCAAGCGGTAGCGCACTCGCCTGGCATGCGTGCAGCCCGGGTTCGATCCTCAGCACCACATACAAAGATGTTGTGTCCGCTGAAAACTAAAATATAAATATTAAAAAAATTCTCTCTCTCTCTCTCTCTCTCTCTCTCTCTCTCTCTCTCTCTCTCTCTTAAAAAAAAAAAGTGTAACCTTGGATGAGTGTTCAGGTTCACTGCACTTTAGTTTTTGTGTTGTAAAATAAGCACTGTAATAGTGATACTGTGAGGGTTTTTTAAAAGTATCCAAGAGTAGAGGACACTGTCTGGCACATAATGAGTTCTCAACAAACACCACATATTTATAGTAGGGGCAAAATCAGAAATAGGAATTAAAATGAAAGCAAGTGTTTCTGCTATTTTGAATTAAACACACTTACCAGATGACATGAAGAACACATTCCTTCCTTCCTTCCTTCAACATTTGCTTATTGAGTGCCTGCTGTGTGCCAGGTGAGTGATGAGGCTTGTCCCTGTTCTTGCCAGCCCCCAGTCTAGTAGGAGAGGCAGCTGAATGGAAGGTTTGGGTCATTACAAACTCTAATAGCCACAATGAAGGAAAGGACAGAGGGCTTGAGAAGAGTATCCACCGAGGGAGGAGTTAGGATGAGCTCTCCAGCCCTAGCTTGTGTTATTAGTTCAACACTTTCCAGGTTCTAACTTTAGCTCAGATATTGACTCTGCTTAAAAGGAGGTGAAGACCAGCTGCTCTTGACTTCCTTCAGTGACAGAAAATCATTTCCTGCTTCATCATTTTCATCTGCAAACATTTGCCCCATGCCCTTTAAAAGCACGCTTCTGTCCTAGGCACAGAGGACACGTAGGAGCAGGAATAAGACGTTTCTTCTCCTGCCAGGGAGTCTGCCACATCACAGGGGATGAGACCAGGATAAATACACAGTGACAGCTCCTCTTCCTGTCGGAGCCATCCAGACGAGAAGGATCATGAAACTTTGATGAGTTTACAGTTAAGCACCATTTCTGCTGGCCTAGATTTACCAGCGCAATGATGCCACAAGGACTCATGGCACAACTGGCTGCTGTGGCTGAGAGGGGCCAACAGACCTGCAGGGCCTTCTCACAGGGGAGCCATAAGGCTGGGTTACAGCCCCCTGAGGAGGAGGCTGCAGAGCAGCAACAGACCCATGATCCTCCCTAAAGATAGATGGTGTTGCCAGAGATTCCAGCCGATACACCATGTGGACAAGTAGCAGCAATGCTATGGAGCGCTGCAAGGTCTCTTGGAAAATAACAACTGTCTCTGAAAATCGGAAAGGAACTGACTGTTGAGAAGCCCATCCTGACGTGAAGGTATCAGGGCCCATGGAGGGACAGCAGGGACTGATGGGCTGAGCCTTCCCTTGAGTCCCAGCCAGGTCCAGCCAAAGCAGCAAGTGGAGGACCAGCAGGGCTGATGTGATCCATGGGACCCGTCTTGGTTCTGAGGTTTTCAGCTGCACTTATGGGATCTTCTGAGTGCTGGGCACAGTGCTTGCTCCTGTGGGCTACCCAAAATGAAGATGTTTGTTGGTTGGTTTTTCAATGCCCTTCATTCCCTTGGGGACCTGGTCCTCTCCCACTTCAATCAGGAGATATCATGGGGCTCTATCCACCATGATTTCTACTTTCCTAGTAAAGAGACGGTATCATGATCCAGGCTTAATCATTCTACCCCTTTGCCTGGCCACAGCGATGGGCTTGGGTTGGTTCTGTAATCAGAGTTAGGCCAACTGTAGACTTTTACTGGCATTTTTCAATTTGGGATCACAGGTGGCTTAGCTGAAATTTCATTTCTTAGGAATCATTCTCCAGTATGTTTTCAGGCAGGGTGGGCCCTAAGAATTGAGGATTGGCGGTCAGAAGGGAAACAGCAGCCACTCATAGGACATAGGTTCTTCTCCCAAGTATTCAATCAAACAGTAAAGCACATGCTGCTCTGAAGGGATTTTGTGATATGATTCAAGTCCCTGACCAGTGAACTGTAAGCTGGGAGACCATCCTGAGTGGGCATAATTTAATCAGTTGAAAGGCCTTAAAAGGGTGCTTTGTCTCCTGTGGACAATAGTTTCTACTCTTACCTGGGGGCCCTGTCCTGAATCTTCCTTATTTTGATACCTGTCTTGAAAATTAGGATTGGGTCTTTGTATCCCTGGTGTTGAAGATTAAACACCAGAGAAACGCAGAGGCAAGACTAGAAAGCAAATTTTACTTAAGAGGTAAAACAGAGAGAGGGAGGGAGGGAGGGAGGGAGGGAGGGAGAGAGAGAGAGAGAGAGAGAGAGAGAGAGAGAGAGAGAGAGAGAGAACTGGGGACCCAGAGCTGGTGCCCTTGGGAGTTGGGGTGTCTTGCATTTTATAGATGTCAGGTTTCTTTTTCTCTAACTCTTCTTCCTATTTGGTTTACATGAACAAAAGGCAGGAAAGAGTAGCCCCAGGGGGTAATCACTTGTGTTGGAAATCCTTCTCCTCCCTGGAGGTGTTAGCAGGGAAGTTGACAGGGAAGTGCTATTTACTTATTTCCTTTTTTTAAAAAAAAAATATTTTTATGGTTATCAATGTACCTTTATTTTATTTACATGTAGTATTGAGAATCAAACCCAGTGCTTCACACGTGCTAGGCAAAGTGTTCTATCACAGAGCTACAACTCAGCATTTATTTATTTATTTATTTATTTATTTTTTGATAATCAGCTACCAGTCCTTTGTCTCTCAACTTGAAGGCCTACCACAAGGATTTCTGATTTGCTCAGCTAGCCAGTTCCTCAGGATAAATCCCTAGGTAGTGTGTGTGTGTGTGTGTGTGTGTGTGTGTGTGTGTAGGTGTGAATCTTTTTTTTTTTTTTAATTTTATTAGTTATTACTTATATGTGGTGCTGAGAATGGAACCCAGTGCCTCACACATGCTGGGCAAGTGCTCCACCACTGAGCCACAACTCCAGCCCCCTAGGTGTGAATTATACTGCTTGTTTCCCTGGTTGAATCATGACTGTTATCACAAGAGGCAGGGTTTTACCTATGGGTTATCATGACAGTCTGTTCTCCTCTCTCCTTATACCAGAGCTCCTGAGAAATAGCAATATTTACCTGCAGAAAAAAAATTGTGTAGGAATATTTGTATCCGCTTTCTTTAAGAACTAGGAACAACTCAGTTGTCTATCAGTTACATCCACACAATGGAAGATTACTCAGCCAAAGAGGAACAAATATTCATTCACAAGGCAACATGGATGAATCTCAAAAGCACGATTCTAACAAAAGAAGCCAGTTACAAAAGACCATGTATTTGCCAATCGTATAAGGGACTTGGACCTCAACTATCTTATAACCCTTACAACTCAAAAATAAGAAGATAGGTCAGAAGAGGGAGGCCCTCTATCCTGCGGGGGAGGAGGGGTTTCCAGGAGAAAGAATCAGGCGGCAGCTTCAGATGCCAAGGGGTCAAGAATGACCCAGACCCATAAACAAGGGCAGGAACCAACTAGGTCCTGCCTGTCTCCTACTTGACTCACGACCAGGGCCTACAGGGTGGGGAGGTGGGAAGAACTTGAAGTCGTGGGATTGAAGCCAGCTCTTTAGAAAGACCTGAGTGTATTTCAGGGACCAAAAAGCTTCTCCAGAGTAAGCACAGTGCTAAGAGCACAACAGGGTGGAGTGGCTTGGGTCGGGAGTAGAGACCAGGGTCATAATCACTGATAAAGACCATGTTGCTCAGAAGATGAGGTGAAAAGTTTAGTTTGGGGGGCCTAAAACCCTTTGATGTGATGATAATAATTGGATGATAACTCATTGAATATAATCATGCAAAGCTTTGATTCCTTCCAATAACTGCCCCTTCTTTGTAGAGTCCCTCTTGAATCCTCATTTCTCACTATGGGCCGGGTTTCTTCATCACAAACCTTTTGACCTGAGTCCACACATTTGCATGATTCCTGGTTACTAAAACAGTCTCTTTTGGTATTGAAAGCTCAATGAAAATGTCCTCAGATTTGAACTAGGGCTGTCATTGCTGCATGTGGCAGAGGGGGATGTGCTCTGGCTCTGGGGCCCACCTGTAAGAGCCAGTCCCCCAACTGCCAGGGCAGGAAGGAGACAGGGCCCTCTCATGGCTTCCATGACAAGGATTTGCCCTTGACCTTTTGTGGCTCAGACTGGTTCTGTGGGCTCTGCTGGAGATCTCATCTGAGGTGGCTGCCTCCACATAGGTAGTGTGGAGGCTTTTTTCTTAAAGAGCGGATCAGTTTCATCTCCACCCCTAGAATCCCTCAGTCTCATCAGCAGAATCTGTCCCAAACCCTTTCTCCAGATGGGACATCCCCTTGACCCGGAAATGCCCCTGGTTCTTGTTTCTTCATTAATCTTTGTGCTCCTTCATAATCACAGAAACTGGTGAATCCTTCCACAACCATGCCCCAGGTTGAGCTCCCTGAGAAGCAGGGTCATGAGGTAAGATATTGGACGCCCAGTTAAATTTTAACTTCAAAAAAACAGGGAATACTTTTTTTTTTTAGTATATCCAAAATATTGCATGGAATATACTCATCCTAAAATATTATTCTCTACTTATCTGAAATTGAAATTTAGCTAGGCATTCTACATTTTTTATTTGCTAAATCTGGCCACTGCACTAAGACTCCGACTCTGAGATAGAGACTTGCATGCAGGAAGTTTATTAGGAAATGTTCTCAGGATGGACACCTGCGGGGGAGCAAAGCCATGGGAATTAGAGAAGAAAGGTGACCAGTAATACAGTCATAACTGAGGCTTCAGCTTACCTGACAGGGAGTCCTGGGGCTGGGAAGACCCTTCAGAATCATCCCACTGAGGGGAAGTGATTGGGGCATTGTCCCAGCATCCTCCAGTCACTGAGGGTGGGCTGCCCCTAGAAAAAGGTGGGCAGTGTAGTGCCCTTCAGTAAGAGAAAGTTGGCAAGTCCAGAGCTCAGTGAAGAGCTGCCCGACGCCAGCACCTCAGCACAGATAAGTCAGACCCCCCTCAAGAGGAAACCTGGTGGCTCCCACGTTTAACCTGTAAAAAAAGGTTTCACAGCAGAGGGAAGAGAAGCCAGGAGTCCAAAATTGGAATCATCACACAGAGGGCAAAATAAAAAGAGACGGAACTGCAATTGTTTGGGCTAGAGTAATGATGGAAACAATTACTTTCTTTCAACAAAGTACTCTTATCAGTTACATGATGGTTATCAAGTTTGAACAAGTAGAACTGGGCGTGGAACTCGGTTATAGTGACTTCTTTGCATGTAGGAGGCCCTGGGTTCCATTTCCCAATCCCTGTGGAGTGGGTTGTGGGGGGAACTGAGCAAGGCTTAGGCCTTATGGGAGCTGAAGAGCTGAGTTAAATATCTCACTTTAACACACTGAGGCATCAGGAGAATCCTTTGCTCTTTCCCCTCCCTTGTTCTGGGCCTGCCCCACCTGGCAATCACTCTCCTTCCCCTGGGGCAGTCTCTGTCTTCTGGTGTACTGGATATAATTTGACATCACTTTGGCCAGAGTATAGCCAAAGTCTCCAAGTGAGGCTTTCCTTCTGGTGTCCTAGAATGCCCTGCTTCACTTCCTACACCCTACTGGCTCTAGCAAATCAGTCACTCACGCCTACGGCCACACCCAGGCCTACAGATCACTGAGCTGTTCCCTACAGATCCCCCAGTCCCTGACTCCATCCTCCCACTCACTGGCTACAAGCCCTGGCTTTCCAGCTCACTCCCTCCTTGACTCCCCATGGGCCTGCTGACCTGCATCCATCCCTGGACCACAACCAGCATCTTAGTTACCCTCTTCCCTCCACTTCCTCCCTTACTGCTGAAGGTCGTCCCTCCCTTCCCCGACCCGGGTCAGCCAAGAGTTATTTTTTTGCCAGCGAAATTGTGGCTACATACATTGGTTTGTACCATATAAAACTACCAACAATTTCACATTCTCCAATCTGATCTAAAACATCTTTGCAAATACAATCAAAAGTCTAAATCTGATGCTCATCCTATTATTACGTTGGTCCAAGTGGCATGTGCCTTGTTCCTTCCCATTGTAGTATGACAAGAAAACGAATAGTTTGTATGTTTATTCGTGTTCCCATTTTACTTTCTTGCCCTTTATTTCTCCTTCACCTATGGGGGAAAAAAATGCACTGATCCGGAGCTGCCAAGTGGAAATTCCTCCAGCCTGGGCCCTCCAGGAAACACAGAGGAGCCTCTCTAGGATGGAGTCCATCCCATCTCCCACCAGTGGGGGCGCAACAGAGCACAGCTGTCAGCCCTGGGGTTCAGTTCAACTCGGCTAATTAATTTTTCTAAGCCTCAATTTTTACATTTAGAATTCAGATGTAATATTATCAATCTCAGCACATGACATTTAAATACAGAACCCAGTGTGGGGTGCTTTGTAAATAAACCCTTCATCGTGCCTGGCCTGCTAGGCAGTGTCTTCTGGTGCCACATACACACAAACATGCAAACACAGACTCCTGTAATCTTCATGGCTTCTCTTGAGGAAGGCTTTATGACAGTCAGGGAAACGAAGACATGAGGCCTTCATTAACTCCCCCAAGGTCACACAGGCAGCAAGTGGTGGAGTTGGGGTGGTGTTGTGGTTTTGATATGAGGTGTTCCCCTAAAGCAGAAATACTTGGGATAAATGATTAGATTATGACCTTTAACAATCAGGCCACTCTAGTTCAAATGGACGGGGTGGTAGCTGTAGGCAGGTGGGGTGTGTCTGGAAGAGGTGAGTCATTGGGGCTGTGTCCTGGAAGAGTGATCCTTCCTGCAGCCTCTTCTCTCTCTGTCTCTGTCTCTGTCTCCCTCTCTCTGTCTCTGTCTCCCTCTCTCTGTCTCTGCTTTCTGGTTCCACTATGAGCCAAGCAGCTGTATTGGGCTCTTCCACCATGATGTGCTGCCTCCCCGCGGACCAAGAGCAATGGAGTTGATCACCCCTGGACTGAGACCTCTGAAACCCTGAGCTCCAAATCAACTTTCCCTCCTCTAAGCTACTCCTATCAGGTATTTTAGTCACAGTGACAAAAAGTTTACTAAAACCAATGGGAAGTGGCCCTTGGCCTTCTAACTCCGAAACGTTACTGTATATTCCTTCATTACCCCAAGCAAATCCAGAGCACTGTGGATCCCAGGATGCAGTTCTTCCTCACTGGATACCACCACACCATGACAGAATGATAGAGGACAATGTCTATGAGTCCTCACAACACTGTCACTAAATCCATTGCATCAATGACTGACTGAGCACAGTCCAAGCATACATAGCTATAAGAGGAAGAGTCAAGATTCAATCTAGTCAATCTGACCACATAGCAAATGGTCTTAACCTCTCGACCCTTGATCATGTTTCAAAAGTAAAGTATCACCAACCCAAGTGTCTATTTACAGATGAGTTGATAAGCAAAATGTAGCATATACATTTGATAGACTATTATTCAGCCTTAAAGAAGAAGGAAATTCTGGCACATGTTACGACATGGATGAAACTTGAAGATGTTAAGTGACATGAATTATCTGGAAAAGGACCAATAATATGATTTGCTCACCTAGGGTAGACATATTTATAGAGACAGAAAGTATAATGGTGTTTTCCAGGAGCTAAGGGAAGGGAGAACGAGGAACTACTGTTTAATGGGTAAAAAGTTTCAGTTAGATGAGATCAAAAAGAGTTTTGGAAATGGATGGTGGTTGCACAAAAATGTGAATATCCTCAATGTCATTGAACAATACATTTGAAATTGGTTAAAATAATTGTCATGGTCCCAGTTTTATATCCCCCCAAAATTTAGAAATTGAAACCCTAATTCCCAAAGTGATTGTATTTGAATGTGGGGCCTTTGAGAGATGATTAGGATAGTAGAGCAGAACCCTCATGAATAAAATAGTGCATCTCTAAGAGTATAATATATACATTACAAATTAATAAAGCCTTAAAAAAACCATAAAGCATCAATGGGTTTATACCCATGCCCCTGTGCTACTTCCATTAAGTGCATATAGAGGTGGACTTGGCCAGGACACAAGAGGAAGGTTGATGAGGAGGGGATTCCTGTGAATAGGGGGAACAGTAAAGGATGCACAGGAAGTTTTAAGTCTGGAAATGACATGGTCAGATTAATGCTTTGGCACTAGCAATTCGGGGGGGGGGGTAAATTTAGAATTAACATCAGACTAGAAATAATCTAGGTAGGAGACAGAGCAATACAGGCAAGAGCTGGTGAGGGCCTGACCTGGGGCAGAATCTGCCATGTAGGTGGGATTCCTGGGACATGAGAACTGAGTAAATGACAGAGTCAAGGACTATCCCCAGGTTTCTGGATGGGGTTAGAGAAAAAAACTAGATTGAGAGAGAGTTGTTTTAGGAATTGACTCGTGTGTGTATATAGAAGTGGGCATGTTCAAAATCTTCAGGGTACACTGGAAGGCTGGAGGCCCAGGTAAAAGTAGATATTGTGGTATAAATCTGAAAACAGTCTAAGGCTATCCTCCTTCTTGCTTGGAGTAGGTCAGTCTTTTTTCTATTAAGTACGTCAATTGATTGGATGAGACCCACCCACATTGTGGAATGAAATATGCTTTATTCAGAGTCTGCTGACTTAGAGTTACTCTTATCTAAAACATACCTTCACAACAATATCCAGAGAGGGGTTAGCCAGGTATCTAAGTATCTTGACACATAAAATTAACCACACTAGTGGTGATCTGGATGAATTTGTTGGTAAACCTATTACCAAGGAAGCCAGATTTAGATTGGGGAAAGAAAGGGAAGCACTTGTTTGAGACTTGCTGAGTTTGACAGGCCTCTGGGGATTCCAGATGCACATGCCAATGAGGTAACTGAATACACAGGAGAGGACCTTACCCAGGCTGAGGATGAAGATCAGGAGCCATATGCTATTCCAAGATAATGTGTAGTTTGAAAGAAAAAAAAAAAAGATAGTCAAGGATGAAATACTAACATACAAAAATTCACTGTGTGATACAAGAAAGAAGCTTGCCAAGCAGATGAGGAAGAGGAGCCAAAGAGGTAGGAGAAAAGCAGAAGAGAATGCTAGCTGAGAATCAAAGAAAAAGGAGGTTTCCAGACAGAACAATCAACAGTGCCAAATACTTCTGCCAGGACATGTGGAGACTGAAGGATGTGCAACACATCTCAACGAGAACTCGTAGAGACTGTATGAGTCTCCCATGGCTGCTACAACAAATCGCAGCAAACTTGATGTGTTAAAACAAATATATTTTTTCTCTTATAGTTCTGGAAGCCAGAGGTCCATAATAAGTACTCTTTGGGTCTTTGGGGGTAAAGTAAAGGTGTTGGAGAGGGCTGTTTCTTCTGGCAGCTGAAGGGGAGAATCTGTTCACCATGAAGTGGTGAGCAGTTTAGCTGCCCAGGCACTCCCTGCTGTGATGTTCTGCCTCACCATAGGCCCCCAAAGCAGTGGAGCTAGCCAACTGTGGACTAAAACCTCTGAAATCATGAGCCCAAATAAGTCTTTCCTCCTTTTAAGTTATTTGTGTCCGGTATTTTGTCCTAGCAACAGAAAACTAACATGGGACAAATTTCCACCTCTCTCTCATAAGGATACTCATGATAACATTTAGGATCCATCCAGACCATCCAGAATAAATGCTACATCTACAGATCCCCAATTTAATCACATCTGCAAAGTTCCTTTTTTCTATTTAGTGTAATATTCACAAGCTCTAGGAATTCAATTGTGGATATCCTTAGAGGGGCCTACTGCAGAGACCTTGATGAGAACAGCTGGGGGTACAGAAACAAAATTCAAAGGGCTGAGATATGCCTGAGGCCTGGGATGGCTGACTCACTTGAGCCTGTGGGGGAGACGTAGGGACAGGGAACACCAACGTGTAAAGATGATCTTCTATTAGGGTTCTCCAGAGAAGCAGAACCAATAGGAAATAGAAACATGATAGATTGATAGATGATAGATACCTAGGCAGAAAGACAAATTCACAATAAGGAATTGATTCTGGCTGGGGGTATAGCTCAGTGATAGAATAAATGCTCAGCATGTGTGAGGACCTAGGTTTCATTCTCAGTACCAAAAAAAAAAAAAAATGTTTTTAATTATTTGTAATGACGGAGACTGAGAAATTCCAAGATCTTCAGTACCATGGCCTGAGGAGCTGCCCTGGCCAGTGATGTTTCAGTCCAAGTACAAAGACATGAGAAGACTGATGACCCAGCTGGAAGAACGTCAGGCCGAGAGAGCAGAGTCTCCTCCACTCAACCCTTAGTTCTACCCAGCTCTTCAACAGCTTGTGTGATAAACACTGGGGAGGGCAATCTGCTGGACTCAAAAGTCTGTGGGTACAAACGTCCATCTCGTCCAGAAACGATCTCGCAGACACTCCCCACATAATATCTGACCAAATAGCACCTTGCGTCCCAGGGAGGTTGACACATGAAATTAATCATCCCAGGGATAAAGAAACAGGAGTCTTCAAGGGAGATAGAAATCTAACAGAAAAAGGGTTAGGAAGCTCAGAGAGGAGAGGTCAGTCAGTGTCAATACCATCAGATACTGCGAGAATCCAGGAGATGGACTGAAAAGCCCCCTTTGTCGTTGGCAAGCCGAGGTCCTTGATAAGTTTGACGAGGGTGGAGGAACAGCAGGCTGTGGGAGAGGGACGCTGACCTACAGAGGTCTGGCACAGAACGTGAGCCGCAGGCCCAGAAAGAGGGATATGGATTCTTTTTGATATGGGCTTGGCTAAAATGGAAACTGGAGTCAAGAGCAGTCTGGAAACAAGGACGAAGGGCCCCAGCTAAAGAGAGAGACTAAACCCAACCCTGTGGGTCAGCAACCCAGCAGCCTCTGCCCTCTGAGCCAATAAAGACATTGACCTGACAGTGGAGGTTCCTAAGTTACTCGACCCGAGCTGCTAAGGGGCAGCCACTATCTTTAATACTTAGATTCTTACCATGTATCCAGAGCCTCGGAGGACCAAGAAAATTGTGAGGATTTTCAGGTCTTTGCATAGTTTCTCCACATAACCCCCAATATTAGGAAATTAGAAGTACCCCAGGACCCAGCCCCCAAAATGAGACCAGAGGACTCCCTTTACTCGGGGGACCAAGAGGCTTTTGAAGTCAGGGAAGAGCAATTCTAAGAATAAAACCTCACAGCATGCCCCTATATGGGCAAACACCTTTCTCTCTCCTGAGCACTTGGCAGGGCCACAGCTCATGTCTGGAGGCAACGCAGCAGCCGCTTGTTAATCAGGCAAAATCACAATAATTTGACTTTGCCTTCCTGGATTTAGCTTTCACTCGGCCTTAAAAAATAAAACAAAAACATGGAACCACTCAGCAATTCCTTTTATATTCCTTCTTCTTCCTTCTTCCTTAGGTTTGTTTATCTCTTCTGTTCTTTAAGAGCTCTTTCCTGGGTTGGGATGGTCTATTGTTCTTGCATGTTCTTAAGCTTCTTTGGGCTGCATTGTTTCCATTCCAGCCCTGTCCCCCACCTGCTCTGCTGTCCTATATCACCCTTGTGTTTTTTTAAAATTTTTTAATTTATTTTAATTAGTTATACAAAGTACAATGACTTAGATATAACATACATTTGAATCAGATGGGATATAATTTCTAATTTTTCTGAGTGATTTTCAGATTTTCAGAATCACATTGGTCATGCAGTCACATATATACACACAGTAATAATAATGTCTGCTTCATTCTACTATCTTTCCTATCCCCCCCTCCCCTCCCCTCCCCTCCCATCATCCTTGTTTTAATTGGGATAAGTTAAGATAATCTTCTGAGCCCAAGACACCATGGGGAGGCCCCAGCATCCCTGTGCCTCCCTTTAGAGGGGAAGGCAGGAGGCTGAGAGGCACTGCAGCCCCAGCCCAGCCCCAGCTCGTACCAACATAGATGGACAGCAAACCTCATCAGCCCAGAGGATGCAGAATCCCAGAAACACATTTGAGTCTGTCTTTATGAAAGAAAATGATACTTGTGCAGGCAGGTGGTACTATTTTGGAGAGCATTTTTATGTGCAATTTAGAGTGCACATTCTACACACAGCTCAGACAGAAATAATCAGTTTAATGTGTGTCTGCACCGTCATGTGGTCAAGCTTTAGGTGAGAGCAGATTTACACACCAAAATCAAAAGAAAATAGCGGGAGCCGTCTTCTGCTACATTCCATGACAATAAATGGCCACGCAATGGAGGATTGCCAACCCGACTCTCCTTTTATTCCTTCCCAGAAAGTGCTCGGAGTTCGAAAGAAAATTAGTTTCCAAGGTGCTTGAGTGCATCTGTTAAATGCAGATTTTTATTAAGAGAGGGCACATGTAAACAACGGCCACATAAACAGAAAGATGCCTGGCAGCCAGGGAAAGTCCACCCCTTCTCAGTCAGTTTTCCTTGAAATGAAGTGTAAGGAAGTTTATAGGAATTCTTGAGCGGTTGTTTCAGTTCAGGAAGATATCCTGCCTCTCTGAGGTCAGCTGCAGGAGAGGGTCAAACAGAGAAGCCTCACTTCTGTGGCATTCAGCCTTGTCTGTGTGGGTTGCTATGAAAGAGACGGGTGTCTATTTGCATAAGGACCAGGATGGTAGAGGAACAATCGTGAAATAACACATTAAGGGTCACAGCATACTTTCAGCAAGCTCAACCTCCCGTGAGATCTCTGGATGGAGGACTATTTTTAAAATGAAAATTCCATTGTAAATGTCCAAGTGCAAGTACATCGGGAGGTGGAAGCTCCTAAGTCAGCCATGATGCAAATCTGCATGCGGGGTAATATTCCAAATATGCATGTGTCAGCCTTTGGCTCCCAAAGTAATGAGTCAGTGTGGACTTTGCAAAAGCAGCTGTGTCCTCTGCTGGATGGCCATGGCCAAAGCCTTCAGAGTTGGAGAGAAGCAACTTTCAGATGAAAGGCTGATGCTTTCTCTCTGAAATCGTATCATTGTGATATGGGATTTGAGTTTCTTTCTTTCTTTCTTTCTTTTTTTCCCCGAGTTTTGAAGAAAAACAATGTTCTTCCTGCTGTGATGAATTTATTCTGGAGGTTTGAAAGGAAACGTGTCCCCCCTAGAGGAGGAGGACCCTGAGTCAGGCGGGTGAAGGCCATGATTCCAGCACATGTGTTCTCATTTACCAAGGGGCGGTGCTTGGGTGTGAAGGGGCAAAATACCAAGGGTGAAAAGATTCAAGGAGATCAAATTATTTTTCCATTTGTCTCAGGAGGAAAGAAAAAAAAAGGAAATAAAAGAAGGAAGGAAAATCATTTCATTATGTGATGGTCCAATGCAACCCGGGGTAGCCAGTGAGGAGCAACTTTATTTTTCAGAGACGCTCACGCTAGGGTGTCCTGAGCCTCCCCAGGTGCAGACTGTGGCTGTGGAATTTGAAAACAGCAGGGGCACTAGAACAGAAGTTGCACGGATGTCTACAGTTGTCATCTCGCGAGGCCCTCTGTGGCGATGATTCTTCCTCGCCCCACATGCATGAATCTGTTCAACAGGAAAGAGGAACAAGAAAAATGTTAAATTAGACTTTTGATTATGTTAGGCATCTCACATGCCTACCCCCCCCCCTTGTTGTAGACATACAATAAGTCTACAAAGTAGATTCTAGATATGAGCCAGACGTTTCAAATTTCTTGTGGGCCTTGTTCGATGTGGCACAGGTAAGGATGGGGCTGAGACAGAGGGGCCCATCTGCCATTAGTATCAAGCTCATTTTTGTTATTCCACAGTACTTCCTCCTGGGTGTCCATGACGGGTAAGCTGAGGGTCCTTTTAGTATCATAGGATAAAGGCCCCAGGGTTCTTCCTCTATAACTAAAACTCCATTAAACGAGGAAATTAGTAGGTTGACTGAAATAACTGAAAGGGCATGAATCAGAACAACACATTGGAGCTCATTTGGGAAAGAGGAACTGTGCCTATCAACTACTATGGAGCAAAGCAGAACTGGGCCTGTTCTAGGAGCTCCTTAATTCAGGCTACCTCAGACGAGAAGGAAAACCTCACCAGTGATCTGCCCAGTGAGGTCCCCTCTGGTCAGCTTGGCCAGACTGAAACACTGGCCAGTGGCTTTGCCAGCTTGTGAGCCTTGGGCCCTGAGGCTCATAATTCTGAGGTGACTTTTGTGGATTAAAGTCGGCCCTTTCTACCCCACACCTTTATCATGGGGACAACACCGTGACAGGAGGAACTCAGTCCCATGCCCTCCAAGAGTTTTTGTCTCCTTCCTCCCCAGAACCAGGGACACTTAGGAAGTCCCTGCTGGTCCCTAAGATATTCCAGACAGCCTCAGGTGGGACACAGAAGGGCCTCACCTTGACCCCGAGCACGGGCCAGGAGAGAGATGCCATCTGTCCCCAGCTTCCAACAGCTGGGGGGTGAAAGAGGGACCAGGCTATCTGGAAGCTGAGGCCTCTGCAGAGTTTTGAAAGAGGAGTCCCTTGCTTCTCTTTGAAGTTTAATTGTGAACCGGTTACTTTTTCCAGATAATAATAAACAGGGTCAAGGGCGAGGAAGGCAGATGGGGAAAGAGGAGGAGAACAGGCAACAGTCGCATCACGTAAAATGATCCTGGTTCTGAGGATGCAGGGGTGCAGACATAGTTCTGCAGTCGCCACAGCATGGGCTTCTCTGTTGTCGGGGGTGAGGGGAGCGGCCAGGCCCCAGGGAGCCTCCTCATGAGGAGTAAATGCCTCCCCCCGCCCTGCACCCCCAGCCGCCAGGCCAGTTCCTGCCCCTGCCAAAAGCCAGCTCTGATGATTTGAGCAGTGGCCGGGTGGATTTTGTAAAGAAATCAGAGACAGTTCTGAAATGTGATCACCAAGAGGAAGGGGGAAACTAGGCCCCCCACTTGGAGGCTCAGGGCCTGTGGTCTTTCCAAGCTAAGCCTCTCACAGCAGACGCGCTCTCCCAGTCCTGCCTGCCACCTGCCTACTGCCATCAGGTGTCCTTGGTCTCCAGTGAAGGTCCCCAGAGCACAGGCTTGTTTGGTCCAGAGCCCAAGGAGCAGAAATAAATGTCTGGAAACCAAGGCAAAATGAGAGTGAGAGCCCAGGATCTGGCTCGAGCGCATGTCTTGGCCAGTTAGCCCATGTGGCACCTGGGACTGTGCACGGGGCACGGGTGATTCCTGCTGTTGGTCCCACAGAAACAAACAAACTGCCCAGCTCTCTTCAGGGGTCACAGAATCTCTTCTAAGGACAAGAGTTGCATCTCTGAGGGAGCTCAGGCCTCAAGGAAGTGGAGCTGTCCAGAGCAGGGCAGGCTGGTGAGCAAATGTAGCCGGGGGTGGGCCCCGCACTGGGGTGCACGTGCTTTCCTCAGGCCCAAGGCTTCCTGAAGAATACGTGAGACCTGAGTTCAAGTCCGCGGCCTCAGTCACCCTGCTATCCAGGTTGAGGTGAAATGGTTTTCCCTTTGGAGATAGAGACAATAATCACTGCCTCTTGGGGAGGGGGCAGGTTTGATGCAAGGATTGAAAAAAAAATAATAAACATATGTAACCATTTAGTCAATTGCCTTGCAATTATTAGCTGTTATTATTCAGATAGAAATCAACTGGGGGAGATACGTAGAAACAATAGCCTGGCCCAGAGTCAGTGGGTGGAAGGTCTGGGATTTGAACCTTATGTCTGTCCTGGCCAGCAGTTCTCAAGATGGGCCCAATGATCTTTACCTCCTGGAATTCACATCCTGTGTAGTGTCTCTGTCTCTCGCTCTTGCTCTCTCTGTTTCCATACACACACACACACACACACACACACACACACACACACACACACACACACACACCAACGGTATACATAGATATGACAGAAGTGACAATGATAATACATCTTGACCAAGATTAGGTTAAAAGAGTCCATGTGTGGCTCTCATCTTGGGGTCTCTCTTGGTCATTTGCTCTGGGGAAACCGGCTCTCAGGCAGTGTGTGGACAGACCCCCTCGTGAGTAACTACCCATTGCCAGTGACCACTCGAGTGAGCTTAGTATTTTCGTCAGGCCTGGTCAACCCGCTTGCCTGAAACCCAGCTCAGTTGCTCCTGAGTCTGATTCCACAGAAACTGAGAACAAACTGTGAAGTCTGGGGTAATTCTTTACAAAGTAATAGACGAATTCATCTGTCTTTATAGTCCACCCTTCAAATTCAAATATCGTTTTTATTTTACTTGTTCTTTCAACAGATATTTACTGAGTACTTAGTGTATGCCAGGCTATGATTTACGGGATCCAAAGAAGACAGAATCCTGCAAGTTCCAGCTTGGGGTGGGGGCAAAACAGAGAGAAGACTTCTGAGGAAATAAAGCCTAAAATGAAGAGTGGAGGAGGGCCTGGAGGGCATTCTGGGGAGAAGAACCAGAATGGCCGGTGGGGGGAAGTCAGTGCATGGGGTATGGGCAGGGTTAGGGATAGGAGAGTGCAGGGTAGCCATACCCTTGTAGGCCAAGAAAGCTGAATTCTCAAGATCCACACCTTCTTGGACTCACAGATGCCAACCAGAATGACTCAGGGGACTATTCCCATCACATGGCCAGGAGATGAACTGAATTCATTTCCTGGAGCCGTCATAACGAAAGGCCACTGGCTGGTGATTTAAACAACAGAACTTTATTGTCTTACTGTTCCAGAGGCTGAAAGTCCAAGATCAAGGTGTGGGCTGGGGTGTCCATCTGTGGCTGAGTGGGAGGAACTGTGCTCCTGGCCTCTCTCCTAAGGAGAGGGGTTTGCTGATGTTCCAGTCCTCGGCCTCCCCTGAGTTCTCTTCCCTCCTCCCACGACTTGTTCACTTCTGTCTCCAAGTTTCCCCTTGTCACTCGAACACCACTCTTAGTATGTCAGAGCTCACCTAAATGACCTCATCTTAAATTGATTATCACTCTAAAGACAGATACGGTCACATTCTCAGATAATTGGGGTTAGGATTCCAGGGTATCTTTTTCTAGAGGACACAATTCAACCTACAACAGGGAATATTTTGGGGAATTGAAAGAAGTCTTTTAGAATCATCCAGAAGTCCCCAAATAATTACAGTCTCCAGATGACTTTTGTAACTTGCCCTGGCAGCTAAAGAGTTAGAAAATAAGCTATTCCATTGGTGTTAGAGAGTGAAGCCACCCTATTCTTTCCATGTTGGTTTTCTTCAGTTGTGTATTAGTTTGCTCTGGCTGCCATAACAAAAAAAAGCCACAAACTGGGTAGGTTAAAAAATAGAAATTTATTGTTTTTCACAGTTGAGGAGGCTGGAAGGCCAGCCTCGGGGTGTATAGAGGATTGATTTCTCCTGAGGCCTTTCCTCTGGGTCTGCAGACAACATCTTCTATGTCCTCACGGAGTATTTTCTGTGTGTGTACTTTGGTGCCCCTGGTGTCTGTTTTTTCTTATAAGGACAGCAGATGTGTTGGATTGGGGGCTCACCCTCGTGGCCTCATTTTAACTCACTCAGTTCTTTAAAGATCTGATCTCCAAATACCGTTGCACTCTGTAGTCTTGGGAGTTGGGACTTCAACATAGGGATTTTTGGAGGACACAAATCAACTAATCACTGTTCTTACTTACCAAGGACCAGGCCAATAGTTTTAATTTGGTCTTTTAAGATGAGCAGATGCATGGCTTTCCCCAGGGGAAACTGTTAAAAATCGCTCAGATGGAGCTGTCTTAATTCCAGAACTTTCAAGAAAGTCCCCTAACTAAAGTCCTGTCTCAGCACCTGGCCTTTGAGGTGTGGAATCCCTTCCTCTCAGCTTTTCCCCTCCACCCCCAGATCACGGATGCAGCTCTGAGGAGGCTATTCTATCTCCTCTGTCAGAGTGGAATGACTGTCAGCCCCCAGGGCCCTGCAAAGAGGACTTCTGTTTTGACTCTTCGTTTTCTCACATTTTCCCTTTAAACATAGCCTGTCTTATATCTCTCTTATTTTTGTTTCTAACCCCCTCTGTTCCTCCTCAATGTAATTTTAAAGTGGAAACACATGGCTGCAAACCCAGGTCTCTCCATTTACTCAGCTGCACCTACTTATTCAATTTAAACTGGAAGGCTAGTTTACAAACTTTCAAAAATACGTCCTGGGCCAATGAGGAGAACTGTATAAACACAGGTCTAATTTCATTTCTACTTGTTTCATTTTTTCCCTTTCCTCTCCTGCAAATGATCTTCCTGGTACAAAAACCAGAACACAGGAGTGTGCATACATGCACGTGCGCGCGCGCGCACACACACTTGCACACATTTTCTTATGGAAATTTCTTGATTTCTAATTTCATGACAAAATAAACAGGATTGAATGCTAAATGGAGAGTTCTGAAGAGATAGTTTCCAACAAACTGTCAATTAACATTAGTGACATTGTTTAACACAATCTCAGCATAAAGAGCTAAGGACAGAATGTTTGATTGTTAGAAAATGACTAAGTGAATTATGTTTTCTCTCCAGAAAGATTTTTTTTCTGTTCATTGTAATCCTTTTTTTTTTTTCTTTTGAAAGAAAAAAGGAAGGCAGTTTGAGAGAATAGGATAGAGGACACTTCTTGAAGTCTAGCTAGCTATTCATGTTTGGTTTAAGAGAAACAAAAGGAGAAAATTAACTAACTCTGAAAAACTAGAATTAAATTCAAGTTTTTTTTTTAAATCCTAAAATAACCAATATTATAGTCATTCGAGTTTCTTATTTGACCCTGCCCAATCATGCCATTCTAATTTCTTATTTCTGGAGCACACAGAATGAACAAGAAGAATGTTGTTATGTGATAAGGAGTTAGTCTCCTACTATGTGCAGGGCTCAGGACTCCACATTACTCATCACATCTTAAATGACCCTCATTAAGATCCTGATATGGAACTTGCTCGAAATCACATTACCAGGTTAGTAATGGATGATTCAAAATCACATCTCCAACCAATGAGGCAAGTGGTTCACATAAGTGTGGATTCTGTCGTACTCTCTCACGTCAGCTGTGAGCCTCTATTAAGCAATGTTCTTGCTAGTGGCACAATTGTCTCCCTCACCTCCAGAACTCCTGTGGCACACTGAACTCTCCACTTTGTCCCTGTTTGGAGATGAGGCCTTGGGGAAGTAATTAAAATAAATGAGGTCACAAGGGTGGGGCCCTAATCCGAGAGGACTGCTGCCTTAGAAGTAGAGGAAGAAGACACCAGAGATTTCTTTCTTTCCCTCTTCCCTCCCTTTCTGTCTGCTGCCTTTGCCCAGGTGCTCACACAGAGAAGCAGCTGCATGAGGACACAATCAGGTGCCTTCTGCAAGCCATTCCGACAGATTATCAACTGGGAAGACCAAGGGCTCATCAGCATGACTGGGAAGGACATAATACCTAACCGATTTCAAATGTTTATAAGAAACTATAGCAAGGATGAAATCTCTTTAGAAATCATGCTGATAAAATGACATTCTGAAAATTGATCCTAACAATGACTTATTTGCAGAACAAATCCTTCTGTAAAAAAAATCCTGATGTAAAATCTGAAGCCTCCATCCAGAGCTATAGAAAATGCATCTCTGTTGTTCAAGCCACCCACATGGTAGTATTTGGCAGGGGATACTTCTCTAGTTTTGTCCCATCTAGGGAACCAGACTCTTTTCCTTAGTAGTCTCATACATTTTATTCTGTGCAGAGGTCTTAATTCGGAGAAGTTGGTTTTGTTGTTGTTGTTATTTGTTTACTTTTTTAAATGGCAGTGCTGGGGAATCAAACCAAGGGTCTTGTGCATGCTAGGTGAGCACTCTACCACTGAGCCATACTCACTGGCCCTTGAAGGAGTTCTTGAACTTAGGACCCAATCGGAGAAATTAACGAGTAGATGTCTGGACACACACTTAGAAAGAAAAATCCATATCATATGTAAAAACTATGAATCAGCAAAATTATGAAATTTAGCTTCTATTTCTTGTTCGATTTAAAAACTGGTGAAAACCTTTCCTGAGGTTGTCTTGGGGGTTTCGCTCTGAATTTTTCTGCCCATGCTTACACTCTCATAAGGGACTCCCCACCTCCACCCCCATCCCCACCCCGATCCTGTTCTGGTCCCATTTTTCATATTGTGATGGCAGGTTTTTACATCAGGATTTGTTTACAGAAGGATTGGGTCTGCAAATATGTAATTGTTAGGATTAATTTTCAGAATGTGAATTTATCAGCATGATTTCTAAAGAGATTTCCTTCTTGCTATAATTTCTTGCAAACATTTGAAATCGGTTATGTATTATGTCCTTCCGAGTCATGCTGATGAGTCCTTGGTCTTCCCAGTTGATATCCTCCTTTTCCTCCCTGCCCATCAGCAGGCTGGTGATTGCTTATTGCTGCCCACTAGGAAAGGATCCCCTGTTTGAGGCAAAGTGCTCCCTGAGTGGCATCATTTCATAGCCATCCATCCAGAGATGCAACTTCTCCTCTAAGCATCTTATGCCTGTTCTTATAAGGACTTCCACATAATGAAGTGCAGAAAGATATCTATTTATTATTAATCCTATCTGCTTCCAAATGGCTGTGGAAATTTGAGCCAGCTCTGCTGTCCCTTAGGTCTCAAGCACTTTCCTTTCTTTGTCCACAGGACTTCCTATGGTACACCTGGGCTCGATCCTCTAGTTCTTTAACAACCAAAAACAAAACCAAGCCTCAGTGCATTAGGTGAGAGCATGTCAAGTTCAACACCCGAGAAACATCTTGTAAGTATATTACATTTGATTTTTTTCCCTAATCACAACTGATAATATGGCAAATTGTAAAGGGATGCCTAGACCTTGAGGTTTGCTTTGATTAATGAGCAAAGTAGAATTTGGGCTGTAGGGTTTGTAGAATAGATTAAGGATGAAGGTTGTAGAAGTTCATTCCACACTGACAAACCTAAAGGCTCATTAATTCCAGGATAACTGGAACCTGGACAGGGCCACTTTTTCTCATCTGATCAACCACCTTACACTGAACAAAGTCCCAGGAAAAGACATACATTTGAACTGTTGCCATTTTTCCTTTATTTTTTGAATGAGTAAGACAAAAACAGGTTTTAATGCCTTCCTGTTATCTCTCTGTACAATGGAGAGAATGAGGTTCCATAGCCCAGGGGAGAGCAAGGGATCAGGGTTTATCTGCCTCCAAGGAAGAAGTGGCTTTGCTTATAGGGCAGGGAGAAGTGGAAGGCTCTGACCACCTGTGGGTCATCACGACACTAAGACTCTGCTGTGATTTGTATTTTTAATGCCCTAGAAGGCCCACTTGTTAAAGGATTGGTCCCCAACTGATGGTGCCACTGGGAGGTGGTGAGATTTTAAGAGATAGGGCCTAGTAAGAAGTCTTAGGTCATTCATAACATGCTCTTGAAAAGGATCCAGGTTTCCTCTCTGTCACATGTGATCATGAGGTGAACCACCTTCATTTGCTATATACTCCTGCCATGATGTACTGTGTAGCCATAGGCCCAAAGCAAAGGACCAATGGGTCATAGACTAAAAAAATCCCAAACTGTAAACTGTCTTCTTTGTAAGTTATCTCAGATATTTTGTTACAGTAACAGAAAGCTGTCTGACACAGTCTCACTCGTCTTTGCCTCCCAGAAGGCAACACAAGAACCCTAAAGTACTTTATCATTAATCACCTTTCTCCAACTAATGGGATACCATTAACCAAGGCCTGATTTTAACTTTATTGTTCACTTTTCATATTAAATACCATTATTGTTGTTGTTTTGATCAATCAGTGTTGTTTAGGTTTACTCATGTACTTCCAGAGTTATTGCACAGAATTCCTTCTTGCATCTATGTCATTTGTTGTGATCCTTCTCCTTCTATTACAATGTTAAGTCCCTTTGTAAAGAACTGTTTTTGTTATGTTCTCAGTTTTTAATTACCTGAAAATATTTTTATTGCATTCTCTTTTTTGAAAAAATTGTCTTATTGGGGATATGATAGAAAATAACACATTAATAGTTATTTCTTCTCAACTGCCCCGAAAATGTGTTTTTATTTATTTATTTATTTATTTATTTTTTTATTTCATTGCTTTTCTTATTGAGAAGTCAACTTTGTGCCTAATTGTTTTGGTCTTATAGGGTTATCTGTATTACCTGTCTTAGGATTTTCTTTGTTTTGGTTGCCTATGTTGTCATTCCAGTGTACGTAGGTTTATCCTGTTTGTGAATCATTGTGTTTCCTGCATTTGCAGATTCATGTCTTTCATTGATTTTGGAATATTCTCAACCATTATCTCTTTGAATTTTATTTTTCTTTCATTCTTTGAAACTCCAACTAGACATTTGTAGAACTTATTATAGCCTCCATGTCTTCCTATTTGTTAGATCACTGCTTTCTGTCTTACACTGTAGATAATTTCTTCAGATATAGATTGAAGTTCACTAATTCTTTCTTTCACCAAGTCTAATCTTTTATGTAACTGTTAAGCTTCATGTCTTACTAAAAGCATTTTTTTTAATTTGGTTAAGTTTGATTTGGTGATTTTTGTAATTGGTGCAGTCTTTCTTTTTCATATTTCTTCTATCCCCTTATCTTCTTAAAACTAACCAAGAAAATTTCAAAACATAAAAATATATATTAGAAATCAAAAATATACTAAACATCATTTCAACACATTTTGATGTCGATCATTCCAACATCTCTAGTACTTATTAGCCTGATTTAGCTTGTGACTGTTGCTACTTGCTCCTGATGGCATGTTTCCTTCCTTCTCCCTCTTTCTTTCTCTCCCCCCCACCCCATTTGTGTGTGTGTGTGTGTGTGTGTGTGTGTGTATTTGTGTTTGCATGTCTGTATGTGTATGAGAGAGAGAGAGACTGCTTATTTGAGAGCTCATGTTCCATGCAAATATAATCATGGGAAACTGCTGAAGACTGACAGTCCATTCCTCCAGGTATTAATTTGCATTTTTTCCCCAAGTGCCCAATGAAGTACCAAACTAGGACCATTTTAAATTGAATTCTTGTCTTGGAGCTTTGCATACACAAGTCATGGTCTGGGTTATGATTGTAAGTTTTCAGTGGAAACTTTTGCCCTTTTCCACACAAAACCAGAGAGAAACAAATTCCTTTGTTTTAAGTTTATTTTATTTTTTTATTTTTTCCTGGTCACCCTTTCATTTTAGAATAGCCTTTTAGGAGTTGTGGCTTTATTGGAAGGCGGTAGCTCTGTTCCAAATCTTCACTTTCAAGAGCATGTTCTGAAGATTTAACCCATTCTTTACCTTTTGCTTTTGTCAGTCCCTGGAAATGGGGGTTGGCAAAGAACTTTAGTGTCACTTCTTAGAATTTAGCTCTTTGGATTCATAACTCAACTTTGTTTGGGGCCTCTGATGACCTTCCTTACATTCTTGTCATCTCAGGTATTTTTAGGTATTTTGTAGTGGGGTAGTTTTTAAAATAGGTTGGCCTCCAGATCACCAATATAGAATATAAATGGTTTGCTTTGATTCTTGCCAAAATTTTTACTTCCATTTACTCTTTGGATTATATGACTTTATAGATCTAAAATGTAGTCTACCTAATTTTCTCAAAGGGTCAACCCATTATTCCTATGCCAACATTCCACATGCCTTTTCATTTATTTCAACAGCTTTCTCCTCTAAACTTGTGCCAGTTTCTCCTTAGAACTTCAGGTCTGGATTTCTCATCATAGTCTTTTATATAAAGAACAACTGGATTTCATTCCCAAACACTGGGCACTTCCATACTTTCCTTCACCTCTGCAGAAATCTGCCAACGCTAATGCAACTAATGTTTGCATTTTTTCTTCGGGATGTCCATGGACCAAATATCAATAACCTTAGAATACAGATTCTACTTGCAAAACTCAATGTAGACATTCATGATCTTTTGATTCTGTAGTCAGATATTTGAAATTTCGTGACACAAGGATTTTTTTTTAACCTCTCAAATTTTGAATTTATAATTAAGTGGTATGATCTCACTTTGAGATGAAAATGTTGTAGTTCCTTTGACAAATCAGGTAGGAAGATAAGTTGTGAGAATTTTGTTGTTGAGTTTCATCCATAAAACAACACATGCTTTCTAGGGATAATTGGGTCTTCTAGTACCAGTAGGATTGTTTAATTTTCCTAGGAATTGTTTGTTCTTCTTCCAGCTGCAGGGTGTGTTTGGAAGCTCTGATGGGGTAGTTTTTGTTTATACAAGAAGAGTGAAATATTTTGGATTTGTTCAACAAAGGGGCATAGTCCCTCAGAAAGCTTTGTATTCTCTATGAAGGTCCCAGGAGAGAGGCTCCTGCTGAGAAAGACCATTAAGGGCATGTTAGAGATGAGGAGGAAGATGGAGTTTCCAAACCAGCAAGACCTATGTTATTTTTATTTGATTACAACCTCTTCATGAATTTTAGGGGGAAACAAGCACCTCTGTACCTGAACGTAGGCAGCCACATTCTCTAACAATCACTTCTAAGTCCCTACAGCAAATCCAACCACTCAGGTTCAGGGACACAGCAGAGACCCTACTGTCCTGAATCAGCTGTGCCGTGGAGTACTGCCAAAGTTCTTCAGGGCCAAGGTGGATACTTTGTAACATCTGCTTTTGAAATTGTCCAGACTGGAATTGCCTCTTCTATGCTGTGTGAGGCAATTCACTAAAAATTAGGTGGGTTGAGAGCTCCTTCCTGAGAGGTTCTCTTGCTTTCCTTGCATCATCACCAATGCAACCCCCAATAGCATGAGGTCACCTCCTCTCCCCTCGCATCCTCTTTGCTAACTTCCCATCCTTCTAGTCGTCACCTTGTCCAGATGACCTGCTTCAGCCCTAGCCCTAGTCATGGATTCCCCCATTTTCCTGTGTGCTTCTTTTATTTTCTTCCCACACTGGGCTTTAGTAGCCAGCTTCCAGGATTCTGGTTTACACCATGTGGTCTTTAAGAACAATGTTGCTGGTCCTTTTGTTGTTATAATTCTGATTTCTCAAAATTTCAATATGAAGCTGTATGCATTTATATCTTGATACACAATTACCTAACATAAAGCCATACCATCCTTCTGTTAAAGCTGAACAAAGGAGCATGTGTGTAGAAAGTGCTTTGATCATATCCCTTCCTAGTTTAAAACACTTCCCAAAAGATGTCCCATCAATTCCCATCTTCTCTTTTATTTGCCTTTTTTTCATGTCTCCCCAAAGCAGTTTTGGTTTCCGACTAACTTCCATATCTGGAAAATCATTTAGAAGGAGGGTGGTAAAGCAAACCAGAGGTGGGTGTGGTGAGGGGAGAGAAGAAGGGAAGGGTGGTGTTTCCAAAGCCCATCTTAAACCTGGAGTCAGACGCCTGCTTTCTCTAGGAGGTGGGCTTCTTGCCTTCACTTAGGTCTCCCCAACCCCCACGCATACACCCAGACACCACCTTCTATTTTCCTTCTTAATTAAAGTCAGTCCCTGAGATCCTGGTTTCTCCTGGCCTGAAAAATTCACTTTAGCCTGGTTTTGTTTTTTTTTTTTTTTGTACTGGGGATTCAACCCAGGGATGCTTTACTACTGAACTACATCCTCAGCCCTCTTTTTATTGATTATTTTGACACAGGGTCTACTAAATAGCTTAGCATCTCACTAAATTGTTTAGGGTCTCACTAGATTGCTGAGGCTGGCCTCAAACTTCCGATACTCAGTCTTCTGAGTTGCTGGGATTGCAGGCTCATTTTTGCCTGTAATCATACCTGCCATAGTGCCTGGCAAGCCTGCCTTCTCCCCAGTCCTTCCACTTTTAGAAACACAGATGAAGGGACCTGCCTGGGCCTTAGGTCCCTCCCTGCAGGAATAGAGACTGGGTCTAGTTTGGAATACTACTAACTAGCAATCAGGGGAACTGTTTGGCTATCGCTTAATTAAGAATGAGACAGTATCAGTGCAGTGAAACAGTCCCATGGATGCAAAGGCTGGTATTGTCCCTTTGCCTCTGTTGGATGTCACTCCTCACACTATGGAGAAGATGAGGGGTTCCTCAGTCTCCCCCTTCCGCAACTGTCACTGCCTGAGGGTTTTGCTTATTTCTCTGAACACAGGGCCTCACATAGCACTTGGCAAATGATGAAGGCTGAATTAAAGAATGGAGCCACTTCCCTTCTAGTGAGGACATCAGCCTAGTTCCTTGACATCCCTGAGCGAGCATGGCCCCCATTTCTCATGCTCATAATTTGCACAACATTCAGATTTCCCTCTACCACCTATATAAACCAGCCCGCTCAAGTGCTTGTTGGGGACAAGCTGTCTGCTCTCAAACACTTAGCAAGGTGCAACCTAGAGGCAATAAATCAGATTTCCAGAAGGCCACGAACCTGGGTCCTTCCTAAATTAACACTTCCAATAGTTAACCTCACTGAGCTGCTCACATAGTATGTCCTTGGATTTTATAAAATGCTATGATGGAAAAAGCCACATAAAAACAGTGTTTGCCTGAATGTCCCATCTATAATGATAAATTAATTTCAGAATTGAGTGTGAGGAAATCTTTCTCGTGTATGTCCTCGGAGAAGATATTTAACCCCTCCGAGTCTTAGTTTTTCATTTTGCCAATTAGAATGATAATGTGTACCGTATGTGGCTGTTGTGAGGATATGCTAATGTATTTAGGTCACATCAATTGCCAGGCATCCAGTAGGTGCTCAACAGGACTATTAATAACAACTCAGTGTTGCTATGATTATGCTTCTCTGCTTTGGTTTTTGGCTGGCCCTCCCAGAAAGCTCAAAACAAATTTGATATTCAGTCACAGCAGCAGCTGCCATCCCTTAGGTTGGCCTGGCTGCTTCCATTCCTGGTTCCATGGCTCTCCGCATATCCCCACTGTATGGGCACGTCTTGTGAATATCTTCATCTTTATTCTCAGGTCTCATATTTTTGACTAACCATCTTTACTAGGGAGTCAGTGGTCTCCTATTTTCTCACTTGACACCAACCAGGCCAGGCGTAGGTAGAGCACCCCTGTGACGTCAGCTACTGATGGGTGGCTGAAGCTGGAGGATCACCGGTTCAAGGCCAACCTGGGTAACTTAGCAAGACCCTGTCTGGAAGTTTAAAAAATATAAAAATAGAATGAATAGACAAACAAAGGAAAACACAGAACAAACACACGTAAACAAATTCCTGCAACTGCACAGTCCACAGTGACATCTAACCCTTGGCGAGATCTCACAAGCCTCTAGGTGGTGGGCCCAGCTGCACCATCTTCCTTGGTCTCCAGAACAGCACCTTGCAGGGGAGAGGATTCCTACTCTTCCTTTGTGGTTTGCCTCTGGGGACTCTTCCCTTTTGTGCCAGCTCAGCAATGTATATAAACTCTGGTTTTTGTGTTTGATTCAACATTCAAACTGCTCCATTTGGGAAGGTTATATTCATGGTCCCTGGCCCACCTTACAGCTTAGAGTGGAGGAGACTTTTCTAAATATCCCTTGGATAAATCATTTATCTGCTTCATTTAACTGGAGCTGACTTCCTTTGTTTCTAAATAAGCTGCCCAGCTGATGAGCTGTAGGCCCCTTCTTTGAGGTCAAAGTCCTCTGAGCGGGCAGACAGCACTGTGTCCCTTGGAGTACCCTCCGCTGCAGCCTCTGCACCTGGGTCCCCAGCTCAGGCAGTGCATCCTACAGGTCCTCCTTGCATCCTACAAGCACCAGACCCATCATGGAGTCCTAGCTCCTAGCAATGGTCCTGAATCAACCTTTTAGGACAGGACTCTGGTGGTGCCTCTCATTTGTGGGACACTGGGAGGGAAGTAAGAGTTGGATTCTCCAAGTGGAGCTAGGATTTGGGGTGCTTTCTGCCTCTCCCTGGGATCCTCCAGCCCCTTCCCTGCCTCTCAGGGTCAATGCAGGGGATTTTTATGTAAAATATTTCTCTATGGGCGATGCTCAGTCATCGGCTTCCTACAACATTAGGTAGACCCACATTTCAATCTCAGCTCTGCTGACCCACTGAGGAAGAGAGGAAGAGCTAGTTAAACGGTTCATTTCAGAGTACTGCACCAGAGCCCACATTTTTGATCACCCCAGGTGGTTTTAGCACCAACCACCCACATTTGAGGACTTAGGACTACTTCTTGCCAGAATTTGAGCCTTAAATTTCTTCTTTCCTGATGGCAGATGCCAGGTCAAAATTAGAAGTTGTTTTTTGTCATTTTGGGAATAAGCAGCATTTCAAAAACTCTTTAGGCACTATTTAATCAAGAAAGACATGACTAATGATTGTGGGTCTCATAATTTCATCTTGAAGGAACTGTTCATTGCACATGCTTCCTCTCTGGTCCTATATGTCTGATTTCACTTTAGACCTCTTCGTTCTGCACCGTTAGATCAGTGTTGGGAACGGCTGGTCTACCCACAAGAAGGACACCAGGTGCTCTCTCTCCTGCTCATTGGGAGCAAGGTGTCAGCTCTGCTGCTCCTGGCAGGAGGGCCTCTGTCAAGGTTCATTTGGTTGATAGGACTGGCCATGGGGTGCCCAGACCAAACACTATTTGTGGGTGTGTCTGTAAACGTGTTTTCAGATGAGATCTGTGTTCAATGATGCCAGCAGTGCTTCCGGAGTGGGAGGGCCTCATCCAGGTGGTTGAAGTCCTGAATAGTATAAAGGGAGGGAGGAGCAAGTCACCTCTCTTGTTTCCTGCCTTTGTTCTTGAGCTGGGACATCTCATCTCATCCTCTCCAGCCAGGGAGCGGGGATTGGCATTGCTCTCCAGGTTAGTAGGCTTTCAGATGAGATGAACTGCACCATCGGGCTGTCCTGGGCCTCCAGCTTGTAGTTAGTGGGCTGTGGGAAGTCAGCCTCCATAATTGTGTAAGCCAGTACCTTATAATAAGTACCATCCCCAGCCTTGTATGTGTGTGTTTGTATGTGTGTGTGTGTGTGTGTGTGTGTGTGTTTGTGTGTGTGTGTCTACCTGCCTGTTGATTGAAGAATATCAACAAATATAGCTTTCCTCTTCCCAAATTCTCCACTCTGCCCAAACCTCCCTATTTGATGCTTGAAGAGTCTCTCCAGCTTTGTCCTATCTGGTGGGTGTGAGAAACTAATGTGACTCTATTTTTGAGAAACCAGCCTTTACCTCAGAGCAAAGCCTGTCCAAGGAAGGGGGCATGGCCCTTGTCCTTGGAAAACCCCACAGAGCACTCCTAGGCACATACCCACCCTGCTGAGGTGTTTGCCTGTAAATAACAGGAGAGATCTGAGGCGCCAGGTGTCCCTGACTCAGGCTAGGTGAGGACCCATAGCAACTCCCTAGCAACCTCCAATCAGCATGAGACAGGGAAAATACCTGGAATGCTAGATGACCCCCAAGTAGTTTATGGTGGTTGATAACATGTTGGGAAACCATGTAGTTTAGCACGTACACCCCTAGTGGCCTAAACCCATCAGTTCAAAGGAATCCCTCTCTTGTATTAACCAATCACCCCTACCCAACTTGTTCCCGCCAGTCAATATGCTAATCAGTGTTAAGAGTTGTTTGATTTTCCCGCGGTATGGAATGATTTGCTGTGTGATGTTGTGACGCATAGCGTATCCCCCCAAAACCAATAAAATCTCACTGGACAAAGGACCGGGACTCACTCCCTGGGACCACTGCGTCGGAACGGTTGTGAGTCCCCCAGGCTGGAGCTTGCAACGAAAACTCTGTGTCATTGCATAGGATTCGGCTCCTGGAGGTCTACTGGGGTCCCATGAATCTGGCATAACAGGTGTCTGGTGGAGGGGTGCAGGATGGGAACCCAGCCACCTTCCTATGTCTGGTCTGGGTTGGGGTAGTGACCTCTTTGGGCATCCCTCCTAAGAGGATAGAGGAGATGAGTGAATTATTAGGCCTCTGTGGCCTCTCAGCAACTGAGTGGCACTGAGTGGTCCAACCTGAGTGGTACTGGCATGGCTTCATCCCTGTGAGGGATTTTGGCCTGCAGTACCAAACACCCCCTCTGCCTGTGGGAATCTCTTGACATGAGAAGGGAAGAA